>NC_048219.1:189506751-189517972 GCF_002007445.2 Ailuropoda melanoleuca
AATAAAATAAAATAAAATAAAATAAAATAAAATAAAATAAAATAAAAAAAAGAAGATGACGCATGTCGGGACGGGCGGAGCAATGCAGCTAAAAGCTTGCAACTAGCTCAGGAAAAGTACCATAGAATTCTCAAAGCCAGGAGAGTTCAGGGAGACTGCGGCACATTTGGACACACTTTTCGGCTAGGACTCATCTAGCAGTTATCTCAACAATACTTAACCAAATGAGGAAAACACAAAATTGGTAGCGTAACCTACATGAAAATGGGTGCATGCGGCCTCAGTATTATTTAAGAGATCCCACAATTACATTTCCAAGTCTAGAGCTGCTGCAGAATCAAGACCAGGGGTTCCTGAAATATCAACATGACAAGGTGTAGCAGCTCGAGTCAGCAAGTGATTCAGAGCCTCTTTTAGACTCTGTAAGATTCGGAGGCCATGGCTGAAATGTGGACTGGGATGCTGAAAAGGAGGAATGATATGGTGTTACATGTTCAAATGTAGCAATCTTCCCTGCAGTTAATCTGGGATGAATTTTCCTTCACCCCCTGTGGTAAGGAGAATGCTAATGGACCCCTGACTTCACTCCCTGGTACTGCTCCAGTAATTACGTTATTTTGCAAGGCAAAAGAGATCTTGCCAGTGTCATTAAGGTTACTTACTAGGTGACCTGAAGAAAGGGAAATTATCCAGGTGGGTTTAATCACATGAGCCCTTTGGCAGAGAAGGTTCTCCCATGGTGGCAAAGGGGAAAGTCAGAGAAATCTGCAGCATGAAAAGGATTCCAGCACAGCTGCTGGTCTGAAGATGGACAAGGCTCTGTGAAGAGGCATGTAGATGGCCTCTAGGGGCAGACAGGGACCCCTGGTTGATAGGCAGAGAGGAACAAGGACCTCAGACCTCCAACTGCAAGGGATTGAACTTTGCCAACAACTTGAATGATCCCTAAGTGGATTCTTTTCCAAGTCCTCCACAGGAGAATGCAGCTCAGCCAACGAGCTTGATCCCAAGCTTGTAAAACCCTAAACAGAGGGCCCAGCCATGCCCGCCAGGGATTCTGACCTCTAAAACTGTGCGACAATTAATAGGTGGTATTTTAAGCCACAGAGTTTGTGGTAATTTATTAAATCAGCAATAGAAAATGAGCAAGCCCTCCAAAAAGTCTTAGGAAAGTGACACCAATGCATTGATAGACATGAAGGTCTTGAAACTGGACACTGCAAATGCAATTTCATGAAGCAGGTAAATGGTATGGGAAATAAAAACCATGATAAGGATGGGAAATTTCGGACAGGCTCACTGGACGAAATGTGGCCCCACAGGCACAAGCTCTGCCCTGCGGTTCAGAAAACCCATTCCTTTCCGTGGTCCAATTTAATATCTTATTCTCTGATAACATGGACCCCAGCCAGTCACTCATTCATTCATCTTATGCATCTTAGTGTTTACTTCATACCATGGTGGAGTGACCACCACACCCACACGGAGAATGCAGGGTCAGGGAACACTACTCGGCTATGCAACAATCCCATCGCTGGGTAAAGAGAAATGAGATCCGAGGTTACCAGCAAATAATATGTTAAATTAGATAAGGGAAAGGAGTCTTGGAGTCTCCGCCCAAAAGCTGAATCAAGGTTGGCATAAACACAAGCTTGAAGGCAGACAACTTGATGCAATCAAAATTAAACGAAGGACAAAAGGGTCATTATTTAAAATAGATGTGAGGGGGCGCCTGGGTGCCTCAGTAGGTTAAGCATCTGCCTCAGGTCATGATTCCAGGGTCCTGGGATAGAGCCCTGTATCGGGCTCCCCATTCAGAGGGGAGTCTGCTTCTCCCTCTGCCCCTCCCTCTGCTTTCACTCACACTCTCTCTCCCTCAAACAAATAAAATCTTAAACAAAACAAAACAAAACAAAATATAAGTGAGAAGCATGATACCCATGCCTGACTCAGAACCATCTCTTTGGTGAAGCAGTCAAAATAATGTGGGTATTTTGTTATCTGTTGGTGATTGTCAGAAATGATTCTGCTGCCAGAAGATCTCTGGTCCAATGAAAGTGAACTTGACCCAGGGAAGCTATTGGGATCGAAAGGTTATCTGTTCAGAGCTGATGTGTTTATTTCAAGTACACTCTCTGTCTAGGAAGCCAAGCACACAGTCTAAGGCAACCCAGGTTGCTACGACCCTCCATCACGTGCATCAACTCAGAAACGCCAGCACCACATGGGACCTGCCAGGGGCAACATCATGACAGCGAGATGTGAAAGCTTGGCTCTATATTGAAAAAGTAGCCAAGGCATCCCATGGCTGCCAGATTTTTATGTTCTTTGTGTTACTTTAGCCCAGGCAGTGAAGTTCAGTAACCTCCACATGCTGCCTATATAATAGGAAACATTTACTTCAGTGAATGATTATAAACAGAAGGCTCTTGAAACAGCTCACTGCCAATCAGACCCTTTAAATATTTACATTCTGCCGGCTGACACAGACCCAGTATTTATTACCACAGTTGCTCCACGCAAGCTCCAAACTAGATCTCCACAAGGTGAAGGTGTCTGGGTTCTCTGGTCATGCCACTGGCCATCTTGGGGATAAGAGGGTACAAGGTCAGACCTGAATTCTTGTCTTCCTGCTACTGACCACTTCCTGTGTTATTTGCTTTCATTATTCTTTATTCCATGCCCACATGGCTATCATTGCAAAAGAAGAGAAACTACTCTCCTGGCATATCCGTCTGGGGGCATTTTCACTTGTTCATCATGCCAATGAATGGGGGGAAAAATCTTTCCTTTCTAACTGGTAATGGTGCTGACAATTCTCCTTTTTGCCTCCAGGTTAACCTAAAATGATTGAGCTGGCAATAATGATTTGATTCAGCTGGTAGGTTTACAGCCCTGTGAATCAGGACTGTCTCATCCCGGCCTGCCATAACAAATGATTTCTTTTCCTTGCTCCACATATAATTACGTTCCTGATTAATAACAAATGTGGAGGAGACTCGGCCCCTGAAGCAAAGCTCAGGCAACCCATTCTCAACCACCAGCAGATTTGTTTCATATCCGTTAAAAAAAAAAAAAAAAAAGGATTCACCGAACTCAGAGCAGAGATGGTAAACCTTTCGAGAACAAAGAGCAAGTTGGGGACCTAGTGGCCGACTCCAACATGACATGGCATGTTAGACGGAATGCAGAACATTAACTCTCGAGTCACTTGAGACAAGCACACATTCACATTCTCTAGTGCATTAAAGCTGCATAATTCACAGCTAGCGAGCTGCTCACTTCTCTCTTCGGATATGGCCCAAGAAAAATATTGCTTTATTTTCCTTCATAGTTCAAAGGAGATGGCTCATGCCAATAGGAAATCAAGTCACTTCTTTTTAAAAAAGGTGTTTTCTTCTTCCACTTGTTTCTGGGTTCTGAATCTCTCTTTCTCTTTAAACAACTTCAGACAAAGCTCCCTAACAAGTAAAATTAAATTAAAAAATGTACCATGTTTTTCTGCAAATAAATCATGATAATTGCATCTATTTTAATGTGATTATTTTCCTGATCAGATAATTAAAAAAAAAAAATAATGAGCCCATTGCAAAGACATCTCTCCCATCCTCATACTATATATCCTTGTGAAAAACAAAGAGCAAGTATTGTCTTCATGCAGAAGGGGGAAACAATCACACAATTTTGATGTGACTTCCTCAGTCCTTAAGGAAGTTCATGAAGAGGATTCTAGACTTCTCTGACCTCCGCGAACGCATGAGTCCTTTTTTTTTTTTTTAAGATTTTTATTTATTTGAGAGAGAGAGAGAAAGAACAAGTCAGGGGGAAGGATACAGGGAGAGGGAGAAGCAGACTCCCCACTGAGCAGGGAGCCTGACATGAGGCTCCATCCCAGGACCCCATGATCATGACCTGAGCCAAAGGCAGACGCTCAACCAACTGAGCCACCCAGGCACCCTGACAGCATGAGTCTTTAAAGCCAGGAAAATGATTGCATTCACTCTTGCATTCCATGCCTTGTAGGTTTGAGAGGTGTTCACTAAGGTGTGTGAGACTGGATTGATCAGAATTCTGGCTGGCCAACCAATCACTCAGATTATGAAACATTTTAGAAGCTTAGGGTCCTTTGACTGTCTCTGGTGGAAATGGCAGTCCAACGGTAGTTAGAAGATACCCATGAAGAAACATTGCTTAAAAACACATATTTGTGTTTACACCCATGACCTGTGACATACATGGAAAAGCAAATTTCACCAGCCAAGCCTGCTCCTTTGTCCTTCAGTCAGTCAGTTAGATACATGGCTCATCACACCACATGATTCATTTCAATTCCAGTGGATCTGTCTTATACAAAACCATATTAATCCTTGTGATAGTATAAATCAGGCAAACTTGAAATCAGTGAGAGCATGAGGGGCTTTCAAAAAGACCTGATTATAGCTTCTGAAAAATCAATTTAGGGGAAAATTGTCTTTCATTTCAAAAACAGGCAATTACATTCAGATCAACAACATTAAAAGTAAGAGCCAATATTTTAGAGACTATACTCCACATACTTTTTGAGCGGCTTATTTAAATTAGGAACCTATTCAAAAATACAATGGACCAGGAAAAACCAATATATTTTATTTTTAAAAGATAATTCGTTTGGATGATTTCTTCTTTGCACTTTCCATAAGCTTAAGTTTGTACTATTTTTAAAGGTTTCATAAAAGTACAACAGAGAGAATTTAAATGAAAAACTGCTAATGCAGCAGAAACGTACACTTCACCTCTGCAAAATAACTTAGCCGAGGCCTTACTGAGTGAGACGAAAGAGTAGGTAATAAGTAAACATGATATACTAGAGAAGGAGGCCAATTAAAGACTCCTGGTGTGGGTAGCGAGACAGAGACAGTGATTTATACGTAACATTTGAAAGGATTACTCTTCTAAACAGAAGTACCATCTTTCAGGGCTGTGTGCTTCAGGTCTGCGGAGCGCTGCATGGACATAACATTCTTTCCATCCCAGCATCATGACACACGCGTGTACAAGTGAGCTCTCACACACGCATGCACACACGCATGCACACCAAGAAGGCAGCCAATGACCACCGTGCAATTTCTAACCACAAACTGCTGTCAGAATGAATACCACATTTTAACTTTTCAAATAACTAGAAGGATTAGCAGGTGAAGTCAAGAGGACAGCTGAAGTATTTAGGGTTTCACACTCTGAAACACACACATCGCACTCAATGTTGATCAAATCCACTAGATGACTGCCTATCAGATTACATTAGGTGTTTTCCCCTGTGGGAAGAGTCCAAGATCATGGTATGATTACCAGACCAGAAATCTGTTACCAAAAACAAAACAAAATGAAAACAAAAATAAAATTAATCATGATTTAGAGAATGGATGCATTCTTCATATCAGGTGCAGTGGGACCCTGCATTATTTGAAGTCACTGTTAAGGACATGCTGCTAAATAAAAGAAACCAGGCCTAAAGGAGTATTTGCTGTGAGATTCCATTTCTATGTAGTTCAAAAACAGCATAACCAATCTATGCTGTCAAAAATCAAGATAGTGCCTACACTATCAGGAGGGAGTGACTGATAGTGAAAGGAAGGGGCACAGAAGGACTCCTGCAAAGGTTGTAAGGTTCTATTTCTTGATCCCAGTGCTGGCCACATGAGTGTGTTGGTTTTGTGGAAATCCATCAGGCTGGACACTTATAACTTCTATGCTTTTCAGTATGAATGTCATCCATCAATAAAAATTTGCTCAAACATACACCATTGAGTAACCAAGTCTGCTGTCTCTCTGGTTTCTTTCTCCTTAACACACACACACACACACACACACACACACACACACACAATCTGTATATTCTCTGAGCAAAAACTAAAGAAAGTGAATGCAAAGGGTTTTCTCCTTTACATCCTGACTCTCAATTTGTCATGACCTTATTAAACATTTACAACAGAGATACATTCAAAAGCCAAGTTTTCACTTCTTACTTAAATTTTTAAAATATTAACAATAGCTGTGCAGCCACAGAAAACAGACTCTGGGAAGCTAGAAAAATTGCCATGGCCTCACAGCCAAGAAAATGATGAGGATTTGGGCCTCAGATGTTTCTGACTCAAAGCTGTCTGCTTTATAGCATTTTTCTTGACAGCCCACTAGCAGCATAGAGCGACAGTCAATGCCTATACCAGAGTCCCGCCCTAGGCACAAATCCCGGAGACGAAGCTGCAGAGCAGCCCTCTCCATCCATGAGGTCTCTGACCACGGCCAAGTGTAAAAACTAACCCCCAAGAGCAGAGCTGAGCTCCTCTCACTAGCAGCTTCTTGCAAACAAATCTGGGAGCTTCTAAACATCCTGTCTTTTTAGCAGGTTACAAAGATTCTTAATGGAACAGGTGGATGTCAATGAGAGGTAAGGTATTTGGGGCAGGTTGGCAAGGATTTCTTTTTTCCCTTGTTCATATCTTCATTTTGAAAACATTTCTTGAGCAACTCTCGTATGCCAGGCCCCGAGGGCACCATGATGAAGGAGGCAACACACTAAGCACCAGGTTATCTCCCAGCAATGGAGGGAGAGGAAAGTAAATAAATAAGACAATGGGGTCCTCGTGATGAAATAAAGGTGTGGACAGAATCCATCCTCCTAGTAGACACAGGAGCCCCTGAACAATAAGAAATAGTCTCTTGTCCTCAACTTCCCATCATTAGAGAAAGGAAGTCGTTACCACAGAAATAAGCCTAAATATATAGTGTCAGTGCCTAAATACATAAGAATTTTATTGTAGCTTTTCAAAATCACACCAAGCCCTTCACTCCAGTTGCATCCTATTGTCACAAACTACAAAAGAAAAAATCAAGGGCAACAAATACACTCGAGCCCCATAAGTCCACCCTCCTAACTGCCAAAAGCCAGTTCAGTACTTCCCATGAACACTGCCTGAGATAGTTTCCTTATCTTTGCAGGAATTCATCTCTGTCCAGGTCCTCTTCTGTTTATCTTTATAAGCTATGCCTAGCTTATAATATTAGAGGCACCAAAATACATCCTCTTGCCTTTACAATCAAAGCACTGTTGGCAATGGTGACTTCCAGACTTCTCTCAGAAGATTCTTCATCTTGACTCTCAAAGGTCTGTTTGATAACTCAATTCTAACTTCAAATTGGTATATCATAGATAGTAAAAGGAGCTTTGATTTTCATACTCCAAGATATTCAAAAGTAAAACAAAGGAAGGGGAGTGAGAAGAGATTTCTTAGCTGTTCAGTCTTTTTTATTCCTTTGGTAGCCATTGCTGACCATCGGTGACTCCCTCTTGCTGCTTGCCGTCAGCTATAACTTGACTGATACCAGTATAGCTTTACAAATTTAATAATGGCTGAAAGCACTGGCCTATTTACAAACTTTGAAAGGTACTGGTTAAAATGCATTTTGGTATCTCCCACTCCTCAGAGTTACGTTTGGTCCTCAATCGTGCAAGCCCTGTGGGTTTAGTCTCTATTAAGATTTTAGCTGTATCAACCTTGAATAGACTGGACTCCTTTAGAAAAAAAAGGTAATAATCAACCCACTGGAATAAGCTTCATCCTTAGACTCTGGCATTTTCCCTCAAGTGAGCAATTCTTATTTTCACACTAATTAAGTAAAAACATAAAGGCTTTCCCAATGCTTTTCACAAGGGAACGCTTCTCGCAGATTTTATTTTATGAAATCTGTAAAATGCTAGAAGGCATATTAATTAATAGCTAAACATATATGGAATACATAATTAATTACCAAATATGATACCCTTAATACTTGAAAATACTAAAGAGCCAATTTTCAGTAATTTGTCTAGGAAAAGAGCTTTTATTTCTAAAGAAAGGCAATATAGATTTGAGACTGCAGTGGTGAATTTGGTTTTGCTGGCTGAAAAATGTCGGTTATCAGTAACTAACAGGTATATTTTCTCTGTGGATTACAGTAAAGCACCCCATGGTAGATAGATGGGGCACAGGGTTGAAAAAAGAGAAATAAATGAGAGAGAGGGAGACTGAAATTGAGATTGATTGTGGCCTGTGGTTCTCTAAGTAAGTAAAAGACCCATTTGGTCAAAATGGTTTTGCAGCCCAAATATGTAATATACGTGAGCTGTTCCCACTGCCATTTCCCGGTCAGAGGTTATTATTTAATTTATCCCAGTTAAATCTGATCTCAACTGTAATTACCGTGCAAAGCTCAAACTCAATCCAGACCCTTCAGTTCAAACCTCCCTAAAATAAAGACAATGACCCCAAACAGTTTCCCCACGTGGTCCTTACTCAGAACTCCTGAATGTTACCCTATTAGTAATGAATTCCTTATTGTTATTTTAGGTCTAATCAAATAAGTGAATCAACTTAGAAATGAAATAACAAGATCTATAATAAACATTTGAGTAAGACAAACCCAGAATCTGTAGAATATCAGACGAATTCATTTTCACCGACTTTTATTTAATATTTGCGTGCATACAAGGCACTGAGGCAGGCACTGATGAGAATTACGTCCTACCACCTGCTACTCTCTCAAGACACATGGAAGGGAGGTGGAGACCCTCTCGCTGCTTTGGCTGGGTCTCGTTGCCAGGTCATGAGAGGCAGGTGGTTGTCAAGGAGCAGCAGTGACTGTGCCAAGGGCTTGTAGCTTTCAGCTTCGATCCCAGCTTGGAGAGTTCCTGAACACAATAGTACAAGTGGTCTGCTGAGTCCTACTCCTCCAGCCCTTTCAGCAGTTTATACATACCTACTTCCCAGTATTAAATCCCCTCTGCTTAAAATACTTGGTGCTTTTTCTACAATGAATCCCAACTGATGCATGAAGGTCCTACTGCAGGGAACTAGGGCTGAGAGAGAAGCCAGGCAAGAAACGAGAGAAGAGTTGGTGATGAGTTGTCATAATTCATTCACATTCATGCATGTGTTCATTCCATGATTCATCAACGCAGACACTTGCTGAGTCTGTACTATGTGCCTGGCACTGTGTCACTACTCAACGGCTTTAACTTTTAAGGAACCAGGGTGATGATGGTTGAAAAAGAGAACAAGAAGGGAGCTTGGAAGCCCTGATAACTAGCTGGTGTGCCTTCATCTCTGTGTCTTTTATCCTTCTCACTGTTATCTACTACAGTTTCTCTTGCGTTCACTTAAACCCCGTGTAAGACTCTGCAAAGAGATATTTGTCTTCTACAATGTATATCTATAAATAATTACGTATATTACATATCTTAAAATACAAAAACAAGCATACTCCCATGTAGATACAATTAACGTGATATTATTTCCCATTAGGGATAAGATCTTTTATTCTAGAAAATGAGAGTTAAATCACTCTCTGAAAATATGTGCACTAAAATCCACATAAACGATTATGAGCATAAGGGGCATGCAATTCCCTTTAAAAACAGCAAGGTGTTTAGGCTGACATGAATAAGTGAAAGAGAATCTATTCAAAGTAAGAATCATAAAAAACTCCCTCTGGTAAAAAAGCTGATGAGTGTTGAATTTTCAGGAAATCTCAACAAACTCTCCAAAATTTATCAGTTAACATTCACTGGACTTGAACATGAGCCTTGATATTCACAGTGAGTGGCAATGGTAACACTCTGGCTGGAATCCATTTGAGTTTTCCATTGGAACCTGTGAGTAACAAGTGTCTGCTGCCCAGAAATGATCATTATCCTGTTGACCTGGTCTGTCCTTCGTGAACGTATTGCTCCTGATACTCCTGATACCCCACTGCACATGTGGCTAAATACTAGCTAGCCTTGGAAGCCCCATGCACATCCAACCTCTTCTTGCAGCCAGAGCCAGCTGTCTAGGGCTACAATGATCTCTCGCCATTATCGATGCCTACTTCATTCCTAGATAAATCCAATGAGTTTCCCGACAAGTTATTTTTTACTTGCATAAAGGATGGATTTACAATCTCCTCAAGCCCATGTTTTAATATTTAACCTTTTACCTACTGCCTAGTTATCTAAGGGTCTCCACTATAAGCTGATGGTACAAGGATGGAAAGACATAGTACCACGACTTAAGAAGTGTAGAGTCTAGTAAAGGGAGTCAGACAGCCCAGCACAGAGAGAAGCTGCCCAAAACAAACGAAAAACAAGGATGAGAGAGGCTTAGGTGATTCAACAAAGTCCCCAACCCTCATGTGTTCATCCTGCAAAGGAGAAAACAAAGGGAAGTCAGCGATGGGATGAAACGAGGTAAAGGGAAAAGAGAGCATCACTGGTTCAGATGACCTTCGTTGAGGAGCCCCACGTGCCCTCTCTCTCCAGTTGCTGAGGAAGAGTGGCTCCCTCACCTTGGGCCAAGCTGAGAGGCAGTGCATCCAATTTCTCACTCAACTAAACTACCAGGAGCCACCTGCAATGGGTAAGACCCAAGCGTGCTGTCAGTTAAGTAACAGTTCAACCTTTTCTCTCTCCTCCCAGTGCTGACTGGGAGCTCCTGATGTCACATGCACCTTCAGCTGATATATGTGGAGCTATCATGGACCCCCACAGTGCTTTTGGAGATGCCTGGAAAACCAAATCACTTAGGCTCATGCCTAAACACGTCCTTGGGTAAATAAAAATCAAATACACTGCTCATGACACCACTTCATTTCTTAATAACAGCTCTTTGTCTACATATCTTTCTGAAACCTTTTCTTCTTTAACCAAACTCTGGGTAAGAATAGCCCACAAATCCTATTTAAATTGCCTCACTGTTCCCTCTCTTATAACCCGACTTTTGCTCCATTCCAGTGCTCAACTCCAACGAAATGTGTTCTATCAAGGTTAAAGTGATGCCCAAGTAACGCCCTGCAGGTGCTCTTCCCACTATCACACCCCTTCTCTTGGTTTGTGATATTCTTTCCCCCTGGTTCTCCTTTTCGAAATACTGTTTCTTCTGCTTTTTGGGTATTTTTTTCTCCTTCCCTCATGTATCAGTCCATTTTGCTATGTAACAAAAATGTCAGAAGCTCCAATGAGCTGCAACAGGAAATACTTATTTCTCATGCATCTGCTCATTGAGGTTTAGCTGGGGATCCGTGAATCTCAGTGGAGCCTGTTCACGTATCTTGTGCATTGGCTGGGGACTCTGCTCTAGGCTGGGCTTGACTTGGGCACCTAAGCTGGGCAGATTTTGTTTTGTTTGTCTTCCTGCTCATGAGACCAGGGGGCTAGTTCAGTCCTGTC
>NC_048219.1:189518270-189648428 GCF_002007445.2 Ailuropoda melanoleuca
CATTCATGCATGTGTTCATTCCATGATTCATCAACGCAGACACTTGCTGAGTCTGTACTATGTGCCTGGCACTGTGTCACTACTCAACGGCTTTAACTTTTAAGGAACCAGGGTGATGATGGTTGAAAAAGAGNTCATGCATGTGTTCATTCCATGATTCATCAACGCAGACACTTGCTGAGTCTGTACTACGTGCCTGGCACTGTGTCACTACTCAACGGCTTTAACTTTTAAGGAACCAGGGTGATGATGGTTGAAAAAGAGAACAAGAAGGGAGCTTGGAAGCCCTGATAACTAGCTGGTGTGCCTTCATCTCTGTGTCTTTTATCCTTCTCACTGTTATCTACTACAGTTTCTCTTGCGTTCACTTAAACCCCGTGTAAGACTCTGCAAAGAGATATTTGTCTTCTACAATGTATATCTATAAATAATTACGTATATTACATATCTTAAAATACAAAAACAAGCATACTCCCATGTAGATACAATTAACGTGATATTATTTCCCATTAGGGATAAGATCTTTTATTCTAGAAAATGAGAGTTAAATCACTCTCTGAAAATATGTGCACTAAAATCCACATAAACGATTATGAGCATAAGGGGCATGCAATTCCCTTTAAAAACAGCAAGGTGTTTAGGCTGACATGAATAAGTGAAAGAGAATCTATTCAAAGTAAGAATCATAAAAAACTCCCTCTGGTAAAAAAGCTGATGAGTGTTGAATTTTCAGGAAATCTCAACAAACTCTCCAAAATTTATCAGTTAACATTCACTGGACTTGAACATGAGCCTTGATATTCACAGTGAGTGGCAATGGTAACACTCTGGCTGGAATCCATTTGAGTTTTCCATTGGAACCTGTGAGTAACAAGTGTCTGCTGCCCAGAAATGATCATTATCCTGTTGACCTGGTCTGTCCTTCGTGAACGTATTGCTCCTGATACTCCTGATACCCCACTGCACATGTGGCTAAATACTAGCTAGCCTTGGAAGCCCCATGCACATCCAACCTCTTCTTGCAGCCAGAGCCAGCTGTCTAGGGCTACACTGATCTCTCGCCATTATCGATGCCTACTTCATTCCTAGATAAATCCAATGAGTTTCCCGACAAGTTATTTTTTACTTGCATAAAGGATGGATTTACAATCTCCTCAAGCCCATGTTTTAATATTTAACCTTTTACCTACTGCCTAGTTATCTAAGGGTCTCCACTATAAGCTGATGGTACAAGGATGGAAAGACATAGTACCACGACTTAAGAAGTGTAGAGTCTAGTAAAGGGAGTCAGACAGCCCAGCACAGAGAGAAGCTGCCCAAAACAAACGAAAAACAAGGATGAGAGAGGCTTAGGTGATTCAACAAAGTCCCCAACCCTCATGTGTTCATCCTGCAAAGGAGAAAACAAAGGGAAGTCAGCGATGGGATGAAACGAGGTAAAGGGAAAAGAGAGCATCACTGGTTCAGATGACCTTCGTTGAGGAGCCCCACGTGCCCTCTCTCTCCAGTTGCTGAGGAAGAGTGGCTCCCTCACCTTGGGCCAAGCTGAGAGGCAGTGCATCCAATTTCTCACTCAACTAAACTACCAGGAGCCACCTGCAATGGGTAAGACCCAAGCGTGCTGTCAGTTAAGTAACAGTTCAACCTTTTCTCTCTCCTCCCAGTGCTGACTGGGAGCTCCTGATGTCACATGCACCTTCAGCTGATATATGTGGAGCTATCATGGACCCCCACAGTGCTTTTGGAGATGCCTGGAAAACCAAATCACTTAGGCTCATGCCTAAACACGTCCTTGGGTAAATAAAAATCAAATACACTGCTCATGACACCACTTCATTTCTTAATAACAGCTCTTTGTCTACATATCTTTCTGAAACCTTTTCTTCTTTAACCAAACTCTGGGTAAGAATAGCCCACAAATCCTATTTAAATTGCCTCACTGTTCCCTCTCTTATAACCCGACTTTTGCTCCATTCCAGTGCTCAACTCCAACGAAATGTGTTCTATCAAGGTTAAAGTGATGCCCAAGTAACGCCCTGCAGGTGCTCTTCCCACTATCACACCCCTTCTCTTGGTTTGTGATATTCTCTTTCCCCTGGTTCTCCTTTTCGAAATACTGTTTCTTCTGCTTTTTGGGTATTTTTTTCTCCTTCCCTCATGTATCAGTCCATTTTGCTATGTAACAAAAATGTCAGAAGCTCCAATGAGCTGCAACAGGAAATACTTATTTCTCATGCATCTGCTCATTGAGGTTTAGCTGGGGATCCGTGAATCTCAGTGGAGCCTGTTCACGTATCTTGTGCATTGGCTGGGGACTCTGCTCTAGGCTGGGCTTGACTTGGGCACCTAAGCTGGGCAGATTTTGTTTTGTTTGTCTTCCTGCTCATGAGACCAGGGGGCTAGTTCAGTCCTGTCTTTCTCTTGGAGATCGCAGCAGTGTGTGTGGGCAAGCGGAAACATGCACATCCTCGTAGGCTGAGGAGCTAAACTGGCAACCATCAAGCCCACCTCATAGTGTTGGCCTAAGCAAGTCACACAGAAGAGCCGGAGTCAGAGGACAGGACAGTAGATAGTCTGTTTCATGAGAGAAACTGTAAAGTTATGTGGTAGAGGGGAGAGATACAGGAAGGGAAAGGAAGAATCAGAAATCAAGGCTATTAATACAATCCACCCACTTTCCTCCCCAATAATTTAGATGTATGTGTGTGTATTTATGTATATGTGCATGTGCATGCCCACATACACAAGCATACCCATGGATGAATATACATATGAATACATACCCCCCCCAACACACACACACAGAGCAGTAGATCTCAACCCAGGGCAAGTCTGTCCTTCACCAGGGGATACTTTTGGTTGTCATGATATGACATCAGTGGTTGTGGTAGGGGTGCTATTAGAACCTAACATGTTTTATTTTCCCATTAGGAGACTATTTAGGATGCTGCTAAATATCCTACAATCATAGGACAGCCTTCCCAACAAAGAATGTTCCAGGCCGGAACGTCCCTAGTGGCGTGGTTGAGAAACCCTGAAACATATATGCACACAAACTCACATATACAGAGAAAGACAGAGAGTGACAGAGACTGTCCCAAGTCTTGCAGTGAAGCTACTGCTTCAGCCATTATGATCACTGGTCTAGGAATGGTCCCTAAATCCACATCTCTCAGAGCTGATCCAACTGCCATCTGTCTAATCCAGTAAAATGGCTTCTCAAGTTTATCAGGAAAACTGGCTTCAGCCGAATATATCTCCAAACCCATCTGGGATCCTGGTTTTCCTGCTTCTATGAGTGGCACCATGTCTGTCCCAGTCACTTCAGCATGATATAAGAAAAGCACATGGGTTTGGAATCTGTGGGTCCTAGATACAGCCCAGTGCCTATCAGGTACTAACCATACATCTATTAGCCAAGCACTCAGCCTCTCGCAGCCCCAGAGATCTCATCTGTAACATAACCTTTTGCAAGGTTGACAAAAACATGAAATTCATTGAAATGTGTGAAATTCAGTAAATATTAGTTCCTTCCCAGAGATCAAGCCTTGGGCATATCTTCGGTTGAGTTAATTACCAAACTGGAAAAAATCAGGAGATCTCATTCTTAAAGTCTTATCTTTACACAAACACACCCCCATTCTGGGCATTCACTACTGCTTGCGAGAACCTCTCATTTTGCTAATCATGTAGGGTTATTTGTACCTGCTTCATTAGATTGTTGTGAGTATAAAATAAAATGGTAGGAGAGCAAAGAGCCAGTATTCAGTGTATAGAGTCAACACTGAATAAATGTGAACTGCTATTATGTTTTATTTACATTATTCTTACTTGTTAGTATTAGGGAAGAAGAGTCACCTATAAAGATATTTCTTTTGCTGTTTGTTTTGTTTTGTTTTGTTTGCAGGCTCTCTGCCCATTGTGGGGCTTAAACTCATGACCCTGAGATCAAGAGTCACATGCTCTACCAACTGAGCCAGCCAGAAGCCCCTAAATTTACTTCTTGCTCAAACTTTTTCAAGTGCTACTATCTTTTGAAGATGATTTTAGTCAGGTCACCATTTTAAACAGATCAAGTGCCATGTTACACACAGTATGTTACACGTATTATCTGATCAAATCCCCAGGACAATCTGATGATAGCATCCTATAGATGAAATCAATAATGATTAAGTGATTAAGTAACAAGCCAAAGCCACACAGTTAGTGAGTCACAGAGTTATGATTCCCTGCCCTTTCCCCCTTCAAAGGACAGGGAAGCAATGTTTCCTGTGTCCTTCCCTAACCCCTGAACCATACAAACACAGGGAGATCCTGGTTTCTTCTCTTATAGACACAAAAATAAAAAATATGAAGACTAAGGTATTAAGATTTGGTATATTACCTCTACCTTAAGTTTTTGCATCTCAAGGCCAGGGGGAGAGAAAAATGCTCGACACAAAGAGAGAAAGCTTTTAATTCTATAATGGTAGAATGTGAAGCATCACTAAGGTTCACATGTTGTGGTAGATAAGCCCCCCTCAATTTATAATATTTAGGGAAAATTGACCTTTTTTGTATTTTGGGACAAAGGCTACATGTCTTCATTCTTTTAGTCCAGGAATTTGGAGTCATTTCTGATTAATGAATTACTTTTAAATTGCTTTCTCTGCATGTTCCTTCAGAAATCCAATTACAATTCCATTATTGGGGGGAGTGAATTAGAAAGGGAAGAGATGCTTGCATAAAAATTAACACATCAATGGATTTCTTTGCATTGATAAGCAAATTTCTTTTCATATCAGAAACTGTTCATACAAAGATGCTCATTATAGGCATTAGAATCTGTCAGTACATCACATACTGCATACCCATGCCACACCCAACATTTGCCCAACTCCAAATAGACTCATCAGTCCTTTACTGAAAGCTACAGAATGGAAAATGTTTCTTCTGGATGGAGGCATACTCATAAAAAGTCTTTGATTTATAGCCTTAAAGTTACCACTCATCCATATATGTGTGATTATTACGGGACTTTTTAAAAAATCTATTTGGTTCTACTTTGTTTGATTTCCCAGTTTTGAGGCTGAAAAGAATGAGACATCTTTTATCAGTTCAGTGTGAGAAAGTAAATTATAACAGCTACATCTTCTATGTGACTTTTAATACATGGGAAATCTATAAGCATGTCAAATGGTGTTGAAGAATACTCATATAAGCAATACAGAAATGTTTAAAAGCAAAGTCTATCATTTCGTCAATAAGCAAAGCTGTTTGTCTATAAGCCATATTTGTATTAGAATTACTCTTACAATTTTAAGACATTCATTTAGAGGTCGGATCTAGGGAAATATCATGCTTTTCTTTTACTTCAGAAAAACTATGATGAATTTGAATTAAGAAAGGAAATCACAATGCCATCAATTTCTAACATATTCCTTTATATTCTCATTTTATTGAGTAAGGAGCATGGTATTTTTGGACCGTGTCAGTATTAGTCTAAATAATTTGTTTTGGAGGCAATATCCCTGCTAAATGGAGTGAGGATAATTTGTAATCTTCACTCAAAAGACTCTTTACTCAGCAATTTTCCCTTAGCATATCATCAATAAAGACATCTCCACTTCACCCACTTAGGGTCCCTGTCATGGGGTAATTTCACTAAAAGTTGACCACATGACATAAAGAAGACAGCCCTACGATAACACATTTGACTCATGATGGCATTACAGTTCTTGACTTCAGCTCTAGAATTCTTATCTTTCCCACCTAGTGGTTCAGCTGGAAGATAATGATGTGAGGCTGTCTAAAAGGATCAGATGGGTAATATCAAAAGCTTCAGAGCCCTAAGTGCTCAAAGCTTTCAGAAATTGAAGTCTGGGTTATATCTCCATGGGAGGAAAACACCACACATATGTTTGGTCAGAAAAGAAAATAATTTCAGAACTGTGTCTCTTAACCCCTCACTAAGGATCCCTGTAATGTGCCCTTAGACTAATAACCCCACAATTGAATCTCAAGAAGAGGGTCTTGCTTACAAGAAGGCATTCAGATGTGTCATGAAAAATAAACAAGTCAAGAGTGGAGAGCAAAGTAAGAACATATGAAACACACCATAAATCTCCAGCACTGGGAACTCAGCTGTGAAAATAGCTTGTTAAAGTCACCCCATGTTTGATTAAAAAATAAAACATTTCTACAAAACAACCACGTTTGAAGTCCACCACTGCTACAAGATAAAATGAAGCCTTTAGGGAACTTTCGAGATAGAAATACATGAAGTGTTTATGAAAACAAAGTTCTGTTGACCTTGTGTGTGAAATCTCACTTTACAGAGGTATACAAGTGCCTTACTGAAAACCTCGAGTTGAGGAAGTTTAATTTGGTGGGAGTACAACATGGAAGAAACAAATGCTACCCATTTTATACTTTGCCCGGTGTTCTCCATCACAATGGGAATACTGAGCTTTGAATGCATTGAAGAAAGTCAGACTAGATAGAAATCTGGTTCTGGAACATTCTGACGGAAAACCTGAACATATTAACTTGGGACATCATAGCTAACATAGCTGTCTCAGGTGGCCTTTGCAGTTACACGGGAAAATATATGCCTTTCATTAGAAGTCACTAAGTTTCTTTCTGTCCCAATTACTTCCACCTAAAGCATGAGAATCCGATATTATTTGAACCCTGAGTCTATTCTGCCAAAAAAAATTCATTTAGTTGACAATGTCAGAAACCATTCTTTGGAAAAACAGAATGGTATTGTAAAGAGGGAAGTATGATAAGGAGTGGTTTCCGACTAATCGTTATAGGTACTTAGATAATATCAAGTCGTTCTGTACAAGCGCGTTCTAACCACCGTTTTCCCCCAGAAGTAACATCTATAAATGCTTCTTTCTTTTCTTAACCTAACAAGCCTAAAGCTTTCCTCTTTATCCTTACTGAAGAGTTAACGAATGGGTCTTGCACTGAAACCATAATGATCTGATTCTACTGAAAAGAGAAGCAATGGGAAGTCCTCATTACTGCTTTCAATAAGCAAAAATGCTGCTGCAAGTTACATGGAACATAAGATTTATCTGGATCATTCTGAAATGAGAGCCAGGAATTCTGTGAGGTCAAGCTCTTGTTCTATTGCCAGGATTTCTTGGGTTTCTTACCACAGGCATGAGCTTTGGGTCCAATAAGTCTTGCTCAGTGCAAAACCGTCCTTCAGGGGCCCACTGAAGCATAAGCCTATGTTGTCTGACATCCAAAGAGGGCTCCTGTTGGGGGCCAAGACTCGTTTTAGTCTCAGAGGCCAACGGCTAGCAATGGTTGTGCTCTGTACAAAACACGAGAATTCTGGCCCATTTCCTCATTTGTAAAATGAGAAAGATAGAAAACTATTGCTTCTAAATTTGTTTCACCAACCACTGCCTCTATAAAAAGCTAAAGATAAAAGGAGGAGAAAGGGATATCATGGTTAAGCAAAGTTGGAAAATATTGTAAAGGGGGACCATTTTTTATGACAGGACTTTCAGAGCCTTTAAACAAAGTTTATTTGTCCAATGTACTCATACCTAAACCACATTAAAACATTCTTAAGTAGTTTCCACTTGTTAAAGTTGTAAGTACCCCATTACGTGTCCCTGATTTTCTACTTCTCTCAGAAGAAATGTCTTCCTTTTAGTTAAAACATATAGAGAATGCTCCATCCTGAGGTTGGTGGAGAAGAACTCAGGATAATAATATATCCCACGTAATATTTAATAGGGAAGGATGAAGTTCCTGTCTCCAGTCTACAGCCCACCTTGATCTCCGAATTCTTCCCTTTTCTGAGATCAGGCTCACTCGACCTTTCCAAAGCTCTACCCCTCATTTGGTCTCTCCAGCGATGTGTGCCCCAGGTTTTCCTATTCAAAGCGAGTTAGGAGTTAATGGACTATTTTCTTTGGCAGCCTGGGCAATTTACTCTCACCGTATTCATGCTTTTTTCCAGTTTTCTTTATTCTTTTTCCTGGCTCAGTCTCCATCATCATTTTTTGGCTTTCTGCTCCACTGCATTTCTCTGATGCTAAAGCAATGCTGAGGACTTTCTTTCCCTCTGCCAGAGAAAATAGCCAGAGGAACAGGTCCTGCCTGGTGCACTGTGGCCACACTGGGGATGTTGGCCAATGCCTGGGAATTTTCAGGAATCAGAACTATTTCTCAACAATGTTTGCATCATTCAACCATGGACATAGTTTAAAATATCAATCTCCTTCCCACCCCACCTTCTCCCCAAGCCTTGCACTATATAATCAGTAAGTCAGAAACCAGTTGAAAAATTCTTAGAGTATGGCTCTACAAGAGAAGCAAAAAATTAATTTTAATTCAAAGAGAAGTCAAGGACTAGGTTGGGTGAGGAGTAGAAACATAGAACTGACTTCTACTCTACTCTTGACTTTCCACATACGAGGCAGCAGGTGTGGGTTTTATTAATCACTGTACATGGGTAGATTTGCACCCACTGGCTTTGACACAGACCATTTTGAGACAGGAAATTCATTATCAGAAGGCAGGCACCGATAGCTTAACTTATTGCAGGATTCTATGAATGCTGAACTGAACACATATAAAAGAGACACACAAAAAATTCAGAGAAGTGAGGGGCGCCTGGGTAGCCCCGTTGGTTAAACGTCCAACTCTTGATTTCAGTTCAGGTCATGGTCTCAGGGTCATGAGATTGAGCCCCACGTTGAGCTCCGCACTCAGCCAGGAGTCTGCTTGAGATTCTCTCTCTCCTTCTTCCTCTCCCTCTGCTTCTCCCTCTGCTTGTGTGTGTGAGTGTGCTCTCTCTCAAATAAATAAATAAATCCTTAAAAAAAAAAGGAAATTCAGAGAAGTGGGAGACTGCACTTAGAAATTTGGAGTAAGCACATTAATGTAAAATTTAAATCCCATTTTAGAATGACATCCTGATTGAACGTGACTATCCAACTGTGAGCTAAAACTCATCCTAAGAGGGGTGCCTGGGTGGCTTGGTCAGTTAAGCAACTGCCTTCAGCTCAGGTCATGATCCCAGGTCCTGGGATCAAGCCTCACATCAGGCTCCCTGCTCAGCAGGAAGTCTGCTTCTCCTCTCCCTCTGCCCCTCCCCCTGCTCGTGTTCTTTCTCTCTCTCTCTCTCTCTCTCTCTCTCTCTTTCTCAAATGAATAAATAAAATCTTTAAAGAAAAGTTCATCCCGAGAGGAGATGATACTGAGGGGCACACCATTCCACCAGAACTTGAAATTTGGGGTTCCTTTCTAGAAGATCCGTCTCTTAGTCAAGAAATCCTCTCATTCCCTAAAAGGATGAAATTGAAAGTATAAAATGATTGGGGGAAAGAATTCATTGATCTCCTTCACATTTGAAAGTGTATAACCATCCTCTCTGCTCTTCATAGAAGTTTTTCTTCCTCTATTGTAAAACTAGAACATCATACCCTGATATTCATTTTAGTCTCCAAACTGCATTTCAGCAGAATTGTGATAGTCTACAATAAGGTCATATATGCTAACAGTTTCATGAAATGCTTACATGTGTTAGTTTACAATTTGAAATAGGTTCTTTTAATCATATCAAACAACATTTTGAGTAAAGGGAATGAGAAGACCACAAAGGAAATAATGACTCCTTAATGATCCAGTGCATTTTTTTTTCAGAAGATAAAAACAGGCTTCTCACCACATACAACAGTGCCACTCAGTTAAAAATAATTAATTAATTAATTAGCTAATTAATTTAAATATATATNCATGATTCATCAACGCAGACACTTGCTGAGTCTGTACTACGTGCCTGGCACTGTGTCACTACTCAACGGCTTTAACTTTTAAGGAACCAGGGTGATGATGGTTGAAAAAGAGAACAAGAAGGGAGCTTGGAAGCCCTGATAACTAGCTGGTGTGCCTTCATCTCTGTGTCTTTTATCCTTCTCACTGTTATCTACTACAGTTTCTCTTGCGTTCACTTAAACCCCGTGTAAGACTCTGCAAAGAGATATTTGTCTTCTACAATGTATATCTATAAATAATTACGTATATTACATATCTTAAAATACAAAAACAAGCATACTCCCATGTAGATACAATTAACGTGATATTATTTCCCATTAGGGATAAGATCTTTTATTCTAGAAAATGAGAGTTAAATCACTCTCTGAAAATATGTGCACTAAAATCCACATAAACGATTATGAGCATAAGGGGCATGCAATTCCCTTTAAAAACAGCAAGGTGTTTAGGCTGACATGAATAAGTGAAAGAGAATCTATTCAAAGTAAGAATCATAAAAAACTCCCTCTGGTAAAAAAGCTGATGAGTGTTGAATTTTCAGGAAATCTCAACAAACTCTCCAAAATTTATCAGTTAACATTCACTGGACTTGAACATGAGCCTTGATATTCACAGTGAGTGGCAATGGTAACACTCTGGCTGGAATCCATTTGAGTTTTCCATTGGAACCTGTGAGTAACAAGTGTCTGCTGCCCAGAAATGATCATTATCCTGTTGACCTGGTCTGTCCTTCGTGAACGTATTGCTCCTGATACTCCTGATACCCCACTGCACATGTGGCTAAATACTAGCTAGCCTTGGAAGCCCCATGCACATCCAACCTCTTCTTGCAGCCAGAGCCAGCTGTCTAGGGCTACAATGATCTCTCGCCATTATCGATGCCTACTTCATTCCTAGATAAATCCAATGAGTTTCCCGACAAGTTATTTTTTACTTGCATAAAGGATGGATTTACAATCTCCTCAAGCCCATGTTTTAATATTTAACCTTTTACCTACTGCCTAGTTATCTAAGGGTCTCCACTATAAGCTGATGGTACAAGGATGGAAAGACATAGTACCACGACTTAAGAAGTGTAGAGTCTAGTAAAGGGAGTCAGACAGCCCAGCACAGAGAGAAGCTGCCCAAAACAAACGAAAAACAAGGATGAGAGAGGCTTAGGTGATTCAACAAAGTCCCCAACCCTCATGTGTTCATCCTGCAAAGGAGAAAACAAAGGGAAGTCAGCGATGGGATGAAACGAGGTAAAGGGAAAAGAGAGCATCACTGGTTCAGATGACCTTCGTTGAGGAGCCCCACGTGCCCTCTCTCTCCAGTTGCTGAGGAAGAGTGGCTCCCTCACCTTGGGCCAAGCTGAGAGGCAGTGCATCCAATTTCTCACTCAACTAAACTACCAGGAGCCACCTGCAATGGGTAAGACCCAAGCGTGCTGTCAGTTAAGTAACAGTTCAACCTTTTCTCTCTCCTCCCAGTGCTGACTGGGAGCTCCTGATGTCACATGCACCTTCAGCTGATATATGTGGAGCTATCATGGACCCCCACAGTGCTTTTGGAGATGCCTGGAAAACCAAATCACTTAGGCTCATGCCTAAACACGTCCTTGGGTAAATAAAAATCAAATACACTGCTCATGACACCACTTCATTTCTTAATAACAGCTCTTTGTCTACATATCTTTCTGAAACCTTTTCTTCTTTAACCAAACTCTGGGTAAGAATAGCCCACAAATCCTATTTAAATTGCCTCACTGTTCCCTCTCTTATAACCCGACTTTTGCTCCATTCCAGTGCTCAACTCCAACGAAATGTGTTCTATCAAGGTTAAAGTGATGCCCAAGTAACGCCCTGCAGGTGCTCTTCCCACTATCACACCCCTTCTCTTGGTTTGTGATATTCTCTTTCCCCTGGTTCTCCTTTTCGAAATACTGTTTCTTCTGCTTTTTGGGTATTTTTTTCTCCTTCCCTCATGTATCAGTCCATTTTGCTATGTAACAAAAATGTCAGAAGCTCCAATGAGCTGCAACAGGAAATACTTATTTCTCATGCATCTGCTCATTGAGGTTTAGCTGGGGATCCGTGAATCTCAGTGGAGCCTGTTCACGTATCTTGTGCATTGGCTGGGGACTCTGCTCTAGGCTGGGCTTGACTTGGGCACCTAAGCTGGGCAGATTTTGTTTTGTTTGTCTTCCTGCTCATGAGACCAGGGGGCTAGTTCAGTCCTGTCTTTCTCTTGGAGATCGCAGCAGTGTGTGTGGGCAAGCGGAAACATGCACATCCTCGTAGGCTGAGGAGCTAAACTGGCAACCATCAAGCCCACCTCATAGTGTTGGCCTAAGCAAGTCACACAGAAGAGCCGGAGTCAGAGGACAGGACAGTAGATAGTCTGTTTCATGAGAGAAACTGTAAAGTTATGTGGTAGAGGGGAGAGATACAGGAAGGGAAAGGAAGAATCAGAAATCAAGGCTATTAATACAATCCACCCACTTTCCTCCCCAATAATTTAGATGTATGTGTGTGTATTTATGTATATGTGCATGTGCATGCCCACATACACAAGCATACCCATGGATGAATATACATATGAATACATACCCCCCCCAACACACACACACAGAGCAGTAGATCTCAACCCAGGGCAAGTCTGTCCTTCACCAGGGGATACTTTTGGTTGTCATGATATGACATCAGTGGTTGTGGTAGGGGTGCTATTAGAACCTAACATGTTTTATTTTCCCATTAGGAGACTATTTAGGATGCTGCTAAATATCCTACAATCATAGGACAGCCTTCCCAACAAAGAATGTTCCAGGCCGGAACGTCCCTAGTGGCGTGGTTGAGAAACCCTGAAACATATATGCACACAAACTCACATATACAGAGAAAGACAGAGAGTGACAGAGACTGTCCCAAGTCTTGCAGTGAAGCTACTGCTTCAGCCATTATGATCACTGGTCTAGGAATGGTCCCTAAATCCACATCTCTCAGAGCTGATCCAACTGCCATCTGTCTAATCCAGTAAAATGGCTTCTCAAGTTTATCAGGAAAACTGGCTTCAGCCGAATATATCTCCAAACCCATCTGGGATCCTGGTTTTCCTGCTTCTATGAGTGGCACCATGTCTGTCCCAGTCACTTCAGCATGATATAAGAAAAGCACATGGGTTTGGAATCTGTGGGTCCTAGATACAGCCCAGTGTCTATCAGGTACTAACCATACATCTATTAGCCAAGCACTCAGCCTCTCGCAGCCCCAGAGATCTCATCTGTAACATAACCTTTTGCAAGGTTGACAAAAACATGAAATTCATTGAAATGTGTGAAATTCAGTAAATATTAGTTCCTTCCCAGAGATCAAGCCTTGGGCATATCTTCGGTTGAGTTAATTACCAAACTGGAAAAAATCAGGAGATCTCATTCTTAAAGTCTTATCTTTACACAAACACACCCCCGTTCTGGGCATTCACTACTGCTTGCGAGAACCTCTCATTTTGCTAATCATGTAGGGTTATTTGTACCTGCTTCATTAGATTGTTGTGAGTATAAAATAAAATGGTAGGAGAGCAAAGAGCCAGTATTCAGTGTATAGAGTCAACACTGAATAAATGTGAACTGCTATTATGTTTTATTTACATTATTCTTACTTGTTAGTATTAGGGAAGAAGAGTCACCTATAAAGATATTTCTTTTGCTGTTTGTTTTGTTTTGTTTTGTTTGCAGGCTCTCTGCCCATTGTGGGGCTTAAACTCATGACCCTGAGATCAAGAGTCACATGCTCTACCAACTGAGCCAGCCAGAAGCCCCTAAATTTACTTCTTGCTCAAACTTTTTCAAGTGCTACTATCTTTTGAAGATGATTTTAGTCAGGTCACCATTTTAAACAGATCAAGTGCCATGTTACACACAGTATGTTACACGTATTATCTGATCAAATCCCCAGGACAATCTGATGATAGCATCCTATAGATGAAATCAATAATGATTAAGTGATTAAGTAACAAGCCAAAGCCACACAGTTAGTGAGTCACAGAGTTATGATTCCCTGCCCTTTCCCCCTTCAAAGGACAGGGAAGCAATGTTTCCTGTGTCCTTCCCTAACCCCTGAACCATACAAACACAGGGAGATCCTGGTTTCTTCTCTTATAGACACAAAAATAAAAAATATGAAGACTAAGGTATTAAGATTTGGTATATTACCTCTACCTTAAGTTTTTGCATCTCAAGGCCAGGGGGAGAGAAAAATGCTCGACACAAAGAGAGAAAGCTTTTAATTCTATAATGGTAGAATGTGAAGCATCACTAAGGTTCACATGTTGTGGTAGATAAGCCCCCCTCAATTTATAATATTTAGGGAAAATTGACCTTTTTTGTATTTTGGGACAAAGGCTACATGTCTTCATTCTTTTAGTCCAGGAATTTGGAGTCATTTCTGATTAATGAATTACTTTTAAATTGCTTTCTCTGCATGTTCCTTCAGAAATCCAATTACAATTCCATTATTGGGGGGAGTGAATTAGAAAGGGAAGAGATGCTTGCATAAAAATTAACACATCAATGGATTTCTTTGCATTGATAAGCAAATTTCTTTTCATATCAGAAATTGTTCATACAAAGATGCTCATTATAGGCATTAGAATCTGTCAGTACATCACATACTGCATACCCATGCCACACCCAACATTTGCCCAACTCCAAATAGACTCATCAGTCCTTTACTGAAAGCTACAGAATGGAAAATGTTTCTTCTGGATGGAGGCATACTCATAAAAAGTCTTTGATTTATAGCCTTAAAGTTACCACTCATCCATATATGTGTGATTATTACGGGACTTTTTAAAAAATCTATTTGGTTCTACTTTGTTTGATTTCCCAGTTTTGAGGCTGAAAAGAATGAGACATCTTTTATCAGTTCAGTGTGAGAAAGTAAATTATAACAGCTACATCTTCTATGTGACTTTTAATACATGGGAAATCTATAAGCATGTCAAATGGTGTTGAAGAATACTCATATAAGCAATACAGAAATGTTTAAAAGCAAAGTCTATCATTTCGTCAATAAGCAAAGCTGTTTGTCTATAAGCCATATTTGTATTAGAATTACTCTTACAATTTTAAGACATTCATTTAGAGGTCGGATCTAGGGAAATATCATGCTTTTCTTTTACTTCAGAAAAACTATGATGAATTTGAATTAAGAAAGGAAATCACAATGCCATCAATTGCTAACATATTCCTTTATATTCTCATTTTATTGAGTAAGGAGCATGGTATTTTTGGACCGTGTCAGTATTAGTCTAAATAATTTGTTTTGGAGGCAATATCCCTGCTAAATGGAGTGAGGATAATTTGTAATCTTCACTCAAAAGACTCTTTACTCAGCAATTTTCCCTTAGCATATCATCAATAAAGACATCTCCACTTCACCCACTTAGGGTCCCTGTCATGGGGTAATTTCACTAAAAGTTGACCACATGACATAAAGAAGACAGCCCTACGATAACACATTTGACTCATGATGGCATTACAGTTCTTGACTTCAGCTCTAGAATTCTTATCTTTCCCACCTAGTGGTTCAGCTGGAAGATAATGATGTGAGGCTGTCTAAAAGGATCAGATGGGTAATATCAAAAGCTTCAGAGCCCTAAGTGCTCAAAGCTTTCAGAAATTGAAGTCTGGGTTATATCTCCATGGGAGGAAAACACCACACATATGTTTGGTCAGAAAAGAAAATAATTTCAGAACTGTGTCTCTTAACCCCTCACTAAGGATCCCTGTAATGTGCCCTTAGACTAATAACCCCACAATTGAATCTCAAGAAGAGGGTCTTGCTTACAAGAAGGCATTCAGATGTGTCATGAAAAATAAACAAGTCAAGAGTGGAGAGCAAAGTAAGAACATATGAAACACACCATAAATCTCCAGCACTGGGAACTCAGCTGTGAAAATAGCTTGTTAAAGTCACCCCATGTTTGATTAAAAAATAAAACATTTCTACAAAACAACCACGTTTGAAGTCCACCACTGCTACAAGATAAAATGAAGCCTTTAGGGAACTTTCGAGATAGAAATACATGAAGTGTTTATGAAAACAAAGTTCTGTTGACCTTGTGTGTGAAATCTCACTTTACAGAGGTATACAAGTGCCTTACTGAAAACCTCGAGTTGAGGAAGTTTAATTTGGTGGGAGTACAACATGGAAGAAACAAATGCTACCCATTTTATACTTTGCCCGGTGTTCTCCATCACAATGGGAATACTGAGCTTTGAATGCATTGAAGAAAGTCAGACTAGATAGAAATCTGGTTCTGGAACATTCTGACGGAAAACCTGAACATATTAACTTGGGACATCATAGCTAACATAGCTGTCTCAGGTGGCCTTTGCAGTTACACGGGAAAATATATGCCTTTCATTAGAAGTCACTAAGTTTCTTTCTGTCCCAATTACTTCCACCTAAAGCATGAGAATCCGATATTATTTGAACCCTGAGTCTATTCTGCCAAAAAAAATTCATTTAGTTGACAATGTCAGAAACCATTCTTTGGAAAAACAGAATGGTATTGTAAAGAGGGAAGTATGATAAGGAGTGGTTTCCGACTAATCGTTATAGGTACTTAGATAATATCAAGTCGTTCTGTACAAGCGCGTTCTAACCACCGTTTTCCCCCAGAAGTAACATCTATAAATGCTTCTTTCTTTTCTTAACCTAACAAGCCTAAAGCTTTCCTCTTTATCCTTACTGAAGAGTTAACGAATGGGTCTTGCACTGAAACCATAATGATCTGATTCTACTGAAAAGAGAAGCAATGGGAAGTCCTCATTACTGCTTTCAATAAGCAAAAATGCTGCTGCAAGTTACATGGAACATAAGATTTATCTGGATCATTCTGAAATGAGAGCCAGGAATTCTGTGAGGTCAAGCTCTTGTTCTATTGCCAGGATTTCTTGGGTTTCTTACCACAGGCATGAGCTTTGGGTCCAATAAGTCTTGCTCAGTGCAAAACCGTCCTTCAGGGGCCCACTGAAGCATAAGCCTATGTTGTCTGACATCCAAAGAGGGCTCCTGTTGGGGGCCAAGACTCGTTTTAGTCTCAGAGGCCAACGGCTAGCAATGGTTGTGCTCTGTACAAAACACGAGAATTCTGGCCCATTTCCTCATTTGTAAAATGAGAAAGATAGAAAACTATTGCTTCTAAATTTGTTTCACCAACCACTGCCTCTATAAAAAGCTAAAGATAAAAGGAGGAGAAAGGGATATCATGGTTAAGCAAAGTTGGAAAATATTGTAAAGGGGGACCATTTTTTATGACAGGACTTTCAGAGCCTTTAAACAAAGTTTATTTGTCCAATGTACTCATACCTAAACCACATTAAAACATTCTTAAGTAGTTTCCACTTGTTAAAGTTGTAAGTACCCCATTACGTGTCCCTGATTTTCTACTTCTCTCAGAAGAAATGTCTTCCTTTTAGTTAAAACATATAGAGAATGCTCCATCCTGAGGTTGGTGGAGAAGAACTCAGGATAATAATATATCCCACGTAATATTTAATAGGGAAGGATGAAGTTCCTGTCTCCAGTCTACAGCCCACCTTGATCTCCGAATTCTTCCCTTTTCTGAGATCAGGCTCACTCGACCTTTCCAAAGCTCTACCCCTCATTTGGTCTCTCCAGCGATGTGTGCCCCAGGTTTTCCTATTCAAAGCGAGTTAGGAGTTAATGGACTATTTTCTTTGGCAGCCTGGGCAATTTACTCTCACCGTATTCATGCTTTTTTCCAGTTTTCTTTATTCTTTTTCCTGGCTCAGTCTCCATCATCATTTTTTGGCTTTCTGCTCCACTACATTTCTCTGATGCTAAAGCAATGCTGAGGACTTTCTTTCCCTCTGCCAGAGAAAATAGCCAGAGGAACAGGTCCTGCCTGGTGCACTGTGGCCACACTGGGGATGTTGGCCAATGCCTGGGAATTTTCAGGAATCAGAACTATTTCTCAACAATGTTTGCATCATTCAACCATGGACATAGTTTAAAATATCAATCTCCTTCCCACCCCACCTTCTCCCCAAGCCTTGCACTATATAATCAGTAAGTCAGAAACCAGTTGAAAAATTCTTAGAGTATGGCTCTACAAGAGAAGCAAAAAATTAATTTTAATTCAAAGAGAAGTCAAGGACTAGGTTGGGTGAGGAGTAGAAACATAGAACTGACTTCTACTCTACTCTTGACTTTCCACATACGAGGCAGCAGGTGTGGGTTTTATTAATCACTGTACATGGGTAGATTTGCACCCACTGGCTTTGACACAGACCATTTTGAGACAGGAAATTCATTATCAGAAGGCAGGCACCGATAGCTTAACTTATTGCAGGATTCTATGAATGCTGAACTGAACACATATAAAAGAGACACACAAAAAATTCAGAGAAGTGAGGGGCGCCTGGGTAGCCCCGTTGGTTAAACGTCCAACTCTTGATTTCAGTTCAGGTCATGGTCTCAGGGTCATGAGATTGAGCCCCACGTTGAGCTCCGCACTCAGCCAGGAGTCTGCTTGAGATTCTCTCTCTCCTTCTTCCTCTCCCTCTGCTCCTCCCTCTGCTTGTGTGTGTGAGTGTGCTCTCTCTCAAATAAATAAATAAATCCTTAAAAAAAAAAGGAAATTCAGAGAAGTGGGAGACTGCACTTAGAAATTTGGAGTAAGCACATTAATGTAAAATTTAAATCCCATTTTAGAATGACATCCTGATTGAACGTGACTATCCAACTGTGAGCTAAAACTCATCCTAAGAGGGGTGCCTGGGTGGCTTGGTCAGTTAAGCAACTGCCTTCAGCTCAGGTCATGATCCCAGGTCCTGGGGTCAAGCCTCACATCAGGCTCCCTGCTCAGCAGGAAGTCTGCTTCTCCTCTCCCTCTGCCCCTCCCCCTGCTCCTGTTCTTTCTCTCTCTCTCTCTCTCTCTCTCTCTCTTTCTCAAATGAATAAATAAAATCTTTAAAGAAAAGTTCATCCCGAGAGGAGATGATACTGAGGGGCACACCATTCCACCAGAACTTGAAATTTGGGGTTCCTTTCTAGAAGATCCGTCTCTTAGTCAAGAAATCCTCTCATTCCCTAAAAGGATGAAATTGAAAGTATAAAATGATTGGGGGAAAGAATTCATTGATCTCCTTCACATTTGAAAGTGTATAACCATCCTCTCTGCTCTTCATAGAAGTTTTTCTTCCTCTATTGTAAAACTAGAACATCATACCCTGATATTCATTTTAGTCTCCAAACTGCATTTCAGCAGAATTGTGATAGTCTACAATAAGGTCATATATGCTAACAGTTTCATGAAATGCTTACATGTGTTACTTTACAATTTGAAATAGGTTCTTTTAATCATATCAAACAACATTTTGAGTAAAGGGAATGAGAAGACCACAAAGGAAATAATGACTCCTTAATGATCCAGTGCATTTTTTTTTCAGAAGATAAAAACAGGCTTCTCACCACATACAACAGTGCCACTCAGTTAAAAATAATTAATTAATTAATTAGCTAATTAATTTAAATATATATATATATATATATATATATATATAGCCTCCTTCTTGTTTCTGGCACAGACAACAATTTTATAGTATTTACAGACATACAGACACATACCAGATTTCCTCCTTCTCCATTAACGACCATAGAATTTAGAGAACTCACTCACTATGCCTACTCATAAAGACATAGATCTATGATCCATTGACTCTCCGAGATGATTTAGTCCTCTAAAAGCCCTGGTGCTCAGATAAAGTCTACCCCAGGCCTGCTGTGATGATGGACAACTATTAAAATCAGATGCAGAGTTGGGGCCCCTCCACGAGGGATAATCAGCAGCAAAAGGTTCTAAGTCAGAAGACCTTCCCTGCACTTACTGGCTCCCTGGCAAGCAGGATGCTCAGTGAAATCCGACATCAAGAAACAAGGTCTGGAGCTGCTCTGACAAGCAGACCCACTGCACTGTGCATACTTCTCAGAAAACACAGCTAATCTATTTCTACCGAATAAATCCTCAAGTGCACTGTTACCCAAGAGATAGTCCATGTTCTGCATGACCTAAGCAGTTGGTGAAACTGATTAACAAGGGCTTCCTCCCCACACAGACACTGGGAGAGGATGGAGAGGGATCTCTACCCCAGTGTGAACATAGGACCTTGGACACAGCATGAAAAAAAAAGCATCAATATCCAGTGTCAGGACAGGGTAGCAAATATAAAGTTGCTACTTCTAAATGGGCATTTATGCTCCTCTGTAAGAAAACTTGAAAAACAACTTTGCCTTCACTCAGAGAATGCAAAAGCCAGCTCAGGTGTGTGCAGAAACTGAGCCACACAGGACAGAGCCATGCCCTGTGTGATCAACGACAGTAATTCAGTAAGTACTAGCAGCTAGTATATTAGTTCTAACTATGGCCGAAATGCTGGGCAAAATGTTTGCAGGTATTATTTTATTTAGAACTACCATGCCTCTATGAGGGCAATCCTATTATCATGTCCAATTTATAGTTCAAGGAACGAGGCACAGAGAAGCTAGAGTTTGCCCAAAGTCACAAAGATAGTAATTTATGAAGGCAAGAAATCCCAGACCCTCTAATGTGAGAGACTGTGTTCTCCATCACCAGTTTCAAATGCTCCCTCTTAGTCTCAACTCAAACTGGTGCTCTCACACCATGAGCAGGGTGGGCTGTGGAGCCTGTGGGAGGCAGAATAACCATCTCCCAAAGATGTCCACACCTCACCCTCCGGAAACTTTACTTCCGTCGGTTAATTCCTTTCTATCACATAATGTAACAGATTCACAGGTTCTGGATTCACAGGCTGCTAATCAGTCAACCTTAAAATAGGAAGACTACCCTGCATTGCTCACATGGGCCCGGCGTGGTCATCGGGGCCCTTGCAGGTGCACGAGGAGGGCTGAAGAGGGAGTGAATGTCAGAGTGATGCCCAGTGGCAGACTTGGTCAGCTGGTTCTAAAGACAGAAGAAGGGGACACACACCGAGGGATGCAGGCCACCTCAAGAGGCCAGAAAAGGCAAGGAAATGAGTTCTCCCCACATCCTCCAGAAGGAACACAGCCATGCTGACACCTGGATTTTAGGTCAGTGAGGACCATTCCAGACCTCTGACCTACAGGGCTGTACTATAATAAATGGGTTATTTGAAGCCATCAAATTTGTGGCAATTTGTTACAGTGGAAATGGGAAAACTAGCGCCAAGCCAGAGACTCGGTAATTAGGGTCTTGAAGCAAGAAGATGACGGAAGGAAGAATGACATAGGCCTACAGGTAAGGAGGAGGGTAAGACGGAGCAGAGACGATTCCTCTCCAAACTAGTTCAGAGTTTGTTCCTGTTCCTCAGGGAAGAGAAACCAAAGACGGATGTGAGGAGCAACTCTGCATTGTTTCTGGTGCCGACTATAATTAGGCAGGGAGATGTCTGTGTTCCCTTCACGGACTGCGGGTTCAGTCATGCTCATCAAATATCCCTGCCATCTCAACAGAATCCACAGGAAAAGAACCCTCTAGGTATTGTTATATATAGCGTCTGTCCTGGGAGGCCTCCACCTGACAATTAGAGTCAAAATTGCTGTGCAGAGTGGGCAAAATCAGGCCCAGAGTATTGGGGAAGGATTTAGGCCAGCAAAACGGATGTCGACTTGCCACGCAGCATGTAACACAGGACAGTTTCCATACCGCCTTCAATAAAGGACGCAGAAAATGCCATCTCTCAGGGACTGGAGCCTCAGCGTTCCTCATGGCTTTAGTAAAGATTTTACCCAGTCTCTCAGAACCAAGGACCCAGATGACGAGGGGGCTGCCCTGGTGTTCACACTTCAGAACTGACAGGCAGGTAGAATAAAGCCTGTTCATCAGACATCAAATGTCAACAGAGCGTAACCTCTTTAGGGCTAATATTTCTCACTTTAACCATAAAATGATCCAGTGGTGCATGTTCCAGAGATGATAGATTTCTATTTTTAAAACCATGCTAGGTGTGGGAGAGACCTCCGGTGCCTACCAACATCAGGGTCCCCTCTTAGACCAATGCACTCTGCTAGATGACAACTGCCAGCCTCCTACAGCAAGGTGGGGTTGTGGGACTGGCACTTCCAATGGCTGAGGGCAGAGCTGATGCAGGTCACATTTAGGAAGAGGCAGAGTGTCCATACTGTTTCTGTCTTTGTCAGCTAGACGCAGAGGATCCAGGTCCCCGGGCCTGGAGTGACCAGATGGTCAGAGTTGAGACCCTCAACCCTGGAGAAGAGCAAATCAGACTTTGCTGGGTGCAAGAAATAAAGACTCATTGTGTTAAGCTACTGGGATTTCAAGGCCACCGGTTACAGAAATGGCCTCGACAAATACGCGGGATTTTACAAACCAAGAACTTGTCCAAGTTTGATGATTCAGCAGTTGTGGAAACCACTGCCTGTCCTTGGATCATCAAAGAAGCAGGATGCTCTCCGGAGTCAGACTTGTATTTTTTATTGGGTTTTTAGCCTAAGGAAACGATCCCTTACCTGGTTTACTGACCTTTTGCGCAGACTCTTGAGTTCCCAGAGGCAGCTCTCTACTTTGCCCTGCTTTCCTTCTCTGAAGCAACACTAGCAAATGAGCTGGACTCAATGAATGAGGAATGAATGCATGAATTTGCACCTTCTGCCAGTCACTTGGTGACTTGGTTCAGCCTTCTTCCAGACAATGGTTCAACTGAACAGCCTCTGAATGGTCCCTGCACCAGCTGCTGTGGGACAGCTACTAATTAGCCTGACAAAGCAACCCTGTAAATGTAAATGTTTTCAAGAAATGTTTAATGTGCGCAGCCTGTGCAACAATACAACTAAAAATAGACTAAGCATTGACTTCCCGGCAGAGAATGTAGGAGGTTGTGAAGCTGTGATTAGCCAACTGTATGTTTTATCTTATTTTTTAAAAATGCATTAGACTCAAATGAGTCTGAATTCATATGGCAATTATTGACTGTGTCACTCATTAGGAATTAATTATACACTATCATATGGCATCTCCCCTGTCTGCTTTGAACTCACAGTAAATTGTTAATTATAACAGTGAGCTTCCAACTTACATAAACCCGATACAGGAGGTGCTCACTTGGAAATGCCCCGCTGAGACTCTCAGGGTCTCATCTTGTCTCTATCGCTTTCTGAATGTGGAACCTTCGAGAAGTGACTTACTCTCCGAGTTGACCCATCAAATGGGCATAATATTAGTGCTTTAACTCATAGGGATGGGATCGCCCACAGGCAGCATTTCTTAGCCACCTGGCTAGGGAGGTCATCCACAAATGCTGACTGTCCATACTATGGGTACATGGTTTGGGGCAGATCCCCACCTCTCTGGGCCTGAACTGCTTCACCTAGAAACACAGAGGCATAGACACAAATGCCTGACATCACAGAACCAAGGGCACTGCTCTGACAAAGAACCCGAAGAGTAAACAGAATGTGTGCCAAGCCAGACAGGTGACCATGAACACCCCATGAGATAGTTATATCCTGGGTGCATCTGTAAAATAAAGGTTTTGGTTTGGGGTGGGGGTGTTTGTTTTTTGGCCAATGGACTTTTGAAACATCTTTGTGCATGAAAGCCCACAGCCTCGTAATGTGTTACTGCTTAATTTATCTCTGAGAATACTAGGAAAGAATTTCCATAAGCCCTCGAGATGGAGGCACCTCCTTTAGCCTGGACTCCTATCTGATCATCTGATGGGGCCCACTTCCCTCCAGAAGCACCAGGTGGAGAGGCAGCAGCCAGCAAATTCAATCAGCAAGGGAGGGTTTCCTTCCAGCTGCAGGCAGTTAAAACTGAATAACCAATTCAGCCCCACCAAACCAATCTCTCCCCTCAGGACAGAGGAAATAGTCCATTTGAACATGGATTAGGCCAAATCTCTTGGGATCTCTTCTGTAGAAAGGAAAAAAAGAGTTCTTCTGTCCGTGTGAGGGAGAGAAGGGCCAAGGAGTGTGGGCTCTGGGGACGTGTGTGCTCACCAGCTATTGTAATTGTTCAAGTGACACTAGTGACTTAAACGGCTACAAGCACGGCCCGTTCCCCGAGTCACCAGCAGCCCCCACGCTGGTACAGGGCCCAGCAGAATGCCCGGGTGCGGTGGAGAGATCAGACCCGAGGTATGCGCATGTGGCCATCATTTACACCAGGCCTCACAAAAGCCCAGCCACGTACATGGCATCCAGTCACAGACAAGGAAACGGAGGCCCAGAGAATGCTAATAAGCAGATGGGGCTGGCACTTGCTTCCAGTGAGGATTACTTCCAAGAACACGCTCTGTCCGTTATCCATCCAGCCTGATGCCAAGGTAGCGCTCAGTAAACACCAGTTTCAGGGGAGGAATAAATGCGCCTCCTCTCAAGAAAAAGCCAGGAGCAGTTAGAATCAAAGCCAAGACTACACAGGTCCTTAGCATACCTTCTGAGAGGAGAGTCCACTGAGGACTGACTTCCCTCCATTATTTTGACTCAACTATTGATAGCAGAAAGCTCTTCCCTTCCTGTGGCATTTTGCATTTTACAATACATTTCATTATCAATATCATAGCTTGTTCTTATCAGTAGCAATGCAAAGTTGTTCTCGCCAACAGCATCATCCATTTCACAGTAAGGTGTGGTAAGGTGATTTGCTTAGGACACTGATCTGATTCTTGGGTTGTCCATGGGAACCAGCTGGGAGCTCTGCAAGCATGCCCAGACTGGGCTGGACCCCAGACCAAGTGAAACTGAATCACCATGAGTGGCAGCCAGAGATTGATAAAGGAATATACGACATTAATAATTCTGATCACATGTTGAAATGAAAATATTTGGAATATACTGGGTTCAATAAAATATATTCCTACAATTATTTGCACCTGTTTCTTTTCACTTTTAACGAGGCTATTTAAGAATCTAAAACTGCCAATGTGGTTCATATTATATTTCTATTGAATGGAGCTGCCTTAGGGCAAGTCTGTGCTTATCACTTCATACGCATTTTATTTAACCATCCGTCCAGCCTATAACATAGAGACTCCAATAGCCCCATTTGACAGATGAGATAACTGAGCACAGTGGGTGGAAGTACTTTGCCCAAAGCCACAGAGCTGGTGAGAAGCAGAGTCTGGATGCCCTAGGCAGAGAGAGCCCTGTCTCCTCTTAAACACCACTCTGTACAAGGCATTATCTCTCTTTCTGTGCAATGGAGTTTGTGTGGGTTGTATACCTAGGGAAATACCTAAAGAAATAAAGGGCTGTCCCATAGCTTGCTAAAGGATCTATGACCTACTCATAAATTCAAGTTCATGGGTTAAGAGCAAATAATTTGAAAACCCAAAGTAGCACGTTTTCTTCGGGGATCGGATATTTCCATAGCAGTGAGTCTGGCATATGATACACATTCTCATCTTTAAAGGCAAACATTTAAAATCATTTTATTCTGGTTTAGCCCTCATTCCCTACCAATGAATAAATTGTATATTCCTTTTCATGGACACAATTAGAGTCTTGGAAACCTATCTATGCAGTGATATTGATTTCTGGAAAATTTGGTTTCAACTGATTCCAGATCCTGAGATGAAGCCTAAAATAAAACAGCTGAATTCTGTGGGATGGCCATGGCCAACTAGGGCTCAATATATGAAGGTAGAGTGAACCATCCTAGAAGGCACAAAGCACTTTGCCCTTCATGAATCTCCCAGTAGCTACTTGTTAACTCATTTGTTAACTAGCCATCTCTTGGAAAGGTAAGACCAAATTCCCTACCTCTCTAATGACAAACAGCTGAAGAATTTCTTTTCATCTTCCAGAGACTTAACAGAAATGATACAATTAAGAATTAACTTTATATCCATTATCCTGCCCCGCTGTAGAACAAGCTAGCCAAACAGACAGGTAGGGGAATATGAAACTTACACTATACAAGGGAATATATCATGCTTTGTGCAACCAGCTGGAAATGAAAAGCTGTCTATACGCTGAATTTTTGATCCATTGATTGATCTTTTCTTTTTTTTTACATTTTTTAAATTTTTTTTATCATATTATGTTAGTCACTATACAGTACATCCCTGGTTTTTGATGTAAAGTTCGATGATTCATTAGTTGTGTATAACACCCAGTGCACCATGCAATACGTGCCCTCCCCACCATCCATCACCACCCTATCCCATTCCCCCACCCCCCTCCCCTCTGAAGCCCTCAGTTTGCTGCCTTAGAAATATATTACCTTCGCAGTAATCGGCATTAGCTTCTAAATTCTTCTTATCTGAGTAATTAATGAACTGCTGTTCAAGACTTACAGACAATAACAATCCATGTTCTTGAAAATGCCTTAGTATTTTCTTGAAATGAGCTGGAGTAAAAACAGCTGAACAGATCATTAGACAGTTGGGTGGAAAACTAGATAGGTCGTTCAGTCAGTGGTCAGAAAGGGAGGAGAAAAAGGAATAGAGAGGCTGGTACGGAGGTAGAGAAATAGATAAAAAGAGAAAAAGAGGAAGAAATGAAGAAACGACCAATTATCTGTAAGAAAATTTCTTGTAAGTGAAGAATCAGCAACATCATTCAGTAACCGATAGGTCAGAGTCACAAAGATAAAATGAAAAATTTTTAAAAAGTCTTTACACAGGCTCTGCCCCATATAAAAATCTAATACTTGTCCATTGTTGTTTCCCTAACTCTCATTAAGGTTGCTTGGAGGGCGGGAAAGATGGCATAGACACCTTCTTAACCTCCTCCTCTGACACACAGGTACAAAGCGCCTCCCATCTGCTCTTCACATAACAGGGTGTTGGCACCAACCATGTGATGTCCTGGATTCACAATGCAATCAAGGAACCAGGATGCAGTGGATTGGATAACACCCAACCCCAAATATGTCCAAGTCCCAACCCCTAGTACCTGTGAATGTGATCTTACTGGGAAAGAGGATCTTGGTAGATGTTACTAAGGATCTAGAAGTAAGATCATCCTGGATTTAGGGTATGTCCTAAATCCAATGACTGGCGTCCTTAGACGTGAGAGGGAAATCTGAAACCCAGAGAGGCATGGGGGGGTGGCATATGACATGTGAGGATGAAGGCAGAGATCATGGTGACTCAGCCACAAGCCAAGGAAGTTCAGGAGCCACCAGAAGCTAGAAGAAGCGAAGGATTCTCTCCTGAAGGCTTCAGAGGGAACGTGGCCAAGTAGCCCTGGCCCTACTGACACCTTAGTCTCAACTTCCAGCTTGCAGAACTGCAAGAGAATAAATGTATTGTTGAAAGCCTCCCAGTTTGCAGGAGTTGTTATACAACCCTTGGGATCTAATGCTCAGGGGTTTTCGGGAACCAGTGAGAAAGGCTGCCTCCTCTCTGGATACAAGGATATTCTACTCACTCAATGGGAATGAGAGACAATGTATTGCTTAGGAGAATGCCATGAAATGACCAGCTACTTTTAGCAGAATTTACTAAACAGAATGATGGAGCATGCCTCCTTTCACTCTAAATCTGACCACCAGGAACAAGAGCTGAAAGTGGTCAGGACGCTGCACGTCTTGTTTATATGACATGAGCTTGCCTAGACTTCAAACTGTCCTGCATAAGACAGCCAAACAATAGGAGTTTTGCTCAAGTTTCTTATCATCAAGTTATCTGGGGTGCTTTTTCATTTGAGCATTTTGAAACAGAAGGAAACAATTTTGCTTTTAAAGTCTCACCCGATAAAAATACAGACCCACCATCTGAGTGTTCCTGCCTCCCTGCTCTAGATGTGGTCTGTGGACTGGTCTCACAGACATTCCCTGCAGCTTCTTAGAAATGCACGATCACGGGCCTCTCTCCAGCTGTATTTGAATCAGAATCTGCATTCCTAACTGAGAGCCCTCGGTGTCTGGCTGGCACATGAAAATCTGAGACATTCTCCTCCAGAGTATTTACTCAACAACTTTTTCAATGGCTATGAAATTATGTTATCTTAAACCAAGAATGAATGACCAGAAACTCATGAAACATGCACACACACACACAAATGCTTTAAAACCCTTCTCAGCTCTTTTGATTCTGACAAGAACTGTACAGTCTTCAATTTAAAAAATAAAGGGAAAAATGAAAAGGAATATTTTATGTGTTTCACTGTATTTATTGAATCCAGTATTTTCTAACTGGGTTAACAGACTCCTAGGAAAGAGAGACCCAGAAATCCAAGGGATCAGAAGCAGTATGTTTTTAAAATTTTAAATCACAGCTGTGGCTTTGATCCACTATTAAGTCAGTTTATTAGAAGAGCCCAATAATGCTCCCATGATAGCTCAGCTTTTGTGATCCCCCTCTGCGGCACCATGGTGAGCACACCGCACTGGGTGACAGGTGACACGAATACAATGGTGGGAACACAGTGACTCCACCCTGCCCAAGGAAGGGAGACAGGGACACGATCTCTCTCCTCATGGGGAGGCAAGTGTCTTAATAGAGGAAAGCCTGCTCTAATGGGGGCAAGGGGAGAGCAGGGAACACTTCCTAGAGGAAATGGTGTCCATGCAAAGTCTTAAAGAATAAGTTGGAAGAGTCTTGGAAAAGAAGGTAGAGAAAGGCAGTCTAGCGGGAAGGAACAGCATAAGAAAAGGAACAGAAGCATAAAAAAAATTGGGAATCTGGCAACTGTGGAACACAAAGTAGGAGTCAGAGGGCGACAAAAATGAAGCCAGAGGGGCAGGTAAAGGCCAGTTCATGGGGACAGCCAAGGAGCCCAGACACTGTTGTCTGAGTGAGGGGCACTTCATCTTCCTGCTGCTGGTGATCAGAAATAAAGAGACTAAAGTCTCCCTTTCTGGAGCATCTCACAAATCAGGCTCAATAACAGAATAATGAAACTGTAAGAATTCTTAATATAACATTAGCACAAATTGGGACACTTCTAAAAAGACACTTCCATCAATTAGATTTTATGATGACAAGGCATAAAACATAGGAAATGTTCAGGTCATATCACACGGTTAATTCGGTGCAATAATAACAATTCAGTGTTATAAAATGTTACAAGAGAAAGCTCACTGATACCAAGACTTGTAGGGATTTTATAGGGATAAAACAGACAATGGATTTCAATCTTCAAAAACATTTTCTGCTGAAAAAAAAATCATGAAAATCATCACGGTAATTTGCAGCTGAGTCACCTGTTTGAGAAGATTCTTTGAACCTTCTTTAAGATAAGGCAATGGAGGTCTTTGGAGCTTGTGCAAACTCAGTTCTTTCAGGCTGTAGAAAACCCAGAGTTCTAACAGAGTCTGTGTTTGTGTGTTCGTGGCAAAGATTCAGAAAAACAACATGGAATTTTCCAGGCAATTAGGGAAGTAGAAAAGCCTGTGTGTCAGCCACACACTAGTTGGCATGGTAATGTATGGAGGGCTGTGGCACTGAATCCCATGTGGGCCAGTCCACAGACACAAATTGCATCATTACCTCACACCAGCTGCCTTGCAATTGCATGCTCCCCACCACACAAGGCATTGGGCAAGAGATGACGTATGTTTTAGGACCTCTGTCAATATCGCCCCCCAAAATCACAGTTGTGGTGTAAGTTACTGAGGATGGGCCAGTTGAATAATTGTTACGAACAGAAAACTGAAGTATGATCTGTTTTTGTTATAATTATCTGGCATAATCATATTTTATATCTTTAATTAGCACATATGCATCCAAAGGACAAGATGCAATACCCGGAACCTACAACAGCATGGCAAGGCTTGGCATCCTGGGTGGGTTAGGGCATGCGAAAAGCAAACCCGATGGATCAGCATCTGGTGAACCAACAGCAGGTGCATATGCTGGCTAGCCAGAGCTGCAGGGCAACCGGGACACGGATTCCGTCACTGCGGCTATCCCATGTCATAAACCAACTTTTTTCCTGTTAATGCGCAAGCTGCTTAATATGCTCTACCTCATCACATGGGACATATTAATGACGACTCCAGCTAGTCGTCCTGTAACTAGAGGAGTCGCTCCACCTGCTTGTGCTTCCTGGAAGGATCTGTGGGAATGTATCCCTCATCTGCTGGATAGATGCCTAGATGCTTACCTTGCAAGGCAACCTCAGATCCAAGTACCTTTCATCCCAGCACCTTTTGGATCTGAACTCAGCTGGGCTGGAGATCCTGGAGCCAGAGCTGGGTGTGGGAGTGACCACAGCCCACCCACTTCTGGGAAAGATGAGCTACCAAGAACCAAACCCCAGAGAGGTTAGGACAAGGATGAGATCCCCACCTAACAGGAGGGGCCTCCCTGAGGGAAGGCAAGAGTAACTGAGGGAGGAGAAAGGGAAGGCTCCTGGACACAATGGAAGGTGAGCCAAAGAACAGTTCCTGGGGTAGAACAGCAAGGATACTGTCACAGGGCAGAGCCAGCTAGGAACAGTTCCGCTCACTGGAGAAAGTCCCTAAGACCTGAAATCAAAAAAGTGCCAAACACTTTTTTTTTGTTTTTAATCAGAGATGACAACTGAGGAAAAAAAAATTAACTGCATGGGATAAAGAGGAAACCTAAATCACTGAATGAAAATTATTATATAATATTATATTTATTATAAGCAATACATGATGCCATAATACACACATAAAACTACACATAAGGTCTAATATTGAGACCGACCATTTCTAAAGGGGTTAAACTGTTCAAAAAATGTCATAACTATTATATCTTGTTTATTTTCCCTGGGAATTAAAAGAAAAGAAAACCCTTCAATACACTCTAGCTCATCACATTTTAGGTCTAGTCCTTGCTAGGGTGGGAGAAGTAATATGGAGGGCAGTGAGGATGGGTGGGCAATGCCATGACCTCCTCCCCCTCTCTGCATCCCCTCTGTCCTCCTCCCTGCCCTGCTCCCTGGCAACTCACCTGGACACTCAAGAGGGAGCCCAAGACAGCAAGGGAAGGTGGGGGAGCAACAGAAGCCACTACAATTTTACTGTCTCAAAACTTAAATCATAAGAGGACATAATAACAGAGTAGTATTTTCTGACCCAGAAATCTTCATAGTTGTACATTTACTTGAAATCTGTCTTTTAAAAAACAAGAAAGGATGGACGAGAGATACGGGATTAAGGCAAAGGAACTCAAACAGGGCCAATTTGACCTCTCACAACCCAATTTAAGTAATAGAAAATAAATTCTTTTTCTAATTTTTTTCTGCACAGACTGAATACTCCATGTGGACGAAACAACAGAAACACTGCTCCAAAATGAGACAGAGGCTTAAACATTTTAATGGATTTTTAAAATCTTTTTAAGCTTTTTAATAAAGAATATATTGACTGAGAAGTAAAGTAGATTTAAAACAGCCTGTCCAAGGGCAGCAGTGAGCCTCAAGTCCTGATTATACAATAAACTGAAGGACATCAAAATAAGAATGAAAGTAATTTGAAATAACTTGGAAATGATCTTTCGAAAATTGTCTCGAAATGTCAGAGACAAAATTCTAGCGAGCTTAGCAAGAAAAGAGAAAAGCTGGCCAAAGGCTTCAAAGATGAATATCACGTTCCAATTGCTGTGATTGAGCAAAGAGATTAGTGTCTAAAAGTCCTAAAATCTTTAGAGCTGGATGACAGTAAATGGCACATAACTTCAACTATTGGAGGGCATGTGATAACTAATTTGAAAATGTTCAGAGCTCTTCATCCATGATTTCACTGCTAAGACGATTTCATCCATACAAAGCTCTCAGCCTACATTGGTCCACATACACTCTGGCAAAGCGAAGCCAAACAAAATCTCAACGTAGACGGGTGGGAAGGAAGAACAACAAAAAGGTTTGAGCCTATTAGAAATTTTCCTAGTTTCTCTGCTAAGGAGAAAATGCTTCTGATGATTAGCTTTTCCATTAATGTCAGGGTTCACAACTAAAACCGCTAAGCCTCCCATCAATATACTTGGCTACATCAATGCACTTGCCATCTAGAAACACTTCTCTGAAATGGAAGGACTGAAGTGTCTCTGACATGTTTTTTTCAGAAAAACGAGACATTCTATCTAACTCTGAAAGTCTCATATCAGCAGGGGAGCAATGGAACCCTAATATTAGCTCATAGATGCCACCCTGTGCAAGAGACCCCTCTTCCCCAGAATCAAGTGAGTCCGCCTGGTAACATGAACCATATTTCGCTTTTTCTGTAGTCTTGGAAGATTCTGTCTCCTTAACAAGGATCTCTACCTCACAAAAATCCAATAGTGTGTGCTAATACCTGAATTCCCAACAGAACCTAAGTAAAGGGTCTTTTAAATAGGAAAGCTTCCCAGCAAGTTTCAAACATGATTTAAGCTAGAGAAATCTGATTTCGTGCACTTTGGTGGAAAATATCTGTTATGGGGCATGGCATCCTAAAATGACAGCAATGGAGTCACTATTCATATGAATTAAGCCAGTCATCCTACCTCGTCATCCATTCATGAATGTGTTCACGTAGATGACAAAGTACCTTGTGGATCTAAAATTCTAGAATCTCAGAATAAATTAGGCATCACCCATTCTTAACTCCATGGCAAAGAAAGAATAAATGTATTTTGTTCAAGGCTAGAATGGATCTTAGATGCTATCTAATCCAATGTCATAATTCTATACATGAGGGAGCTGGGAGAGGACTCAGAAATTGAAAGAAAATTGCCTACGACCTTTAGTTACTGCAATGGGCAATTTTACCTGCCAGCTTGGCTGGGCCATGGTAGCCAGATATTTATCCAAACATTATTCTGGATGTCACTGTGAAGGTATTTTTAAGATGAGGTCAACATTTAAATCAGACTCCCAATAAAGCATATTACCTTCCATAATGTGGGTGGGCCTTGTTCAATCAGTTGAAGGCCTTACTAGGAAATGGCTGACCTATCCTGAGCTGGAAGGAATTTTGCTTGCCGACTGTCTTAGGACTCAAAATGCAACATTACCTCTTCCCTGAATCTCCAGTCTACCAGCCCACCCTGCAGATTTTGGACTTACCGGTGTCCACAATCAATCATGTCAGCCAATTCATTTAAATACATTTCTCTCTCTTCTCTGGAGAACACTAATACAGTTCTGACATTGAAGTTAGAACCTAGATCTTTCTTCTCACTCTTTAGGGATGCTTCTGAGGGGTGCAACCGTCTTTTCACTGCTCATTTTCTTGTACGTTGCCTCTGTCCGACACCCGAACCACTATAATAGTATCTTTTTCAATCCCCTCTTTCCAAACCTGCTCTAACCTGGCCACAGATGATGTCCTATTATGCATAAATTACCTACAAAGCAACCACTAGAAATTCTTCAGCAGCCCTTAACTTGGTTTGCATGTTCTTCATAATCTGGGCCCTCCTTACCTTGACACCTTCCTCCATTCCAGTAGAGGCAACTTTGTGCTACTCATGCTAAATGACCCCTTCCTCCAGGTCCTTACTCTTTACCTTGATGACTCAATGTGACTCAGTTCACATAATTACATCCTCTGAATACTTTCCTATACCCTTTCACGTTCCTCCTCTGACTTCCTAAAACACATCTTGTAATAGAAATTTATAATTATATATACACACTCATCTTCCCCTATTAGACTATAAGCTCTCTAAAATCAGGACTTGGCATCTCATGAATCTCTAGGAACTGGCACAATGGATTTTCTATAAATTTTTGTTGGATCCATAAAACCAAGTATCCTGACTCTTAGCCTATGACAGACCTAATTTAACTTGAAAGGTAAAATTTCTTATGCCCTTCACATATTAGTATTGACAGATAAAAAGATATGAGTTTAGATATGCAACCATCTGAATTGTTTGAAAGATAAATAGACTATCTGGAGTTTATATCCAACTGAGAATCCGGTTTCTTATTTTATGCTGCTCTTTTACGTGAAAAACTCAACCAATGAACCAAAACTAGCAGCTACATTCTTTACTCGGCTGTGTACTACTGAAGAATTAAAGAAGGTTCTATAAACCCAAGCAAAAATTTGAGCATGTTCAAAAAATTTACTAAAAACTGCACATTTCAAAGCAGAATTTAAAGAGAGGAAATACATGAGCCCTTCAAGTAGTATGGTTTCCTAATCTGTATTTTAAAAACCTTTCACCTAAATCTTGTTCTTAGTCTCTTCCTTATTCAGAGTCAAGACTCAAACGTCTATCAGGAAACCATGGGCACATTGGTGCACAATAATGACACAACAGACACGCCCCACATCCTCCAGTAATACCGGAAAGCCCGTTTTCAACATTTTGTCAAAGTCTTCAACTTAACAATCCAGAGACAGCTTTTATAAAAAGTTACTATATGGGTTTTCTACTGGCCCCAAAATCCAGAGGTGAGTCACCTGAGTGCAGTTTCTCATTGCTTCATGTTTTCATTCTACCTTCCAACTGGCTTCTAAGTGAAATTCAAAAAAAAAAAAAAATCATCTTAATCATTAGAAATGGTCAGCAGGGGAATTCTCGGTATCTTAATAATGAGCCATTGAATTATTAGAGAAAAATTAGATCCTAAGACTTCCCATTTCAGGGTTTAACCCAGTGTTAGTTGGGTTATCCGCTATCCTAATGGTACCGCACCCTCCCTGTGCCCCCAGCAGCATCTCACGCATCTCTCTGTGCCTTCCACAACATCACATTCTCCTGGCTTTTCACCCACCACTCTGGTTACTTGTTCTCGGTTTCGTCTGTGACTTTCTCCCCCTGATATATAAATATGGCCTCCAACCGGGCCATCTCTACCCTAACTCCTGCCAGTGATGATCTCCTATAATGTACATCTTTACAGACCAAACAGCTGTTTCTTGGGGGCGTGGCCTAGGCCCTCTTCTCTCTTCTGCTTTTTCTCTTTGATGACCTCATCTTCTCACATGGTTTTATACACCAACTGTTAAGGGGACAGCTTAGATACATCTAATTGCAGCCCACTTCTCTATTCTGAGCTCTGGGTCAATACAGCCAGAATTGACATCTCTATTGTAATGGCCTAACTTAGCAGATCCAAAGATGACTCTTTATTACTGCCCCCACAAAAAAACAAAAACAAAAACAAAACTTGTGAAACCTGTTCTTCTTCTAGTCATCCATTCGTCAGTAAATGGAGTCATGCCATACCACCAATTCCCCATGCCCCAATCCAAGGAGCTATCACCAAAATCTTCCCTTCCCTGGGGCTCCACCTCTTTTCAAGTCATCCTTCCCAAAAGGGTTCAGATCCATCACGCCTCCCTCCACTGCCACTTCCCCAGTCAAAACTAACATTATTGCTCACCTGGATTATTGCAAACATCTCCTAACAGATCTCTTACGCAGCCCTGCCTTCCTCTGACCTTCCTTTCCCTGTAGCCAGAATGTTGATGCTCTTATCTTCTCAGTTTTTTAATAATTTCCCATTGCTCCACACAGAGATCAAAATCACTAATGCTCTTCCAAGACCAAGACCAAAGATCATCAGTGGCTCTTACCTGCTTATTTCCATAATCTCTTTCCACTTGCTTTATCCCTTCAACATCCGTGTCTCAGATATGCCAAGATTCTTGCTGCCTCAGGATCTTTGCTTGTACTCTTGTCTTTGCCTGGACTCTTCCTACCCTCCCTGCCACCACCCACCACACTGCTACTCAGATTTCTAGCCTTAGCTAATGGACACTTCTTCAGGAGACTTTCTGAACTCGTATGCTCAGTTCAGATGCCCTATTACAGGGGCTCATGGCAGCCTGTCCTTTTCTTTGAAGCATTTCCCCTTACTGCTATCATAGATACTGAGCAGTTAATGAGGCACTGCCTGCCTGCCTCTCTCAACAGATTGGAAGTTCCATGAGACTACAACAGTTCTTATTTTCTTTATCCCTATATCTTCAGTGACTAAACAGAGCCTGGCACTGAAAAATGCCTGATGGGTATGTCAATAAACTGATGAGCCCGTTGGGAGGAATGCGATTTGTTCAATTTCTTTTTTTCCTTCCTTCTGCATTCAAACCATCCACCTCTTTTTGTCCACCCGATACAGACACAGATTAACAAAAGAAAAAGGAAAGCGGAGGCTTCTCTGGAAAGTCTCCCCCACTCAGGGCTGGCGGTAAAAACCATATTATTTTAGGGGAGCACTAGAATATTATTCTCCATTTCTCCAGACTTCATGAAGGATTCTTTGTTTCTCCTTAATCACATGCCTATGTGTCAGAAGAATGTTGAGAGGATGTTACCAGTCTTATAAGAGGGCAGAAAAAAAAACTAGGTCTGTCACTAGCCAGCTCTGAGACTAGAGGTAAATCATTCAATAGCTCTACCCCCAATCTTTCTTCTATGAAGGGGAAAGGCAAGCCTACTGATCTCATATTTTGAGATGCTATTATGGCTAATGCTTTTTAATAGAAAAAGAAAGAGGAAAGAGAAATCATTATCCACCCCACACAAATTAGAAAGAGATCAGAAGCCACATATGTGTTTGCTGGCCTATTCAAACAATTTTAAAATGACATTTCTTTGGGGAAAAATATGAAACATAAAAAAAATTAAAGGAAAATACATCCAGAAGGCAAAATACATTAATCCTGCAGAGAAGGGCAGGATCTTTGCCCATGAAATGCTGCTTTTCTGAGTCAGTAAAAAAACCAAGGTCTTGACCAGAGTAAATAAGACAAGAAATCTGGTACATCTCAGCAGCAAAAGAGTCTTGAACACAGGTATTTGGCACATTTTATGAAACTAAACTTACCTACTAACAAAATCCAACTGGGCAAACTGTTTCTCAAGCTGCTTTCTAACTTATTATACATACTTGGTTTTCTTCAACTGAACCACCCTTTCCACCCCAGAGGGAATATCATTTGCAGAGTTTCAGCTACTAAGGTACCACTTGGGACAGGAAGCATGGGGAACTCATGCAGTCACTTCCTAAAGAAATAAAACTATCCTAAGAATGTGTGCAGTGACAATGGTGACATTATTTGCATGCCGTCTTCTATAACAAAGCACTTTTACATATATGGCCTCATTTAATTCTCAGTAGCCTATAAAGTATTTTTTCCTCCATTTTACAATCTAGGAACTAGGGTTTAAGGAAATCAAGTACTTTGTCTAAAATTAGATTGGTAGTACATAGGAAGGCCATGATGCCCGCCAAAGTCTGTGTACTTTCTATTGTACCATTCATCCCTACCACAGTATTACATTACTTTATCAGGACAATGCCCGAAGATTTTAGCAAATAATACAGCACCTAAAATAATAGTGGTTAGTGGGTGAAAATACTTCAAATGCTTACCTTCATATTTTGTATTCCTTATTTAAAGCCATCATTGATGGGAGCCATTCTTCTTCTTTTTTTTAATCCCTTTTTTTATTGCCTTTTTTTTGGGGGGGGGGAATGAAAGCCATTCTTGCTTCCAAAGAGTATGATATAACTTTTGTTTTGGTTTAACAAAATACCTAGAGAGGCCATTTGGGAATAAGGCAAAGTGGCAAAGGGACAGCATATAAAAGAAAAGGCAGTGATCCTGGACTACTTAAAGTAGGAATACTGCACCACCTCTCCCTACACCCACAAATCCCTGAAGAGAGTACCATGTGGGAGATGGGGTCACAGCTAGTGATTTTCAAATCTCCAAGGAGCAAGCTTCTCCTGCTGACATTTGGGTTGTGACTGTAATACTATATAACCGTGGTTAGTAAATGTAGAGGGGCTGAACGTCCCAACGTAACTTTAGTGTTTTTCTCCACATTCTAACTTCGAGAACTAAGCACCTAGGAATGGCATTGTCTGAGGTACAGTCTTCATTCTGTCACTCACTTTTGTGGTAACCAAGGGGAAGTCCCCTTGCCACTTGGACCCTCAATCTCGTCATCAGGAAAGGGAATTGAATGGGAAAACCCTCCAAATGTCACCACTCTCTCTCCTTTTGTCTGTGTGATACTAAGTGTCTGGAAGCTGGATAATGAGTAGTTCACAACAGAGAAATGAGTTACTCACTTGCTATAAGCTCTGTGCGGCTCTCTTCTCTCAAACTATATTTTGGAGAGAGGAAGAGAGGGAGGTTGTATTTATTTATTTATTCAATAAATATTTATTGAGTACCTACAAGAATCCAGACACCGATCTAGGTGCTCAGACAGAAGAGCAAACAAGATTAACAGAGTCCTGCCTAATGAGGATTACATTCTATGTAGGAGATAAACAATAAAGACATAAATATGACACAAAACGGGTGATTATGGCTGTAGAGAAAAACAATGAAGGGCAAAGAGATAGGAAGTAATAGGATCCTGTGGTTTGTGACAGGCTGATTAGGGTAGGAGTCTAAAAAAGGTCCCAACCGAGCAGATACCTGTATGAAGGTAGAAAATGAGCTGTGCAAACAGCTGGACTGTTATTTCTAATAAAATGCAATTTTCATAAACATCTCTAGGAGAATCAGTATTTACTTTCCTTACAGTTTACAGTAAATCCTCATTGAGATAATGAAGTTTCGGTAGCTGAAAAGTTAATGGCAAAATTTACATAATTTACAACAATTCAACCTTCCTTTGCATAAAATAGCAGAGAGATGGTTTCTACACAATTATTAATTAATACAAAAATTTATTATGTGCCTATAATATTTAAATAAATGTAGTCCACATACAATATTAGGCTGAATGGCTTTAACAGTCATATCCAGGTGTGGTTCTGTTAGAGGTAAGTCCAGTGGCACGGCATACAGGGTACAATGACACACAGTGATCACTGAATGGTTTTGCACTGGAATCCCAAGTAGGAAGTTACTCCTCTCTCTAAAAGGGTTTTGCAACTCCTTTCCCCAAGGCCCCCATACCTGGGCATTCTGATTGATTATGGGAGTGTGCCTGACCCTACAGTAAACCAAGACTCAGACCAAGGGCACTGAGATTAGATAAAGCTCTAGATAGCTCCAGCATCACACAGCGGGCACATGCATTGGTCAAGCTGGTAGCCAGCGTTTGCAGAGCACAGTGAAGGAAAGCAAGTGTACCGTAATAACAAATGGATATCAGTTCTGAAGTTCTGTTCTGAAGCAGGGAATGAGACATCTCAGTATAGATGGTGAGGGATGGAATCAGGGAGAAAGGCTGAGAAGGGGATCATTAGAACAGTAAAGAGCTATTACTAGTTCCTTAGGTGACATGGAACCAGAAATTGGAACCCACTGTACAGCATTATAAACTACTGAGCCAGAAAACTTGCCAAGCAGGATTACATTTCAGTATTGGAGCTGGATAAAATCCANGTGCCAAATAAGTTTCTATTGTATGATTGTATTACATTTTATTTATCCATTCACCAGTTGGATATTTGGGTTGTTTGAAATTTTGCTGTCATGAATAATGCTACTCAATATTTGTGCACAAGTTTTTATGNATCTTACTTTAAAAAAGAAGAAAGAAAGAAAGAAAGAAAGAAAGAAAGAAAGAAAGAAAGAAAGAAAAAAGAAAGAAAGAAAGAAAGAAAATTTGTGCACAAGTTTTTATGGGGACATATGCTCTCACTTATTTGGGGATACTTTCTCTTGGGTATATACTCCTAGAAGCACAATTTCTAGGTTATATGATAACTCTAGCTTAACTTTTTAAGGAACTGATAGTGTTTTCCGAAGTGGCTGTCCCATTTGACATTCCCACCAGCAGCGTATGAGGTTCTCACCTTCCCCAATCCTCACCAACATCTGTTATTATCTGTCTTTTTTACTCTAGCCATCCTAGTGGGTGTGAAGTGGTACCTTATGGTAGTTTTGATTTGCATCTCCCTTGTGTTGAAAGACTGAGCATCTTTTCATGCACATATTGACCCCTTGCATATTTTTTGGGGAGGAAAGCCTCTTAAAATTATTTGCCCATTTTTAAAATTGGGTATTTGTCTGTTCTATTACTGAGTTGTTAGATTTCTTTATACATTCCAGATGCAAATCTTTTATTAGCTATATGATTTGCAAATATTTTCTTCAAGGTAAGTGGACAAAGTAGACCAATGCCAGATAATGAACTTCCCTTAGGGGATGCTGCCTTAGCAGGTCAGATTCCTGTCAGGCTCTGCTACATGTTAAATAAAACACAGCAAGACTTGATGGTAGCATGAGAGATTTTCTCTGTATGTGGCTTGATAAATTAAAACCTGGGGCAAAGGCAAAGTAAAATGAAATGTTTGCTCTTCAGTAACCATGCTGAGTTAATTTTATTATTTTCTTCTTGAGCTAATGAGGAGTTTCAAAAGTCTGGAGTTTTGGTTTTGTTGGTGGTGACATTAGGTGGATATTAGCCTTATCATAATCGAGCCATCTGTCCTGGCTTCCCACAACGAGGACGGCTCCATTTTATTGTTGTGGTCTTCCTTTCGACTTCTCCCGAGCGACTGGCATTTTACTTATTTTGAGCAAAGGAAATTTTTAAAAAAGAATTGTAACAAAAGAAGGAAAAGAAAAAAAAATGATATGAGATTATCTTAATGCTATAAACACCTACAAACAAGAAAGAACCGAGGTTATATCTACAGCAGTCAATTCTGAGAGCACCACCTTTAATTCTCTCTAATTACATGTTTAAAGTATTTTTCTCAGGATGCCTGGCTGGTGCAGTCGGTGGAGCATGTGACTCTTGATCTCAGGATCATGGGTTGAACCCCCATGTTGAGTACAGAGATTACTTGAAAGTAAAAAAAAAAAAATCTTATAAAAATTAAAGTATTTTTCTCATGCTTCATATTTGCCTTTCATCTACTCAACAGACCTTGAAAATGAGACTCAGGGAGCATGTCTCACAATCTGTGGCCATAATTCTCACTGATATTTGACCTGCTGCTTAAAAAGAAAGGAAAGTTAAAAGAAAAATCAAAATTTAGTCTGAGCTCTATTTATTTATTTATTTTTTTAATGAGATGGAAAAACTAAATACTCTCAATTCAGAGATTATGCTGTGCTAGTTCCTTACTGAGCCTAGGGTGGAGGAGGGGCCCCTAAAACAAAATGCCTTTCTAGTACCTGTTGTTGCAGACAGAAGATCTAACTCTGGGGATCTTCTATTCTGAGCTATGTTTCTAAAATTTCCCATAATGAGTCTTCATTTTCCCCTGGGGGCCAATTTTATGATTGGGCTTAGGGTTAAATGTCTATGTCCATGTGTGTGAGTGTGTTACCTGCTGGGGTAGGACAGTGAAGTAAATATTACTACTATTTACTGATACCCAGTTTCTATTTCTGGTATTAAGAACAATCACACTTCCCTGTGTTTCCAAAGTTAGCTTTGGCTCTAAGACTTGTTTTTGCCAATAAAATTAAGCATTTTTCCGCTGAAGCATTGTAGAGCCCACCTGTGGTTCTCCATGCTCTGTTTCCTGTTCCTGTGACCTGTGAAATCTATATGGAGGCACCTACATCAGCCTGGGTCTCAGAGTAAAGATGACACGAATCAGAGCCCCCCCACCCCCCGCAACGGGTATGCGGTGTACGTAAGAAATACACCTGCCTTACTGCATTGTTTTTGCTTACTGACTCTTAGGGAATGTTTGTTACTGCAGCATAACATTCCACCCTGACTAATAAAGGTAGCAAAAAAAAAAAAAAAAAAAGCTGCTTTCATTTTTGGTTCAATTCTTCCTCAACACATTTGAAATTCTCTGTTACAACCCACATCATACCTGATCTGACCATGCTGCAGAACCTGCCTCTTAGAACATGAAGGAAAACAAAAACAAAACAAAACAAAAAGACAAAAAAAAAAGAACAAACAAGAAAAAACTGCTTAGAATATAGGCTCTATCATACTGAAGTATATAAGCAGCCCTCCCTTTCTTCCCCCTCCCTATAAACATGCATTGGAGACTCTAATCCATGAGAATAAAATAATTTTTAATGAGATAATTTTGCTGAAAATCACCCCATTCCTTAAATATCTAAAAATGGGACACGTGTTGACTATACTTGGTATGTATACTCTGTGCACACTTCCCCACATGCACTGTAGTCTGTGCGGGGCTGGTCTTCAGGCAAGCAGCTGGTGTACCGCTGAAGGCTTTCTCTGCCGAAGTATGCTGAGCATACTGAACAAAATTTGAACCTTCCGTTTCTCAGCAACAAAGCCCCTGTGAGGTTCTGAAATGGTTATGGACTGCACATTCTTTGGGTTCTATTAAGGGAGCAATAGAGGATAATCCACCTCTAATGTGTTTACCAGGTCAATTTTCTACATACTTACAAAGCTTAATTTCTCCTTACAGCCATCCCACAAAGATCTTAAAATGTGACTACATCACAAGTTTGAAAGACTCTCAAAAAGAGCCACACCACCTGCCAGATGCGATGGCAAATGTCTTTAAAAAAAAAAAAAACAGAAAAACAAAAAGTTTTCATACAAAGATGTTCCTGCCCAAAGTTTCTATGAAATAATGATGATGCAGCCCCAAAGGAGGTAGGATTTTGGGTAGAGAAAAATAAAAGAGAAACACGTTTGGAACCAAAGCACTGAGTTTTTCCCATTGTGCTACATGAAAAAGATGGGTCTGGAGGCAATTTAACAAGTTTAAATTACAACTTGGAAAGTAATAAGCTTTGGCTCCTGAGATGCACAACCAACTGGGAATGGTCTGGCAAAAAACTTCATATTCCACATTTCTCAGCTAAATCCCAGACTCACATGCAACACTTAGCATTAAGGGGATAATATGCGAATTTATGAATCTTCATGCAGGGTTTAAGAACCTGAAATTACTAAAATGACTGCCTGAGACATAAATAAGCTTTTGCCTATCATGCAAAATACTGATAAAGGAAGTTTAATGAATACTTTGATTTTAAAACATGATACAGAAGACAGCATGTGTAAATGTAAACACCAGCATATTCAGAAGCATCATTAATTTTGTATCTTTGCATATTTGGTGAAGGTGAATTTTTCCACATAGTCCCAGACAGATGGCCATAGGTCAAGTGTCCCCCTCACGTTTGCACTTGTCTGTTTCATTTTTTTATCATTAGAGTGGGCTAAAAACTTCTTTAATAACCAACATTTTCGTGGCTTCACAAAATAAAGGTTTATTTTTGCTTATGCAACACTCTAAGGCTGAGCTTCCTCAATGCAATGGTCAAGAACCAAGGCTCTCGGCTTGTGACTCCACCCTCCTCTTGAAACTTGGAACCTTCGCCATGTAAACAGTAGGAGGAGAAGGAGAATCAAAGACAATTTGCACATTTAATGGGCCATGCTTGGACAAGGAATATGTTATGTCTGCCCACATTTCAGTGGTCAATTATAGGGGACACCTACCTGCCAGGGGGACTGGGAGATGTAATCCAGCCATGGGTCCAGAAGATAAAGAGAAAAGATCTGGTGACTTCTTTGCTTCCTTGCTTGGTGAAACACAACCTCTTTGTTTTCACTTTTACAAAATGGGCACAGAAACTGGACCTATTTCTTATGATTCCTGATCCATTTTTTTCCATGGATTCAAACTAATCAGACTCAGAATTGACTTGAATTTTAAGAGATTTATGAATGAGCAAGATTTCCAGTTTATTTCTGTTGGAGGCTAGAACCTACTAATTACCAACTAAGACAACCCTGTTACGTGTCCCCCAAAATTCATATGCTGAAACCCTCAACATAATGGTATGTGGAGCTGAGGCTGTTGAGCAGTAATTAGATCATAAAGTTGGAGTGCTAATGATTGGGATTAGTGTCCCAATAAGAAGAGACCAGAGAGCTAGCTCGCTCCTTCCACCAAGTGAGGATATAGCAAGAAGACAGCCATCTGCAACCAGAAAGAGAGCTCTCATCAGATACCAAATTGGCCAGCACCTTGATCTTGGATTTCTCAGCCTCCAGAACTATAAGAAATAAATTTCTGTTGGAGATAAGCCACCCAGTTAATGGTATTTTGTCACAGCAGTCCAAGCTAACTAAGACAACCCCTTTCTTAAGTCAAGGTGTCCAAAATGCAAAATAAGCCATCAGAAGGGGACATTCTGATCAGAGGGTAAGAGAAAAGGACATGGGCCAGTCTGAAGGTGTGTCTTTTTCTAGACCAGGTGACCAGAGTTTCTCAACCTAGGTACTATGGACATTTCGGCCTAAGCAGTTCTCTGTTGTAGAACTACTGCATGAGCTGGGGGATGTTTAGCAACATCTCTGGCCTCTCCCCACTAGATGCCATTAACACCTCCCCAGTAGTGAGAACCACAAACGTGCCCAGACATTGCCAAATGTCCCCCAGAGTACTAAATCGCACCCCTCATCTTTGAGAACCACTGTTCTAGATCACAAAAAAGTTCAATGTACTAACACAGTCCACTATGTGACCAGAATACTTTTACAGGCCAGACACAGTGACTGTCTCTCTGTCTGTCCTTCTGTTTCTCTGTATCTACCTCTGTCTCTGGGACAGCCTGGGAAACCACTGCCATGTGCCTGCTCTTTGGCTCCTCTTTGTCTAACCTACATGGGGCTTATCCTCCTCTGAGGACTCATGCTTCCTTCAGATGCACTGGTGCCGTTGATGAGGGTACGTGTCCTTCCTATACAGTGAGAGCTGTCAGGGGCTCTGTCTGTGTCTCCCATTCCCTACACATCAATGTCACACATTTTGTAAGGGGGTAAATTGCTAAGCAAGTTTCCCACAAAAGGTAAATGGATTAAAACATTAACACCAGAGTCCCCCAAACTTCACATATTCTTGACAACTGGAAGTGTTTCCAAGAAGGAAGTAGAGACACTTAACATTTGTGAGCTCATTACAGGGCACTTATTCAAAGCATAATCCAGCTTAGGAAAATTCATTTCCTTTAAATTCCCTCTAAACACTCAAATAGAGGAGCACCCGGGTGGCTCAGTTGGTTAAAGCGGCTGCCTTCAGCTCAGGCCATGATCCCAGGGTCCTGGGATCGAACCCAGCATCAGGCTCTCTGCTCAGTGGGAAGCCTGCTTCTCCCTCTCCCTCTGCCTCTGCCTGCCTCTCCCCCTGCTTGTGCTCCCTCTCTCTGTCAAATAAATAAAATCTTAAAAAAAAAAAAACTCAAATAAAAAAATATTTTAAAATCTTGGTCCAAATAGCAGTGCTGCATTTTATTCCATTAACTAGCTGTTGCATTTCAGCAATTAGGGAAAGGTTCTCTGATGTTGGTATAACTGTACAAAGTTCCAAGTACTTCAAGTTGAAATGTGCAAAGAGACTTATTTATTACTTCCATTGCTGAAAGGAGAATCTTTGGTAAGGGGGGGTGAAACTGTTCAAAGCCAAAGAATCCTTTTATTTGAATATAGTGGACTGACTTCATGATGACGATATTTGGATAACCCAAGCTATTTAATGAATAGTACACCAACAGTGCATTCAGAACTGTTAGCTTCTCTTCATTTCAATTTATTTCTCAACTGAAAACTAAAACTAAAACTAATAATAATAATGATGATGATAATAATAATAATAATTACCACCATGCTTTGAGTATCTACTATTTCCCAGGTCACTTATGTTCATTATCTCTAATGCTCACAAATACCCTCTAAATATTTACATCATATTTTTAAAAGATGAAAAAAATTGAGGCTTAGAGAAGGTGTCTGATTTACCTGGGAATGGAAACTGGGTAAGTACAGAGCTGGGACTTGATCCCAAATCCCTGAGTCCAAAGCCCGTCACGTTTGGGTTGTTTCCACCAAACCATGATGGCTCCAAAGAACTTAATTTATTGAAAATTCCATATCGGCAATTTCAGGCACTTTTACCTACGACATCTAAACGTCACTATGGTAGGAGATATTCTAATTTTCATTTCATTGCCTGACAGTTCTCTTCAACTGGATAATGTATTGGGTTCTACATAAGCATATTAAGTCGATCTCAGCTACTTAGAAAGTATTTATTCATTCCTACTTTGGAATAGCAGCTTATGCAAACGGTACTATGAAGAATCATATTTCTAACAACAATCTGATTTGTCTTTATCCCCCAAGTGGATCATGGTCTCTGCCCTGAGAGTCTGAGCAGAAGGAACAGAAGAAAAGGCCATGTTTCTCTTTCTCATTTCACCCCATGTGGTGACGGCACAAGCTTAATAGGGGAGGTGGCTCCTCTCAAGAGCGGTGCCCACGGCTGGGCTGTGGTGTTCACACTAATTACAACGAAAATCTGTCCTCTGCCCAGTGGGCTCAGGTAACCGTGGCAACCTACCAGCTACATCGCTCACACAAATTGCAGCAAAGAAGCGAAGAAGGGCTCCACCCGGAAACTGAAGCGGGCACACAAAGAAGGAAATATTTCTCAAGGACACTTTGCTCTTAAGTAGCTATTGGCAACCTTGCATCTGTGCAGCTTTATCACCAAAATAAATGTCAGTTCACTTTCGCCAACTGGTGTTAAAAGTTGTTAAACATAATACCCTTGAACTTTCACTATAACGGAACTGTGAATCAAAGCTCGGAATAACTAGTCATGAAGGGCAGGTTGGAGTCATCTCAATGGCTCTATCGTCCGCAGCCCGTCCGGAACCCTGCAGATGCCCAGGTGCCCTCGCACCATCCTGAATGCTCCCCACTGAGGGTGTGAGTCCCAGCAAAGCCCCCGAGCGATGAGAAGCATACAGCCACCTGGAAAGGGGGCAGGTGACCCGGTGTGAGGTTGATGGCAAGAAAAGGAAACTGCCCTTTTGGAAAGTTTTTAAAAATACCATCTTTAAGAAATATCCTAGGAGCAGGAGCAGAAAGTCATTGGTTGGACGGAAATGAGGACAGTGGTGACTTCAATAGTCACAGTGGAATGAATCTGAACGAGATAATTAGGGAGCTAGTAGGTTTCTTAGGTGACTTCATGGATCTATCTACAGTTGGCGACTGAACATAGAGGGACATCACTTGCCCTGATCCCTTTTGTCCACTACACCCACAAGGCTGGGCTCCTGGGAGGCTTAATTCAGTTTGTGTCGCTGGTATCTAGCTGTGCTTCTGGAATAAAGTAAGTACTCATAAATGTTAGTGGAGCTCAACTGGAAACAGCAAGGTCCGTAATGCCCGATATACTGGTTTTCTGGAGCTGCTGTAGCGAAGACCACAGGCTAAGTGGCTTAAACAACAGAAGTGTATTATTGGCTTAAACAACAGAAGTGTATTGTCCCACAGTTCAGGAGGCCAGAAGTTGGAGGTCGAGGTGTCCTCAGGGCCATGTTAGGCAAGATCTGTTCCAGGTCTTTCTCCTAGCTTTTGGAACTTCCTTTGCTTGAGGCAGCATAACTCCCCCATGGTCATGAGGCATTTTCACTCTGTCATGTCTACACCCAAGTGTCCCCTGTTCATATGGACACCAGCTATATTTGATTAAAGGTTCTCCCTACTCCAAGACAACCTCATCTTCAACTAATTACACTTACAACAACCCTATATCCAAATAAGGCCACATTCTGAGGTACTGGGGGGTAGGACTCCAGCATTCTAATTTGGGTGGGGATACAATTCAACCCATAGCATGTGAGCATAAGTAAACTTTAAGTAAATACTGGACAGTTGTACACACACAACCATGAAGAGTAAAGAAACCCCATTCGTACACAAAAATTACAATGATAGTCATGCTTTAGGAGTGACTTATTTCCCACAAAATTCCATTCTACCGAAAGGTACCACAAAATACTCATGCCAGACATGGATTTCACTAATTAATCCTACTTAGCAATTAAAAGCCAGCGTCTCACGAGTCAACAGAGTTCTGAATAAATCACACAGGTCAACTGAGCAAAATTCAGTTCCTAAAGAGGCTGAACTCTTTCTGAAAGAGGCAACAAGACTCGAAAAAAGGAAGGCCTCTTCAGGTTCTGGCTCCCCTGTGTTCCTGTGAGAGGCAGCCACCATTCCAGAGAAATCAAGTAAACAGCCAACGTTATAAAAGTGCTTTCGAACCCACAAGTCAGCATAAATAAACACATGAAATCCAGTGTTTGCAGCCATTAGCGCTGTTTAAGTTTTCCTGGACTTGAAAACTGTCACAAATCCTCATGTTTATTATTGGCAGATATTGCTAAAATTGTGAACCAAAATGCTAGAAACTGTTAGTTTGTCTGTGATACACACCATTTTGAATTTTGTATGAATGGGTTTTAGATTCAGGTTACAAATTTATCCAAGCTCATTATGTAATTAAATGTTTGATTAGGAGCAAGAATTAACATATTACACAGAGGCATATAATTTTATGAGACAAACTATTTAATCCCAATAAAGAGATTCATCATGGTAATTATCTGACCTGTCCAATTCAACATGCAATTCAAAATGGTTTTTCAAGTTATCTAAAAATGTAGTTATTAAATAGTTATATTAAAATGTATGTACTGCACTGTAAAGTTTTTTTAGGAAATACTTCGGCAAAAGATGATGGCATTTTAAATAGGCATTTAAAATACAGAGAGGGGCACCTGGGTGGCTCAGTCGGTTGGGCGTCCAACTCGTTCTCAGCTCAGGTCTTGATCTCAAGGTTGTGAGTTCAAGACCTGTGTTGCGCTCCATGCTGGATGTGGAGCCTACTAGAAAGAAGAAAGAAAAGAAAGACAGAAAGAAAGAAAGAAAAAAGAAAGAAAGAAAGAAAGAAAGAAAGAAAGAAAGAAAGAAAGAAAAAAAGAAAGAAAACAAAAAATAAATATAAAGAGAGAAAAGATCAGGGCTGGAATTCTGAGGAAAGGATAAAATATTGACAGTTTTGTCATGGCAAACACTAGGTGGTTTAATTTCTTTTTTTTAACTTGGTGACATTTGGAAATGGTGTATTGAATGCATTTTTAATCTTTCTGGTTATCTTGGTAAAATGCGACTGGCTGGCAGCACTCGAACTGGAGATGGAGTTGTTTTAACTGCCAGATACAATGTCTGTTAATCAATCCGAGGTCTTCAAGTACAATTTCAGTTGCTACTTCAGGAGCTGGATGGCATACAATTGTTCACAGCTGTTTCTAATTACACCTTGATCCAATAATAACTAAATATTGTTTAACACTGTGGCAGTAACTACTTAAGAAAATGTGTGAGATCAATAATGGAAAGTAACACTTTCAGGCATAAACCTGCATAAATTAGAACCTGGGGAAAACCCAAACACAATTCAGTAGGTGGCACTCTTCCCCCAGCCAGAATTCTCTTCATTCTGAGCGACTGGAGTACTCCCTCTATGGCAATTACCTCTATTCATTTGTCCATAGAAATTTTGTGTCCTAAATCAGTATCAACATACTAGCCTCAAACATATCGCCTGGCTTCTTCTCTTTGAGATACGCAGCCCAGATTAAAAAAAAAAAAAAAATCTGCTGATAACAGGTGAGAGTAGAAAAACAGCTTGATTTCATCCCAAGTCCTTAGATAATTAGTTCAGTGTAGTGTTATCTGAAAGTAAATTAATTCTTTATACCCATTAAAAACAACCCAAGTGATTTGACCTCTTCCATTGATATTTTCCAATGAACTAATTTAAAATATTTACACTAGCCAATGAGCAGGTTTCTCATCCTTGGCACTGTTGATTTTGGGGCTGGATAATTTGTCGGTGAAGGGATGTGGGGGAGGGCATCCTGTATGTTATAGGACGTTCAGCAGCACCCCTGGCCTCTACCCCCAAATGCCAGTAGCACCTCCCAGTTGTGACAGCCAAAAATGTCTCCAGACATTGTCAAATATTCCTGGGGACAAAATCATCTCATTCGAGATACATCAGCCAGTCCTTTACACCAAAGACCGATCTCTGGCTTCATGGCCAAGGATTGATCTATTCTACTAGCATACTTTCAATAACAATGTTTATTTTCCTTTTTATCTGGTTCCAAAGGTGATGCAAATTTTGAAGTGTTGACAATTTTGAAGCTATAATAAGCACAAACAGGAAAACTAAAAGCCACTGGTGGCTATCCCACACTATGATAACGACTGTTACAATTTTAAGTGCATCATCTGATTTTTCTCTGCATAAAGATGCACATAGAGTACATGTAATATTATTTGATTCATTAAAATCTGAGGACCCTATTGCAATACTATTTTGTAAAAAGGACTTTTATCTCTAAATATATATTCTGTCATTAAATATTCAATTAACCATGATTTTTTGTGTCTACAGAGTATTCTTTCCAAGAGATATATCATTTTTTTTTAAACCAAGCTCTTATATTGGGCTTTTTATATGATCCCAAAAGTTAATGTCAATTACTTTGGCTATGTTCACTTGGGATAAATCCCCACAAATCGAAATTTTGAGTACTAACCTATTTTAGTTCTGCCTTTGCACGGAGAGAAGAAAAGAGAGAATGATGAAACAAAGGAAAAAGTACAGAGAGAGGAATACAGAATGGAAGGAAGGGAGAGAGAAGGTAGCAAATGAGAAGGGATGAGTGGGGGGTGGGTGAGGAGGTACAAGGGAGGGACCCACAGGGGGAAGGAAGGAGGTCTAAGAGAAGGGAAGCAGTTGCAGTAGACGTTCATTTAGAAATGAACTTGGCTGGCATACCTTCCACTTTTATTCTCAGCCTTTGCGTGGTTGGTGTGGTTCGTCCTCCTACAAAAATGATGTTACCCTCACCCTGTATGATTCAGAGATCATACAATTTGAATTATTTTTCCTCATTCAATTCCTCCTGTAACTAGCAGACATCGGTAAAACGGCTACATGAAATAAAAGTGAGAAACCTTGAAAATATTATGCTAAGTATAAGAAGCCAGACACGAAAGGTCACATATTGTATGATTCCACTTATATGAGATTTTCATAAAAAGCAAATTCATTGAGACAGTAAGTAGATTAGTGGTTGCCAGGGGCTGGGGGCGGGTAGGAAATGGAGAGTGACTGCTTAATTGGTATGAGATTTCCTTTTGGAGTAATGAAAATGTTCTAGAAGCAGAGCATGGTGATGGCTGCACAACATCATGAATGTGCTGAATGCCACGGATGATACACTTTAAAATGGTTCAAATGGTCAATTTTATGATGTCCTTTTAAAAAGTCATTAATGAAACAAGTTATAAAGGAATCTCTTTCTAAAAAGCATTTGAGTTGAGCTTAAGGGATTTAAAAATAAATAAATGAAAATAAAAGCGAGAAGAGTGATAGCTACCCCCTTGAGCACCTCTACCTGTCCCCATCTTACCTCGTCTCCACGACGTTGACAAATAAATATGATTCCCATTTTACAGGTAACGTAAAAGAGATACCAAAAGTTAAGTTGCTCGAGGGGATGGAAGTACTGAAAGGCAGAATTAGAATTGGCTTCTGAATCCACCTGTGCTCAAGGAATAAAACCAGGCTAACTAGGTGGATAAAATCCTTCATGTGGCCTCACGTGCACGGTAGCCTCGGGAGTTAACTAGACACAGATCATCCACACAGTCATTTAGGAAAGAAGAAAAGTCCCCACACCAGCTGCCTGATTGAAATTTCCAGCTCAGAGGAGGCACTATTCCTCAGCAGGAAAGGAAACAGGATAAAAACACAGCACGAAACTCCAAATCCTTCATCCGCAACCATCTCATGAGCATAGTAAAGCCTTAATCTCCCACTTTTGCCAAATGAGACATAATCAACCAAATTAACTAGCTAGGTCACTGGGGCTGGGAGCGAACATCATGAAAAAAACAAAGTTTTATGTATATATGACCGACTTCAGAAATCACCTTTTTCTCTTTTTTTTCCCCCAGCTTAATTGATATAATTGACATACGACATTGTGTAAGTTTAATGTATACAATGAGGTGATTTAACACACGTATAAACTGCAAAATGTTTATCACAATAAGGTTAGTCAACACATCCTTCACCTCACGTAATTAACATTTGTGTTTTTGTCATGGTGAGAACTTTTAAGATCTACTATCATACAACTTTCAATAATACAATACAATATTGATAACTATAGTCAGCACACTGTACATTAGGTCCCTAACTTATTCACCTATAATTACAAGTTTGTACCCTCTGGTGAACACAACCCTATTTCTTCCACTCCCCCAGCCCCAGGGAACAATCAATCTCCGTTCTGTTTCTATGAGTTCGTTTTTGTTTTTAGATTCCACATAAAATGGGATCGTACAGTATTGTCTTTTTCTGCCTAACTCATTGCATTTAGCATAATGCCCTCAAGGTCGATCCGTGTGGTTGTAAATAGCAGGATTTCCTCCCTCTTTATGGCTGAAAAATATTCCACTGAATATATATATATACCACATTGTCTCTAACCATTCATCTGTCAATGAACACTTAGGTTGTCTCCATGTCTTAGCTACTGTTAATAATGCTGCATTGAACATGGGGTTGCAGATATCGCTACACAACATTAAAGAAAAAATTTTCTCATGATGTTCGTGGCCAGACGACAAACAGGATTGGTTGATAACGTTAAAGCATCCCAAGTCAAGAAGGAACTTTGGAGTGGCAAAGAAGACCTGAAGCAGAGGACAGGCATGGCTTAAAGAGAGAGAAGCACAATCGTGTGAAATGTAAAACTCAGATTATTAGACTCTGAGCGGCAAGTTCAATGTGTGTTTGTCCATTAATTAATAAAAAGAGGTCTGAAAAAGTAGTCAGCAGATGTGGTGGGCAGTTTCTCAGATGGCCCCCAGCAAACCTCACCTCCTAGCACTCAGGCCCTTGCATAATCCTCTCCCCTTGAGTGTGTGCTGGCCCCTGTGACTGCTTCTAAGATGCCACTTCCTTGTTTAAGTTACAAAAGACTCTGTCTTCTATCTCGCTTATCCTGTCTTGCTCTCTCACTTGCTGGTCCTGATGGGGGTCAGCTGATCTAGAAAGAGACTCTTGTGGCAAAGAATTGAGGAAATCTTTGGCAGCCAGCCAGTGAGGCACTGCCACTCTCAACCCAACCACCTGCAAAGACCTGGATCCCGCCANTGAGGCACTGCCACTCTCAACCCAACCACCTGCAAAGACCTGGATCCTGCCAACCGCCACCTGAGGGAGCTTGCAAAGGGAACCTCTCTCAGTTGAGCTTTTGGATGAGGCTGCAGCCCCAGCCAACAGCCTGATGGCAACCACAGGAGAGACCCCAATGCAGAGACAGTCAGCTAAGCTGCACTCAGATTGGCAAACCACAGAAACTCTAAGATAATAACTGTCTGTTGCTGTAAGCCACGAGTTTTGGGGCAATTTTAATGCAACAACAGATAACTAGTATAAAAGAGTTTTCTGATATTTCACTGGTTAATAAAGAGAATCATTTTAGAAATTTAATATCCCTCCCTTTTGGACTTAGCCATATATTAATGCTCCCGAAACAAACTTCCTATATGAAAATAGTTTCTTCTGTCTCTTTTTGTGAATAAAGGCTAATGGGTTATTTACCTTCCATTAAGAAATCAATAAAGGATTGGCACTTTCTCTCTTTAATTTAAATCTATTGGCTGACTATCCTGAACTTCAGGGACATAAATTGAATAAAGAATCGATAAGCACTTTTTGACCCCCTGAGAAAATTCAGACAAATATTCCCTCAAAATCTTCAGCCCTACCTTCACCCAAAACTATCCCCTGAAGTCCTAGAAAAGAGCAGTGATAGAGAACATTAAGTAGCAGGCTCATAGATCTTATACCAGAACTTATCACGTCTTTATGTTTCTTTTGTAGAAATGAGCCATACTAAAGTCTATGCAGCAGAAAAATCAACTCCCTTAAGGCAAGGTATTTCCTACTACTAAGCTTTATTTTGCTCAAAACAGTGAGGAGAAAAGGCCAAGGGAAGATGAAGGATTTTTTTTTTTAACATTTAAGAGATTTAATAAATTAAGTTCATGGCCTTTCTTTAATCACAAACTTTTGCATATGTCATCAATTTCAAGTAAAATAAACTACACAAGGCAATGCCCTTTTCTGACTCCTCATAAGCAGCTGCTCTATTTAATACATTTGCGCAAGTCCCAGGAACATAAGAGCGGAGACAATGGAAAGATTTCTGTCAAGTACACTATGCATATTCGTATGGGTAAGCAGCTTGTGACATATGTGTTTTAATGAAAAGAACTGGGGGCCTTGAGTGTAAAAAATAAAGCATCATCATTTATTCTTTCATCATTCTTCACCATAAAATACATTTAATTTCTAACAGTAAAGATGACATTTATCTCTTACCAGAGGACTAAATTTAATCAAGGACACTAAATTCAGTCTCAGGTTTCCAATTAGATGTTAATGGTTTAAATACAACAGTTCCTGAATGAAGGCAGAGGACTGAACAAAGGCTTGAACTCAATACACTGTAAGTTCAATCAATCTTCAAGTGCTGAAAGGCAAAAATAAACAAAGTAACAATGAAGACAAGCAGACACTTCTCTGTAGGAATGAATGGAATAGGTGGACTTATGTCAAATGAGGACTGAGTTAGGCCTTCTATAAAGGAAGCACTTTGCGAAGCTAACTTATAAATATAGACACAGCAAGGCATTACAAGCCGTGCTGGATGGGCTCCCCATTTTTCTGTTTGAGAAGCTGGAATAAAGCAAGGGAGAGAGTTTGCTGGAACACAAGGAAATGCATCAGCCATTCTATATGTACAGCAGACAAAGCTTTTCCTTTGTGCAGATGTCTGGAGGGCCAAATGCAAACAAAGGGGCACGCTTCTCCCTAACATGATTCTCCACAGAAAGCGCTGGACCTCGGCTAGAACTGAGAAACCATGTGCCTGGAGCAAGACAGACAAGTTGTCAGGACCCTAGAGGATAACCGATAGCAAGTGGTCTGTTGCCTCCATCGTCAAATCGGAGCCGAAAGCAGCCTCTGCCCTCTTTTCCTGGGCCTTTGGAAGGAGAGAGGAAATAGTGATGTTCATGTCAGTAAGTGTGCAAAGACTCGCACAACTGGTGTGCAAGCTCTCTTCTAAAAGAGCATCATGCTCACAAACTATTTTTTAGCTTTATTCAGGTATAATTGACAATGAAAATTGTACATATTTAAGGTGTAAAATTTGATGCTTTGGTGCATGTATACATTATAAAACGCACACAACAATGGTGCTAATTAACACAGGTATCACCTCGCATGGGTTATCTTTTGTGTGTGTGGTGAGAACACTGAAGATCTGCCCTCTAAGCAAATTTCAAGTTTACAATATTGTTAACCATAGTCACCACGCTATACATTAGATCCCCAGGACCTACTCGTTCTGCATAACTGAAACTTTGTATCCTTTGACCAACATCTCCCCATTTTCGCCACCCACCCCCAGCCCCTGGCAGTCACCATTCTGCTCTCTGTTTCAATGAGTATGACTATTTTAGATTCCAGAGGTAAGTGAGCTCGCACAGTGTCTGTCTTTTTGTGACTGGCTTGTTTCACTCAGCATAATGTCCTTCAGGTCCATCCGTGTTGTCACAAGCCTCTCAGGATTTCTCATGCAGTCTTTCTCCTCTATCTGTCCATCCCCAAAACTCAACTGAAATCCTCACTCTTCAAAATGGGTTCCAAGAGCCTCCTGCAGAGACCCCGGCACATCCTCTCAGCCTTCTCTAAAATATCCACTTGAGTGTTGGGTGCTCACTGAACCAAAACAATAGAGAAAACATGACACCTTACGGCTCACAGGGTTCTCCAACACCACCTCACTGGGTATGACTGTATACACTGATTTCCTTCTCAGAAAAACAAGGGGACTATTTACAGCAGACGTGTTTTTACTGTGGCACAGTGTCCATTTCTCCCTCCCACAGTCAAGACATACCCAGATTTCCCTTTGGGAGTCCAGGTGAGTCTGAGCAGCTCCTCACAGGAGACACATCCAGGCTACTATACTCCTCCCTGGGCCACGAAGATCTGTTGGGCCTGTGCAGGTGACCTGAGCCTATCTAAGCAGAGAACCTGTGTTAGGAGGTAGGAATGGAAGCAGGAAGTGGGGAGAAAAGGAGTAAGCGGGACAACGAGAAAGGGGTCGAAAGAAAAAGGATGGGAGGAAAAGATAACATTGAGAGAAAAGAGGACAAGGACCAGAAAAAGAAGGGGAAAGGAAAAATACAGCTTCCCCACACCAAACCCTGCCTTGGAATACATGCATTCTCAATCTTGCTTCAACATCATGGTCAGGGCACTTAGCTTATCTTCAGTCACACTTGAAACAAAGAAGAAAAGGGGGCGCCTGGGTGGCTCAGTCAGTTGAGCGTCTGACTCTTGATTTCGGCCCAGGTCATGATCTCAGCGTTGTATGATTGAGGCCCATGTTGGGCTTTGCATGCAGCAGGGAGGCTGTTTGAGATTCTCTCCCTCTTTCCTCCATCTCTTTCTCTCTCAAAATAAAGAAGTTAATCTAAAAAAAGAGAGAGAGAGAGAGAAAGAAAGAAGAAAGGGATACAGTGTCCCAAATGCCACTTTCTCCATAGTGATGGCATAATCATCAGTTAATGAGTCAAATGTTAGAGCCTGAAGACAAATGACTACAGATTAATGAGCTAGGTAAAGAATCTATTTATCTTGCAAATACAATGAAATAAATTTTACTCCTTTCATAGTATCTGGAACTTTCCATATTTTAGATGGTGCTGATCTTAGTACTTTTCTCTTCTAGGAACCTGTGCTATGACTTTTTGAACAAGACATAAAAAAAGAAAAAGAAATTCCTAAGTCTAAATACCCCCAACATTGGGAAAATCTTTTCTACTTACTACAAAGAAATCTTGATCTATAAATGTGGAGTTTGCCGCAGCTAATGAACCATCTCAGCTATAATAGCCGGCTACTGGTTGTCAATAAATCTCAGTTTGGCCAAAGCTTGATGAACTGCACTTTATTTTGGTGTCTTTAGCATCCACACAAGCGATTATGAATTCTATTCTTATCTCTCCCATGCTACAGGAAGGAGGAGCACCAGAGTATTGGTCTGCAGAGGAAGAAAGCTAAATGGGAATTCTGCTTTTCCATCTGTTTGTTAACGGCATCACCCAGCCTGACAGGTCTAGGCTTTCTTACCTACCAGTGGAGTCCAAGAGAGGAATCTGGTCTGGAGCTAAATACCTGACACCAGCCCATCACTTTCTCTGCCCAGAACAACGGCAGACGTCAACGAATGATCTTGGCATGCTCTTCCAAAGCCAGGGAGCAGCCTCGATGTCTGCAGCACAGGAGACAAGGTCCTTAGTTTCTAAAGCAAGCTGTCTACACCCCAGGAGGTACCTGATAGAATCCCCTCAGTTGGGGATACAATACATTAGAATTTCTATTTATGGTTATTTTTATCTTCAAAAATATGAAATAAATCCAGCATGAATATACAGACTTACACCAGCCAGTCCACACATCAGATGTGGAGCTAGAAGTCTCCTACACATAAGAATATGGTGAAAAGGAGGGGCGCCTCGGTGGCTCAGTCAATGAAGTGCCTGCCTTCGGCTCAGGTCATGATCCCAGGGTCCTGGGATGGAGCCCCAAGTCAGGCTTCCTGCTCAGCAGGGAGTCTGCTTCTCCCTCTCCCTGTGCCCCGCCCCCCGTTCATGCTCTCTCACACTCTCTGTCTCTCTCTCAAATAAATAAAATCTTCTAAAAAAGAGAGAGAGAATAAAAAAGAAAAGAAGTTGATGTGGACACCTCACTCACATGATCACTCAGGTCATTATAGCTCACATTTGCCCATCTCAGAGGATTTATGGGTCATGTTATCTTGTTTTAACAAAACGCAGCTGAGATTCCTGCAAATAAATGGCAGATTTCAGATAATAAACAGAATGCACCCATAAGCAGACATCAAGAAAATAAGAGAGCTGATACACTGCCCCCCACCCCCACCTTGGTATGTCATATTTCCATCTCATTCTGGGGTGAAACTGATGATCTCACTGGGTCTAACAAGATCATCTGAAAACCCTGACATCATCAAAGCCATCTGAAATTTGGTTTTACACCCACTATTACTAAAGAAGAGCCTTGCCCAAATTAATGGTAACCATCACAATGAAGATAGACATACAATATCATGTATTTCAGATTTAGTTCATTCTCCTAAGATTTCCATTCTGTGTCTTTTAAAAATACAAATCATGTGTAAGTAACAAATACATAGATTTAACCTATATATTCATAAATTTATAGTGATCATTAGTGAATGTTTATTTTGTTTAAACAGACATATGATTGTAAAAAGAAAAACTGTATAAAGTCCGTAGCAGTGGATTTTAGTGACCATGAATGAATAAACTAATTTTTTCTTTGTCACAATGGTCTCCAACTTCCCTTCCATTGGCTCTTTTTCTCAATGACTCCAGCACACATACGGCAGAATGAGTTATCTTCCTCCCTGTTCTCTCTTTCCTGAGACGTGACTCTCATGAAGGAGAAATGAAATCAAGATTCTGTTGGCATAAGAACGACAAATGTAGCAGGTTTTTGCTATAGAAAAGACTCCATTTTTGTCATAAAGTTTGTTTTACAGAAGATTTATGTGCAGGGCCCTGAAGACCCCTGGAGCTCGCTGTCCCCAAGCCAAATGCTCTGAAGGGCCTGGGCCCTTGGGGGATGGGGCTGCAAGGAAGGGACGAGGAATAAAAGGGCTTTAGAAAGCTTCTAGAATGAGAATAAGGAGGAGAGGACAGAGGAGAGAGGTTTTTATACACAAGCAAGATGGGCTCCGAATGAGCTGGTGGGTTAACAAAGCAGAAAAGCAAACCCGGGGGCGCCTGGGTGGCACAGCAGTTGGGCATCTGCCTTCGCCTCAGGGCGTGATCCCGGCGTTGTGGGATCGAGCCCCACATCAGGCTCCTCGGCTATGAGCCTGCTTCTTCCTCTCCCACTCCCCCGGCTTGTGTTCCCTCTCTCGCTGGCTGTCTCTAACTCTGTCGGATAAATAAATAAAATCTTTAAAAAAAAAAAAAAAGAAAAAGAAAAGCAAACCCATGTTTTGTACAATCCCATGAAGAGACTATCAGTAATGTCTTTGTTATAATGGACAACAACGCCTTTCCTGCCCTAACGAATATTATGGGATAGCCAGATGGCGACATGTGAGAATTCCAGCACTGCTTGTAAGTGGTAAAAAAACAAGTTCTAAAGAGAATGCGTTAATCCATCAACGTGGGGGAGAAACTAATTTCAGCTGGATCTTTTATCTCACAAAGTAGCTTCCCTGTGTCCCAGGATGATAAACTTCATTTATCCCCATTACTTCCTGAGCAAATTATTTTTTAATTCCTGGATTTGGTTTATGAAGATGCCTGGTGACTCATAAACACCAATGTGACTAATGTCTCATTTAGAGATCTCAGTATGCACGGAAGCCCTGACATCATTTCTCTTGCCAAGAAATGAAGGTATCATATTTTCAGTAAAAACAAAGAAATGAACAGCCAGCACACCAAGGAACACATCTGCACCTGCTGTCACAGTGGTTTTTATCATTTACTTGCTAGGTAGTCAGAGGTTGAAATACTCAGAAATATAATAAGAAATATCTGTACAAATTTAAGAGCATAATTTGCAACCTTTTTATGATCTGGTTTATTTATTACCACATTCACATCTACCTCCTTTGCTACCATGTTGTCTGTAGTTTATCGACCTTTCCATCAAACCAAGGGGAGCTATATTTGAATAACAATGGTATTTTATTTATACAGCTCTACTCTTGTGAAAAGCTGAAAGTACTTTATAAATATTTCTTTAAGCTTGAAAGTAAGTTAAGGATCGCTGTATCCATCTTAGATAAATATATAAAACAAGAGAAGTTCAAACAGCTAAGATTAGCAATTTAGAGAGGGCTGAACAATTGAGAGGATAAAGATAGCAAGTTGACCTTAGACATCCATGTCTTCTTCAAACCCCGCTAAACTGATCATAATGGATATTTTTAAGTCATAAGCACAAAAGGACAAAATGAATGAGAGAAGAGACAAGAACTTATTAGAGCTTCCAACAAAGATTTGCAAACTTTAGGAAACCCAGTCAGTGTACACAGCCACATCCTCCAAACCAAGTATTATAAAACTGCTTTTATCTAATTTATCATGTATCATGTTTCTTATTTCTCAAATGGTTCCACAACTGGGAAGGGAAGCAGGAATTTTACTTAAGGCTTCCCAAAATACCAAGAAGTAAGAGTCTCCAAGTGGAAAAGGTACACAATTTTTCAAATGTATGAATGAGGGGGCAGAATTCACACTGAGGCACCTCGTCATGAAATTTCAGAGCACAAAGAACATAAAGAACATTCCAAACTTTCCAGAGAGTAGAGGAGGAAGAAAGTCACATACAAAGGAACATCACTATTTGGATCAAATAGGATCAGATCCCTCAAGAGTAACGGGGATAGTAGAAGTCAATAGACACAACCTTCATAGCTTTAAGTAGAAATTATTTCCAATCTTCCTTTCTATACCCAAACTTTCAAAAAGGTAAGGGTAGAATAAAGAAATTTTCAGACATACAAGGCACACAATTTTTACTCCTTGAATGCATGCTCTAGCAAAACAAAGAAGGAAATCCAAAGAAGAAGCAGCAAACGGAGGAGCATCCACCCAGAGGGAGAGAAGTCCCAGAGTCACAGCAGTGAGAATGGCCTAGGGGCCAGTACTCTGTTAGGCGCAGAAGGACAATGGACTCTGGAGGAAGTTCAGGAAGACATGAAGAAAGAATATGCTATCTCCACAAGTGAGTGGTTGAGACACATATTGATGGGTATATGCCAAATCAGAAAGCACATTTGAGGAAAATTAAGTATTAGTATATATAAAGTGATGAAAATGATGTCAAGGCTAAAAATAATAGACTATTAATTCAAAAAATATTGAGCAAGAAAGGAAATAAAATCATGGTGCCTCGACCCCCTCTTCAGTTATCACACAGATAATAACTAAAATTTCAGAAGTAACTATGTTAGGAATATGGAGGAAGGCAAGTGGGTAGAGTTATTATAGATCTAAATCTTTATCTACCAAGCCAGTCAAAAGGTATGACTTAAATGGTAAAAGTAGAGCATTTGACATACGAAGATAAGCATAAGAAGAAATGGCTAAAATAATTAGTTGGAGCAGGACTGGGGTGTGAGAGGGATGAAGGGGACAGGTAAACAGTTTATGTTTCATTTTTCATTTCTATTTGGTAGGGTTTTTTTTTTTTAAACTCTGCAGGTATTGCTTTGATACAGTTTTAAAACTTAAGGCAGAAAAAATCACTTGCAAAGAAAGTCTAGGCTAATATGAGATTATATTCAGTCTATACCTTCTGATGCTTCCATATTTAATGTACATTCTCCATTTAACAAACAATAAATTAAACCAGTCCTTCTAGTAGCAGATGCACTGGGGCTGTAACATGCAAGTTCCTCTAGTGTAAAAAATAAACAGAACACTGAAAAAAAAAATGACATGACCAAAAATAAGTAGAAAATATATATATACCTGAAAATGTCTTTTAAACGTTACCTTCTTACATTTAAGCACCCTGTTTGCATAAACCAGATTTTAGCTTGAAGTTATCTTAACCTTGTAACCATCTCAAGCAAGTTGTACAGTCTCTGCTGGAAACCATAAAGTATATTATTAATGAGTTTTTACCAACTTAATTGGTTTTCTTTGTGGTCTTTCTATAGGTTGCCTCACAAATGAAGTCTATCACAGAGGAACTATATTTTATCCACAGAATTAGTCCAGGAAAATTTGTAAAATAATTAACATATTTCCCAAATAACTGAACCCTAAATTCAGGTAATGATTAAACTAAATTTTCAGAACTAAACCAACAAATTGTTTCAAAGACAAATGATCTAAACAGGAAGTCATGAGAGGAAAATAGCTTCATAATGAAATACTTCTCTCAGACCCACACGTTATACTCATAATATTTTCCGTATCATTTTCAAAATTATCCTTAAAGCTTTACTGAAAAGGGGGAAGGGAGGCAAAACACTATTCCCCCTACCTGTCGTAGAACTATGGAATATTGTACAAGCATATTCATCTAATATGTAAACTACAAACAGGACATAAACCCATGATCCCATTCAAAACTTTAAGATAGTTCTTCCTTTTCAGAAATTTTGGTAAAGTAAATAAAACAAAAAAAATTTGGCTCAACGTAGGAGCAAGATCGTTCTACAGACCAATGCTCGTCATTTTTCTGTATTTTAAAGTAGTTTTCTGAATTCCAATGAAAGCATTTTCTCAATGGGCTCAAGAAATAACATAACCTAAACAACTGATTAACTAGGAGCATTATATTTCTTTTTGCTTAGAAATTTTGGCATTTCTAAAATTCCTCATTTATAAAGAAACTATCTATAATGGGCCAAGTAAGACCACCCAAAAATATTAGGTCCTCTTCCCTGGAACTTGACATGTTACCTTATAAGGAAAAAGGGTCTTTGCTGATTTGATGAAGTTAAAAATCTTGAGCTAGGGAAATTACCCTGGGTTATTGCGTGGGCACTAAATCCAAACACAAGAGTCCTTACAAGAGAAAGGGAAGGGGGGGGTTGGAACAGGCAGAAGAAGAGGAGGTAGTGGGTCCAAATAGGCAGAAACTGGAGTGATATGGCCACAAGCCAAGAACCGCCTATAGCAGCCCAGTTTCTTCTACAGCCTCCAGAGGAAACTCCCTGACACCTTGACTGCTGCCCAGTGACACCAATCTTCCACTTCTGGCCCCCAAATCTGAGAGAATAAATTACTGCTTTAACCACTGAAGTTGCCACTAAGCAGCCTGCCCCATCATCCCTGCAAATGCAGTTGAGTAGGTTGACAATTATTAAGCTGAACGCACCAGACATGTCTGACACCAGACAAGTCACGAGTTAGACGGGAAAATGTCACTTTCCCTGAAGCTACGGAAATTCTGATTTGGGCGAAGAGAAGAAACAAATGTCTAAGTCAGGGTGACTTAGAAGAAGCTGTTTTCCAAAAGGATCCAATTAGAATGGAGTTTCTTCCACATAGCTGTCCATCCAAACTCTGTCCAAAGAAACATTTCTTCTTTAAAATGTATTATTAAAAGCTAACTACCAATGTAATATTTGTTCATTGTTGACGATTTAGAAAATGCAAAAAAAAAAAAAAACAAGAAAAAAATAAGGAAATCAGAAGTTTTACCCAGAATCCTGCTATCCAGGGATCACTTCTGTTCATATTTCAGTATTTTTCAAAAATAAAATCCTAGTAGCATTTTGCAACCAGGTTTTTATTTCATTTAATACATGATGAACATTTTCCACAACAGTATAATTTCCACAACAGAATTTTTAATGACTGCATGTTTTCCTTGGTGTTGTGGAGCAAAAATATTATACTATCAATTTCAGGCATTTAGGTTGTTTTCCCATTTTTCACTAATGAATCTTCGCTGATCTCCCCAGAGTTTTTGAAGATAAGAAGTAAAGTAGGCAGTGACATTTGGAGATACAGGAAGATATAGTCTTTGACATGAGTCCTAAGATTAAGCTCTGTTGTCACATCTGATGCCCATTTTTCAGCTACAGCTCTCTCGTTGTGGGGCACCAGGAAATTAATAGTTTGAAGGTGTCAAAGATTCCCAGAGAATACCTCAACGGGCCAAACAGCTCTACTGCACCCATCATAGGGTAGAGAAACCCCATAAAGAAGCCTACAATCCCACTCAACAAGCCTTCAGGCAGAATGATAATAAACACTCTAAACACTTCGATCAGCTGAAGTAAAAACAACTCCTCATATGAAAAGATGTTAGTCATCAAATAACAAAGGTGAGTTCATGAAGGATGAAAAGCTTTGCTGAAGCCACCACAACTGTCAGTGGGAAGACTGAAGGACAGAATTCAAAGTCCTAAGGGGAGACTTGCAGCCAAAAAGTTTACAACCACAATCAAAATATCCTCCCATGCTAGGCACCACAGCTGTAGCATAAGTAGTGTGTATGTCAAACATATACACAAAGACCATTCTAGAACAATATATGAGAGCTTCGGCCATCCCTAGAGTTGTTTCCATTTTCTCCCCTCGACACTTCCGAGACTAGAACAGGGTGGCCAGGAGAGTGGGCACCATGTGTAGGATAAAATGACAGGAATAAGACTGAGGACAGTTTCAGTGCCTGGTGGGGAGGACCATCCTCTTGTTCTCATAATGTTCCTTTTCCAGTGATTCTTCTTTCTCTCTGGTCCTCAAATATCAGAGGTGGGTACATGTTTCCACGTGTAAGTGCATAAGTCTGCCTCGCTCCTTTCTCTTCTCACGGCCCTAGTCTCCTTGAGGGACCAGACCTCTATGAAACTCTGCCTCCATATAACAAGGTACCCTTTGGGTGTTGCCTAGTGGTGGTCTCACAGAAACTTCAAATTTCACAAGCTTGAACTCATGACTTCTGAAATCCTGCCTCTCTTTCTCTACCTTGGAAAATGGGTTGCCAAATGAGAAACCTGGAATGAAAGCCTGAAAAGGGGGCTCAAGATTTCTCCAATGAATGAGAACATTCCCCCCACCCCCACCCACCAGGAAGACAAAAGCCCCCCGGTGCAGAAGGCCAAACCACATGCTAGCTGATGGTCATTCATGACGGCCTGCATGGGGCCCTGGAGAGTAGCCGATTCTCAAACTCAGGCTCATCTCATCTGTGCAAGAACATCTCCATGTGTATTCAAGGGGATGGGCTGGGCTGCAACGCGGAAGAAAAGACCCCCCAACCCATGCTCTGCAACCTGAGAATTTGCACTTGCTTCTACTGCCCTTGTTCTTCCTACTGAATGTACGCTTCCGCCTTCAGATCATTAAACCTATCTTTTCTGTAATAGACATTTTTGTTGCCTCTCTAGCATCTCCTTCCCTCTTCCCTCCAGTTGGAATTTGCAGATTCCAAAGCAAATAAATTTCAGTGACTTAAGTCAATTCCAGTTAGTTTTTCTGTTATTTCAACCCAAAAGACCCAAAACCATTGTTTACCCTTGTGTCCCTATTAACATCTGGAAAATCCTGAGAGTGTGCAATATATTCTTGTAGATGAAGAAAGAAATGAAAGAAGAAAATTAAGGAGAAAGAGAGGGAAGGGAGAGAGGAAGGAGGGAAAGAGAAGGTCAGAAATTTTACAAATCAACAAAGAGTAAAAAATTGCAGAAAAATAAAAGCTTGTCTCTTAAACAACAGATGTGAGCTCACACCAACTTCTCCCTTTCTACATTTGGGGAGACAAGCTCAAGTAAATGTGCTTCGATTTGTTTATAGGAAAGTCTGAGAAAGAATAAAGAGAAAATGGATTCGAATTAGACACCATTTACTCTGAATCTAGAGGTTTACATTTTGCTTTAAACCAAGAGGTTTTAAAGAGCCAATAAAGACTACAAGCCTGAATCTTACTTCATATGTTATTATTCTTTATTTTATTTGTATTCTGTCTTGATATCAAAATCAGACATGTATTTTGCAAGGAGAAAGTCTGCACAATTGGCAAAACTGGACTCATGCCATGCCCAAATTACCTACACCTAAGAAAAGGCTGCAAAATGCATTCAATGAGGATGACGACATGGTATAATCAATGTTTCTCCTTTGTGTGAATGGGTAAAATCAGGGTCCTTTGGCTAAAATGGAAAAAAAAATGAGAAAATATGACTACATTTCTAATTAAATAGAAAACTGATCAAATAAACACAAAAATATGTGTGAAATAGACACATGTGATGCTAATTTTAAATATATTTAAATTCAGATCAGGAGCCCACATTGTAAGTAGGGTTGCTGGAATTTACTTCTAAGACTGGCCATCTTACACGGGCACAGAATGGTAGGATTTGAGGACTGCCTGCAAAGCCTTCAGCTCAGGAACTTCTCTGCCCTGTGCAGCTGGATATCAGCCACATCCTTCCTGAGACCTAGTGACTACTAGCAGTTATTCCTAAATGCACGAACCTCAAAAAGAGTAATATAAAAATCCTCATGCTGTAAATGAATCACAAGTCCCCTCTTGGGAATTAGCTTGTTCGATGGCTTCTGCCCTCACAGAAGGGAACAGGACAGTGAGCGTCTTAGATGGGACTTCACATGATGCTAAGCCAGGTGCCTCACTCAGGGAGAGGAGAGATTAGGCATCTAGAGCATTCTATGGGAGAGTAGGCCCAGGTGAGGCCCTGGTGGGGCCCACAATGAAGCGTGAAGGGACAGAGGCAGTTGGATGCCCACCAGGCTGCAGAATGAAGACAAGGGCACTCTCACCATGAGCAATGAGAGAACCAGGGATGGGGGTGGGGAGCAGAAAGAACTATCATATGCTCAGTTAGCCCTATTCACCACCAATTCCCAAAGCCTGTCTGGTGGCCGAGAAGAACCAGACCTGGAGACCAATCTCAGGACCCTGGGTCCACCCAGCTATAGTGAACAGGTGCAGAGGAAAGACAGCCAGGTAAACCAGAACAAAGGCAGGTAGATTCAGATCCAAACAGGAGACCTATGTAAGGAACTGCCAACTTTCCTGCCTTTCCTTCTTGCTTCTTTCCCCAGGTATGTGTCCTCTATGTCACCTTCCTTCTTCAAATCATCGATGTCTTTGCACTCAAACTACCACCATTCACAAACTTTATCAAAGGTTTTAAATGAAAGATAAATGTTATAACATGTGCTAGACCCCCAATTGTGTGTCAGCGTCTTCATTCCAGCATTGCTACTATTTTGCTTTAAAACTATAAACGCCATAAACCTGGAGACTATCTCTGTGGAATAGGTTTTATACAGTGTTCACATGGGCATACAGGAATTCAAAGGACATTTTGTGTTTTATTTCCTATATATGTTTTACAAGGAATGTGACTTTTTCTCTTTTTTTCAAAAACCAAATTTGAGAGCCTGAGAGGCATATTAAGAGTAAAATTATATGACACTTTTAGTACATTTTCCTCATGCTTTCTGGGTTTTGTGAACAATGACAAAATTCTAATCCAATTAAACAAGGTAAATTTGAGTCTTGGACCTTTAGAAAAGAGAATGCCTGAAATACAGTGACCTTGGTTCTGGCCTATCAAAGATGCAGAAACTGAGGCCTGCAGAAGCAAAATGACTTGCTAAAAATCACATGACAGAGCCAGTTTTAAGAGCTATCTTAGGACACACATGGGAGCCACTCAGGTCATTAAGAGGGTGTGGAATCTAGTGGGGAGGAACAGAGACTATGGAGACAAACTGAGGAAGTTCAAATGCAGGTATTGCCAGTTACTCAATGGATACTCTAGTACAGGAAAGAACCTCTCTATGCCTCAACTAACTTACCTGTGAAATGGGGCCACAGATGGCACCTGAACCAATGAAGACCCAATGGTTCTACACCATGAAAAGTACATAGGAGAGTGCTTAATGTATTAATAAACATCAGCTCCTTATTATTATCATTATTTCTGTATTATCAGTATTTTATTACTAATTATCATCATCATCATCACCATTTCATGAAGACTTTGAGAACTTTGGCAAGTAGGCCCAGAAGTGAGTCAATCCAACCAAGAACAGCTCCCCCTGTAGGATAAGGAACATTATCTGATGCACACGTCACCCTGCCCCTTACTTTCTTGGATGTCAGCCTCCTGGTCAGCTGTGGCAAACCCATTCTAACCATACAACGGCTAGCTAGCTCCATCCTCCATGTCCCAGCCTATCTCCCACCTCCCCAGATGTGAATCCACATACGTCACTTACGTGGCTCTTCTCACACACCACTCTGCAGCTCAGGTCCTCAAGCTCCAGGCAATGCCGGGGCCCCACAGTCATGGAAATTGCACACTTTATTTTTAAGTGCAGGTTTTTTCCTGCCTGCTAAGCTGAGCGCCTGCATCAAAATCTCTGGAAAGAAGGTCCAGAAACCTGCCCTCCAGGGCTTTCTGATACACATGCAAGTTCCAGCAGCCCTGGAGGTTTATTGATTCAGGCACTCATCTATTCCTTCCACTTGACTACAAACTGCATTACCCGCAACGTCTGCTTTGATGCCTTTCTCCACAATTCCATGTACACAGTAGGTTTTCAATGACTATTAATTAAATAAATGTTTGCTAACAAGTCAAAGCCACCTAGGATTCTGTGGTGCGATGCATGAGAAGCCAGGTGTGACCAACCATTGTTGCTGTTGCTGCAAAATCAGACACAGCATCGGATACTCTGAAAAGCTCCAACAAGAGTGCGGGCAGGCGTGTCCTAATGGTATGCAGTGGGTTTTGCAGTTAAATGACTACACTCCAGAAAAAAAAAAAGTGGCAGCAGTAGAGGAAAACACACAAAGACCCAGCTGCCCACAACATGAATAGCCTGGCAGGGCAATCCCATCAGGACCCACCGAGAATACAGATCAGAGGGAAGGGGGAAATCTGAGATGAGCCAGAGCCTCGATGGTGCTACCCATAATCCATTTTCAACTCCCTTTTCCTTTGCTTCCTCCTGCCTCTCTCTCTCCCCAAACCCACAGTTATGTAAGCACGACTGGAGAGCTGTTTAGGCAAAAAGAACTAACAGTGTGCGCTGACGGAGGGTCTTGTCTGCTGGTCTCGCAGCTGGGCCTGGGCTACATTGTGCTCATTATTCCTGGCAGGCGGGAGCCCGAGAGAGAGCTCCTCCTTCTGCAGCTGGCATTTTGTGAGCTAAGTTACTCGTAAGAATCAGAGAGGAAGCCCGCATTTTGTTCCTGTGGAATGTGGGGGGGGGGGGATGGGGAGGCCAGGACATTCTAAACAGAAATTTCAAGGCTCAAACATGTAACTTTTTCATTGTGTTTTTATCGAAAGAATGTGATTCTGAACACAAACATGAGATTGTCATTGAGAATTAAAGAATGTAACTCCAGTGCATTTAAGTTAAATCATAACTCTCTAAAGGGCATGACAGTATACAAGTTGAAGAATGATACATTGGGGGTTTTCTTCCTTCAAATAGAATCATAAAGCTAGAGTTGGCCCGCATCCCTGATTCCAGATCATGATTATCTACTCCTGGAATTTCATCTTCAAAATTTCTAGGGATGGCAAGTTCATAAACTTTGTATATAGCACAGTGGAATGTGTTTTTCACCTTGAATGCCTAAGTTCTTCCCTGTGTCCAGGTGAAATCACTGATGATCCCCTTTGTCTAGTCAGCCCCACTGACTGATGCCAGTGCACTCTCACTCTCTTCCGTGTGCTCTTCTGAATTCCTTCTATTTTTTCCAATATTTTTTTAGAAGTAAAATAAGCAAACATAACCTAACACAATACACAGAAAAATAATTACTCCACAAATCTCACACCCTATGCTCCTTTTCATGAAAATAATAGTTTTTATTATCCTAGCAAATATTTCACCCTCTAGCAAATATCTCTCTCTCTCTCTCTCTCTCTCACACACACACACACACACACACACACACTTCTTTCATCTCCCAACTGGATTGCTAGATCTTTTATTACGTAACTGCATTTTTCCCCTCCCATTTAAACATACTTTGCAGCCTTTATCAAATGAAACTCTCCTCCTTCCACTTGTCCCTACTGACTTCAACTTGCTTTTGAGGGACCATTTTCCCCAACAGGAACAGAATTCAAAATGACTCTAGGAAATCTCTAAAGTATGTATAACACAATTTGATCTCATATCACTTTCAAATTTAATGAGTATTTTTATAATTCCTTTGTATCATCAATTCCCCTTGTAGGCAAGGGGACCTAAGGCCAGTTCTGTGGTTCCACTGTCTCCAGTTGAAGCGGAGCCTCTGGCAAGTGTTTTTTGGAAGCTGGAAGTCCACCTCAGCATACTTACCATTTAAAATCACTTTTTTGTAGTGCAGTCATATAACTCCCTTGCCTAAATCTGACGGTTCCCCACAGTAATCAGAACAAAGTCTAAACTCCCTGCGCCATGACGACAAGGCCCATCCTCTACCTGGACCCTTGCCTGACCGCACCACAGAACACAACTTCCTCAACTCCCGGGTTCCACTGCCCATTCCTCTCCAGTACAAAGCGCACCCAGACCATCTCCACCTCTGAGAATCAGTGCTCCCTGTCCGCTCTGCCTGAAAGACTCTTCCACAGGTTCTTCCAGACTGGCTTTCTCAACAGCCAATGCTTGTTTACCCGTACTTTCTCCTCCCTCCTCCCCAACTAGAAGTTAATCCCTACAAAGATGTTGGTGGGCGTTGTGCCCACTGTCCCCAGGGCAGGGCAGATAGTGAGCACCCACTGGGTATTTGTGGGACGGACGAACACGTGCGGGGTTCTGTGTACACAGCCGTCACTCAAGATTTCTGTAGGTTCCAATCTGACCACACCAATGCAGGAACAGGGGAGGGGATGGAATATTCTGGCAAGAAAAATCGACAGACCTCGACTTCCCTAACCTAGAAAAGCAACAAGGAAAGGCGTGTGTCTACAAAGTTACAATAGAAACCCACATGCAAACATATATTTTTGTTTTATTTTATTTTCACTACTCAAAATAAATTTCTGCCCCTTATTTAATTTTTTACTCCTCAAAGCAACTTGCTGATGACAAAATATGCATAAACATATTTTTTTTGTCACCTCTGAACTTATCGCTATATTCATCAATTCATGTAAAAAAGAATACCATGTGAGAAAGAACTCAAAAGCTTACCAAAACTATACATCTCAATTCTAGGGTTTTTTTAAGGTCAACATTACAGTTTACATAAATGAAAAAAATGTTTTTTAATGGATTCTGAGGAATGAATATTAGTATCAATTCGGAGAGCTGAAGCCAAACAAAAACGCAAAATAACCCCCAAAGGAGAAGTACACTGTTGAGAAACTTGTTTTCTATTCTTTAAGATGTGTTTTATTCAGAGTGCAAATACAAAGGGAGGAAATATCACTAAGGACAGAACTTTTCTTGGGAAGCCCCAAAGTTCCACAGGGCTACAGCAAACACAGTGAGAGGACTATTTTATTCATACATACTAGAACTTATGTCTTTAATGTATACCTGGAAACAATGGAGAGCAGCCCTAATTGCTAAAAATACATCAAGATCTCCTACTCAACACCCAAAGAACAAATAATCCAATCAACAAATGGGCGGAAGACATGAACAGACATTTCTGCAAAGAAGACATCCAAACCATCAGACACATGAAAAAGTGCTCAACGTCACTTGGCATTGGGGAAATACAAATCAAAACCACAATGAGATACCACCTCACACCAGTCAGAATGGCTAAAATTAACAAGTCAAGAAACAACAGATGTTGGCGAGGATGTGGAGAAAGGGGAACCTTCTTACATTGCTGGTGGGAATGCAAGCTGGTGCAGCCACTCTGGAAAACAGTATGGAGGTTCCTCAAAAAGTAGAAAATAGAGCTACCCTAGGACCCAGCAAATTGCACTACTGGGTATTTACCCCAAAGATACAAATGTAGTGATCCAAAGGGGCACCTGCACACCAATGTTTATACCAGCAATGTCCACAATGGCCAAACTATGGAAAGAGCCCAGATGTCCACTGACAGATGAATAGATAAAGAAGATGTTATATCTATATACAATGGAATATTACACAGCCATCAAAAAAACTGAAATCTTGCCATTTGCAATGACATGGATAGAACTAGAGGGTATTATGCTAAGTGAAATAAATCAATCAGAGAAAGACAATTATCATATGATCTCACTAATATGGGGAATTTAAGAAACAAGGCAGAGGATCATAGGGGAAGAGAGGGGGGAAAAAAGAAACAAGGTGAAACCAGAGAGGGAGATAAACCACAAGAGACTCTCAATCTCAGGAAACAAACTGAGGGTTGCTGGAGGGGAGGGGGGTGGGGGGATAGAGTGGCTGGGTGATGTACATTGCAGAGGGTATGTGATGTGGTGAGCGCTGTGTATTGTGTAAGACTGATGAACCACAGACCTGTATCCCTGAAACAAATACATTATATGTTAATAAAAAAAAGAAAACTAATTAACTAAATAAATAAATAAAAATAAAAATACAGCAAGATATGGATTCATCCAACCATCACTCATTGGAGCTCATTAGTTGTGTTACATTTTCATTCCTTTCAGAAGTCACCACTGGGAAACAAGTATCCTAAGGCTATGAGTCCTTTGGTTTGTCCCACCAAGAGGACCCCTGCTGGCCACATGCCACATACCTTGCAGCCACTGTGAGTTCTGGTCTTCATCAGGGGCGTGGTGGTGCACAGCTCGATGGCCTCGGGCTCATGGAAGATGACTGCTGGAAGGGGTTCCTTTTTTAGTGTGAGGACATTCAACTTGGACTTCAGCATGGTCTGAAAGTGCTGAGAAGCAAGATAGATAGATAGATAGAAAAATTAAATAAATAAATAAATAAATAAACAAGCAAGCCAGCTGCAGTTAAAGTTTTTGGCACTGTACATGGCACAAGTGTACATCAAACCCAGGAGCAAAATCTTTGTTTTACAAACTCTCTTTTACTAGGGGAGGTCAAGAGAAACTTCATAAAATGAAGGGAAAAACTGTCAGGACAGCACCAATGTGACACCGTGGGAAACGGCCAACCCCCATGCAGAGACCAAGGAAACGTGGGGTTAATGGGAGAATCACCTAGGACCTTGCTCTGAGAAGTTCTTTCAAAGCATCATATAGAGATAGAATCCTAGAGGTTCAACCATGCCCATGTCAGCCAAATAAGGGTAGATGTTCAGGAGAGAATGCTAACAGAGCTATTTGGGAGAGCAGTCTAGAGCTAATGGAAAAGGAGAAGACCAAATGAAAAACAACACAAGACTCCTACTCTCTGCCTTCCCCAGTTCTGCCATGCATTGGCTGAAGAACTTTAGGAAATTCACTACTTCTCAATAGACCATTTCATCTGCTGGACTCTAGGTAAATATCTATTCTATATGCAGCTCCCTTTGGCATTGGTTTTAAAATATGCCCAGAATCCAACTACATTTAATCACTGCTATGTATACACCCAGTCCAGGCCCATCTTTGTTTGGTCCACCATAGCAGCTGGTTCGACCACTTCCAACCTTGCCCCAGTGCAGGGTGTTACCACAGTGCAGCCAGAGGGAGCCTTCTAAAATCAAATCATGGCCTGTCACCCCTCTGCTAAGACTCTCCTAAGCCTTCCCTTCTCATAGAAAAATTCCAAGTCCCTTCCCTGGCCTTGAAGCCCATGCACAATTCAGAGACCTCTGTTTCTCTAACCTTGGCTCCCACTCCTCACCCTCTCACTTGTACCCAACCACCATAGTCTCTTTATTCTTCTGAGAATAAGGCAAAGACTCATGTGCCTTGGGATATCTGAACATGCTACTCCTGCCCTGGTATCTGCACACCTGGCTTCCTGATCTTCTTGAGGACCTTGATCAAATGCCACCTTACGAGACAGTTCCATCTTCAGGAGAGCTCCATGATTGTTTTAATGCTCTTCAGTTAATGTCACAGTCTTGAAACCCCTCATAACTTTTATCTCTGAACTTGCGTTTTGTAAGCTAAGTTCAATGAGACAGTAGTGTACATGCGTGAGTAGAGGAGATACACACCGTATGTGCAACCCCTGATCCTAGGAATTCAGTGAGATGCAAAGTGAGTACAAGGAAAGCATGTTAAGCCTATGGCTCAGTAAGAAGCACTCTGGCAGCCCCAAGAGGCCATGCTTTAGGAGTAGAACTTGCTTCAAATGCAGAAAGAAGTCAGTTTGTTCTAACAAACATGAGTGATCAAGGAACCCTAGCGTATCCCTTTTATTTGTATGACTTTCCTGTAGTAGGTACCCACTTACACTGAAAACGACAACAGAGAAGAAAAGGGACAGGCAGGGCAGCCACAGCTCCTCCTCCTCCCATCTGTCCCTCCTTGTGAATCAGTAAACCAAAGGTCAAGTGTCGGGAGAATGTGCATGTATTAGAGATGAAAGAAAAACGGGTGAGTTAGTTTTGTAGTGTTTCCATTGTTCTGGTAAACACAACATTCAGATGCACCCATGAAAAAGGAAATGCAGATCGTGTGACTTCAATGATTCCACTCCTATATATTTGTATTTAAAGTGGGCACTGCACAACATAATGATGACTGGCAGAGTCATATTATAATCTAAATTTTGAATTTTTCTTTACTTACAAGTGAAATAGCAAAAGCAACCAACCAACCAAACAGAGAAAAACACCATGACTATTGCAGAAAGAGATTCAGGGAAGAGGGGAAAAGGTTTTATGATTCAGTACCTTTGGTGCCACTTTTTTTGACTTTCTGAGTAGAGGATACTGCATTTTCACTTTGCCCTGGGCCTCACAAATTATGTAGCCAGCTCTGCATGCATATACACTCATCACTGTCTATTCCCTTCCTCTGCTTTGTTATTCTCATCGCTACTTATCACCATTACAAAATTAGGTATTTTGTTTATCTTATTTTCTGTCATCTTCAATTAGAATACAAATGCCATAAGAGCAGAAACTGTTTTATTCAATGAAAGATCCCAAGGGCCTAAAACAGTTTCACAGGTCGGCACAGAATCTACTAGAACTCCCAACTGGCCATGCTGATGGTCCATTTTATGTGCCCACTTGCCTAGGTTACTACACTGTTACTCAACCAAACACTAATCCAGGTGTCGCTATGAAGGTATTTTGTAGGTATGATTAAAGTCCATAATCATTTGAATTGCAGACATATCCTAGATAATCTGGATGGACTCGATTCAATCCACTGAAAGACCTTAACAGGTGAGGTGAGGCTTCCCTGAGGAGGAGGAACTTGTACCTGCGAATGGAAGCTTTTGTCCATGCCGAGACTTCCAGCCCACCCTTCCTGATAGCTTGCCCCAAGGATCTCAGACTTGCCTCGCCAGCATCGACAAATGCATAAACCAGTTCCTTGAATAAATCTTGAGGCTTATCTCCTACTAGTTCTGTCTCTCTGATCTAAGCCTGACTCATACTGCCACTTTCTAGGATACAAAGTTGCCACGCCTGGTATTTCTTCAAATGGGAGAGAGATCCGTCCTTATCTTTCCCAGTGAGTATTGATTTGTATTTTTTAAAAACATAAAGGTAAGTTTTCATATGAATCGGGAAGCTTCTGTCTTTGTTCCTAATTGGTTCTCATCCAACATGGGGGTTACAAAGGTGTCTGAGAGGAGCGAGAGGCAAAGTTGGTTGCCAATGTGGGACAGCCACTGAGGCCATATGATGAAGAGGGTGAAGGGGAGAGTGGCTCAGAAGAGGAGGTAACGAGCAAGTGGGGACACTGTCCCCCCATCTGCCATTTTGCTGGAACTCTATGAGAAATACATGAAACCACGGCTCAACTCTGCCTGACTTCTGCCACACAGTAAGTTCCTAAAGATGGCCCCAGAGGTGACTCTATTCTCATGAAGGCTGCCCAGAAGCTCTGAGAGCTGTCCTCCTGCCCCCGCTGTGGGACCAAATGTCATGGCTATTGGTCCAGTCGCCGAGCACGGAGAGAGACGGGAAGCTGCAGATTAGAACACACACACAGCCGGAGAGCCAAGTAAAAGAAGGAAATAAACATTTTTAAAACCCAAAATTGGGGACAGGAAGACCATGGAGTTCAAATGCCATCTTCAACACGGGCTGTGTAACCAGAGCTACCTAACTCTTCAGAGCCTTGCATCTCCGCCCAGCAGGCGTGTGCCCCGCGGGAGCTCACCGGCCCACTGCGGGCACCTTCCCCGAACACCTGTGCTCAGCCAGCCACTGTGGCAGGTGCAGCTGGAGCAGAAATCGAATGTTAGCCTCTGCCTGAAAGGGGTTCTCACAGTGCTGGAGACTGGGAAATCAAATGACAACTGCAAATAGTGTGAGTTCATCAGACGAGCTGAACAGAGACGCTAAGGCGGTAATTGAACGTGAAATTGAGAAATGAGTCCTTTAAAAAAATTTTTTTTTCTTTAATGGCTTTGTCCTTTTTGCCCACAATGAAAGGATGAGGGTAAAGAGGGAAATACACTGTGAATTATCTGATGAGTCACTGAGTCTACAATAATATGTCCTTTTTATAGAAAATTAACATTTTTATGTAACTCTGAGTTGCTCTTGTAAATCTTCTAGTGGTAGAAGTGTGATAACTTTAGCTGTTTGTGATAAGAACACTCCTGTGCCCCCTTGGAGGAAATGTTTCCACTGCTCTCCAGCTGCTCTGTGGAATGGAGCTGTCCCTGTCCCGACTCTGGGAAAGAATATGGGACACAGGCTGACCACCCGAGTACCTACCGTGTGTCCCTGGCTAAAGGCATTGGTTCGGAGGAAACTCAAGACTGGCTGAATAGACTCTTCCAGAAGTCTGAACTACAGAGTTGCCAGGCCAGGGTGATGTGAGTACAAAGCTGCGGCTGACCTGCTTACCCGCCAAGGTCAGTCTGAGAATGAAGGACTGCACAGAGACAAAGACAGCCGAGATACGGAGGGTCACAGACTTGACATTGCTGAGCCCTGGCTCCAGCCGCATCTGACTCAGATCCATCCACGGATTTACGGAGAATACGAACCAATACATTCTCTGCGATGCTTCAGCGCACTTGGGTTAGCTGTCTGAGCCTTGCAACTAAGAGTCTCGCCAACACAAATTACTTTTTGGTGAAAAGAAAAATCGTCCGAGGCTATAAAATGGAGCCACTAACAAAATTTTAAAAGGACTTCATAAATGTTGAACTGCAGAAGCCAAGAGCAACATTATATCTAAAAAAAAAAAAAAAAAGATAGTGAATCTTGCACTTTGTTACCTGAATAGGCCGAGCCTTAATGATGAAACACCAGTAATAATCTAAAGGAGGTATTACAGTCCCCAGGTTATTCATGCCTAAAGTAAAGTTCTCTGAGCTCCTGCCAAAATGAGATGAATTCCAAGTCTCAAGAGATAGCCAAAGAGCGTACCCACAATGACACCAATTCAGGTGGCAAGCTCTCTTGCTCGGTAGCAAAGAGGGAGATGGGACAGCCAGCTCTATCAGAAATGCACGGCCTTGTATTTCCCAGGTCTCAGCTTTCCCATCTGTCAAGTGTGAAGTGCTATGTTATGCCATGTAAAAAATAGTATTGCTTGTTCTTTGCGTGGGTAGAAAAGTGCAACAAAGACAATGCAATTTACCATAATCCAGGAGCATTATAAAAAGGCAACAAAAGAGGAATCTAACAGAGAAGCTTGGAAAAGCGATTGCTCCCAAATGAAAGATGCACAGAGTTCCATAAAGAAAATGTGTTATTCATTCTTAAAGGAGGGAAGTGAATAGTGTTGTAGAAAATTAGGGCACTGCCCTGGACAAATTAAACAAAGCTCGGCTTTCTGCATTTGGTGCTTTATGTGCAATCCTAAAATAGAGCCTCTAAATCAAGCCCCATTATGCGGATGGGGTAATCGCCATGCCCTGTATAATTTTACAGTTGGCGCTTCCTACTCCTATTCAGACATTAATCTCTGACAGTTTAGCAGGCAAGGATTTACATATTTTACCAATTCAAATCGGGTGTATCTCACCTTTGTATTGACTCTGTATCCAAAATATAAAGCATCTTTTGAAGGCAAATCCTGCTTCCTCTTTTTCTAAGATAACTGGAACACTCTCCTCGCTCAAATTAAAGAAAAGGCATTAAGGTTTTAATCCCTGGTTCATCCTTGCATTGTGAAGGCTGGCTAAAATGGTCAGTTTTAACTTGAACATTACTGATTCAGCAAGGCCCTCATCAAGCTTCAGAAATATTGCAAATGTTCTCCTGAAGAGAATCACAAGGAACAAGTGGGTGAACCAAATAAATGGAAAACTTCAGTACCCCAAACAAATGTTAATTTGTACCAGCGTGCAGAAATCAGTAGGGCTTTCACATTCTGTTCATAACCACACTTCATTTTATTACTTGGGGGGTATGTAAGAATTAATTAAACTTTGTTGTGGTTTCCTTACATTTTATACCACTTGTTTTTAACAAGGTAGATTCAAGCCCCAAGCATGAAAAAAGAAACCATAGCAATACTCCACTGTGACTTTCAGAAGATCTCACTTATCATTTTTAATGCAAATTCTTAGATTTCTGTGTTTAAATATTTATTCTGGCATTTTTACAAAACAAAAAATAATATAAAAGCAAGAAAAAATTATTTCCTGTTAAAGAAACAGCAAATGATTTGTTAAATGATTAAGAGTAATCACATGAATGAATATAAGAAAAATTTACTTACATTCAATTTTCATGTAAGTAGGTTTTAATGCAAAATTTTGTTTTTCATTTTGTCCTTTTTTTAAAAGGAAACAGGGTTGGAAAATCTCCCCCCAAAGCCAGCAAGCATATTCAAAATCGCACTCTTTCACTTTAAGGATTAATTTTTTTTTAATGCAGTTTATGTTGATCTGGTATTTCAAGAAAAGAAAGACCAAGAGCAGTCTGGCATTTCCCTTCTTGCTGCAAAGTGTCCTAGTAACTGCCTTATTGAAAAAAGTTCCAACTTAATTTTAAAGGCCTACCTCCAGACACTCCTAAATTTAAAAGGTTGTCTATATCTGTTAAAGTGATCGCTATTATTAAACTAACTGAAAATACTCATGTTCACACACCCGTATTTATCCATGCAGCTTTAATTATGGAAGCATTTCTTTTGAGCATCACAGATTCTCTCAAGAGATTATGTGGGAGAGGCACAAAAATAACTCAATGCCCACAGAGCCCGCAGAAAGCCCCCAAGGCTCTGGAAGAGCTCACTGGGGAGGAGGAAGATTTCAGCACACATACACAGGAGTACAAAGGTCAGAAAAGGTGAAGCAGCAGAAATATGGTATCCTAAGCACCTGACAGTACACAGGACATGGTGCACTACCATCTGAAGACAGTAAGTTGAAGATGTATGCTAGGGGTGCCTGGGTGGCTCAGTGGGTTAAGTGCCTGCCTTCAGCTTTGGTAATGATCCCAGCTGGGGTCCTGGGATCGAGCCCCGTGTGGGGCTCTCCGCTCAGCGGAGAACCTGCTTCTCCCTCTCCCTCTTCTTCTCCCCCTGCTTCTGCTCCCTCTCTCTATCAAAAAAACAAATAAAATCTTTAAAAATAAATAAATAAATAAATAAAGGCGTATGCTATAAACCGTAAAGCAATGACTAAAATAACAAACCAAAGAGTAGCATGCACTAATAGAAAAGAAAAAAACAGACTCATAAAAAAGAAGGCAGAAGGAGAGGGAAAAGGTAGCAACAATAAAAACCCAGATGAGACAAAGAGAAAATAAGTCATAAAGTGATAGATTTAAAATCTATAAAATTGATACCCCTAGTAAAAAAGGCAGCAGATTTAGTGAGATTTGATGAAGGAGGCCCGATTCTATGTTGCCTACAAGAAATTCACTCAAAATATAAAAAAGCAAATACTACTGATAGGCCACAGGGGATAAATAGACATAAAATACAAATACGGTTGGAGATTTCAATCCTGCTCTCTCCAAAATGGATAGAATACATAGACAGAAAAGCGGCAAGGATCTCTAAAGTTTGAATACCACCACCAACCAACAGAATTCAAGGGTACAGAATACACTTCACCAAAACAGACCAAATTCTGGGCCATAAAAAAAAAGTTTTTAAATAAAATAAAAAACACCTCAGGAAATTTAGGATTCAAATTCTACAAAAGAAAATCAACAGAAAGATCTCTGTAAAATTTCAAATACGTGGCAACTAGCACAGTTCCCAATAACCCCTAAATCAAAGAATAAATCAAAAGACAAGGCAGAAAGTACTTTGAACTGAATGGAAATGAAAACATAACACATCAAAAAATTCTGAGATGCCACTAAAACATATGTAAGGGGAACTTTATAGCACAAAATGCCAATATTAGAAAAGAAGAAAGTTCTCTCTTCAATAAACTCAGCTTCAACTTTACAAAAAAAAAAAAAAAGGAAGAATAAACAGAGTAAATGAAACCCAAAGTGAGTAGAAGAAACCAAATAATAAAGATTGGAAGAGAAAATCAATCAATAAAGTAAAACACAGAAAATCGATAATCAATACAATGGCCTATCTGCAAGTTCACCCAGTCTTGGTGTCTGCTGTGTCTACTGATGAGCCCATTAAAGGTCATCTTCATCTCTGTTCACTCTGTTGTTGTTTTCCTTTTTATTCTTGTTTTTCTTAGCACTTTTGTGTGATTCTTTCTTTGCTGAAATTCCCCATACGTTCATGCTTGCTCTCCACTTTTTTCACTGGAGCCTTTAAATATTTATCAGTTATTTTATTTTATTTTTTTTAAAGATTTTATTTATCCATTTGACAGAGAGAGAGACAGCCAGCGAGAGAGGGAACACAGGCAAGGGGAGTGGGAGAGGAAGAAGCAGGATCCCAGTGGAGGAGCCTGATGTGGGGCTTAATCCCAGGACTCTGGGATCACGCCCTGAGCCAAAGGCAGACGCTTAACAACTGAGCCACCCAGGCGCCCCTATCAGTTATTTTAAATTCCCTATCGGAGTCATCTCTGAGCCTGGTTCTGTTAATGGCTTTGTCTCCTCACTATGGATCAGTTTCCCTCTGGCTTTTTGTGCCTCTCCTATTTTCCTATTGGATTCTGGACATCATGTGTGGAAGCGTCCCAGGGAACTAGCACTTCACCTGAAACTGACCACGTTCCTTCTGCTTGGGCATCACTGGGTTGAGCCAAGTCAATCTCATCCAGAACTGGTCTGGCTTGGGTTTTACTGCTGCATCACAGATTGTGATTCCTGTAGAATGACCTGGTCTTTAGGGTAGGGTCTACTTTTCTGGGAGGTGTGTCTCGATGTTCCTGCTCCATCTTGCAGACTTCTCTGTACATTTGGGGCTCACAGCATCTCCCTCCTCATGCATCCCAAGCCCCCATAGGTTAACTGCAATTGCTTGATACCAGGTGCTTTCTAGCCTGGGAGTGTGTTGAGGGGAAGGCAAGGAAGGGTACTTCCCTCTTTCCACCTCAGCCTTATGCGAGTCCTGTGTCCTATGGTCTTGGAAGTCAGGGTTTCTCAGTGATCTTGTCTCCATCCCCGCTGTTCAGAGATCGCTACTTGTCTGGATCCAGGGTGGTTCCCTGCCTTTTCTCCAGATGCAGAGGACTTTTTTCTTTTCCTGTCCACACATTACAATGGGTCTTCACCTAAGCCCTAGGAGCACAGGATGTTTTACCCTTCCCCAGCTGTGCAGTCTTGTGTTCCTTAGAAGAAAAGAGTCTGGGGGCATGCCCTTGATCTTGGCAGCCACACCCCTCCCCCAGGCCTAGATCATCAAAGGAGGTTTGCTATGGCTTCCAGCCTGGCTGGCAGAAGATCTCCTGAGTCCCAGTGTGGCTCTGTTAAGAAAGGCCTATGAGTAAATTTTGAATTCCCCTTGGGTAAAGAGTAACCATGGGCTCTTCACACCAGTACTACCAACAATTGACCTTAAAAATGAGTTAAGGATGTTAGCTGGATTTTTCTTACCCTTTGCCTAGCAGGCCATCTTCCACTGTTCCCCACTACAAGTGAGCCATAACTCATGTGGTGTCTTTTTTTTTTGGAAGATTTGTTTTCTGTGTATATCAGGCCAGTTGGATGTACTATGACCCTGGCTCTTTGGTGGGTTCAAGAGAAGGTTTGATTTTGTAAATTAGCTGGATTTTCTTATTAATAGGATGGACAGTGATGCTCTTCTTGCTGTCTTCGTTGAGTCAAATTTATATTTTTAATCAACCAAAACTAAGTGCACTGAAGAACGCTTTGTATTTGGAGAGATACACATAAAATGTTATGAAATACGTATTAGCATTATCCACAAGTTCCAAAGGTCCTTTCCCCCAAACGCTGTTTCTTTCCAGCTCAGATATTTACAAGTCCATGGATGCTGACTGCTATCTGGTTGTGGTCAGCTCCCTCCCTCCCTTCTTGGATGCCTCCTCTTCTATTTTGGCCTTATGCTCCCTTGCAAACAAATGTGCACACATGAACCCTGAAACTCTCTGTAGGAGGAATTATGACCCAGAAATGCAGAATGTTAAAGAATAGGAGCAACCTTCCAAATGACCTAGACCAATACCCTCATTTCACAGATGAAGCAACTGAAACCCAGAAAAGTGAAGTTACTTGTCCAACGTCCCCCTTGAGCTACAGGCTCCAAAGACAGCCAGGCCCAGAAGCCGAGCCGGGTAACAACTGGGCTGGTTCAGTCCTCAACCAACAGGACAACCCGATCACTTATCACTTCTGCACCCATCTAGAGCTGATAAGGTTGCTGTTGAATCATCTTTTAAAACTGCAAAATCAGGGTTCCTGGGTGGCTCAGTCGGTTAAGCATCTGCCTTCAGCTCAGGTCATGATCCCAGGGTCCTGGGATCAAGTCCCGCATTGGGCTCCCTGCTCAGTGGGGAGTCTGCTTCTCCCTCTGCCTGCTGCTCCCCCTGCTTGTGCTCACTCACTTGCTCCCTCCCTCTCTCTCAAATAAATAAATAAAATCTTTAAAAATAAATAAAACTGCATAACAGACTTCATTTTGTATTCAATAGTATAATGCAAGGAATGAAATGAAAGATTTTGGAATCAGAAAATCCTAGGTTCAGTCATGAGTCTAAATATATGACTCATCACACAACAGGACCAGTCATTGATATAATCGCGTGAGAGACAGAGAGAGAGAGAGATGGGTCCACACCTCTCATTGGCACTTGACAAGGATTATCTCATTTACCTTCCGATAACATTCTGAATAAAGCAGGGCAGATTCACTCTAAGGTACTCTGATGTCAAGGCCCTGAGTCCCTAACATATGGTGCAGTATTTCCCCTGATGATGAACTACCTAGAGGAGAAACTGGTACACACACACACACACACACACACACACACAATCTTTATTCTTTTTCCTCCCTATTTTCCATCATTTAAATTTACACAACCACTTGAAAATATCCGGAAGCACAGGGCGCCTGCGTGACTCAGCTGGTTAAATGTCTGACTCTCAATTTCGGCTCAGGTCATGATCTCAGGGTTATGGGATCGAGCCCCACATCGTGCTCTGCGCTGAGTGTGGAGTCTGCTTGAGATTCTCTCTCTCCCTTTGCCTCTCCCCTACCTGCTCACGCATGCGCACATGCTCTCTCTCTAAAAACAAAACTCTGGAAGCACATATACAAAAGCATAAGGAGGACCACCTCCTAGTTGCTGAATTGCAAGTAATTTTTTCCTCTTTTTTCCTTTGCTTTCTTTCCTTTTGCTAATTATATTTTCTATCATGCCAAAAGCTAACTGCTACTAATTTTCTGTAAATTTTAATGGCAGCTACTTGCAATTATCTTGTAGCTGAGGCCTAGATCAGGTGGATGCCCAACCACGTCCTTCTTTGACGCACACATGAGCAGGAGTGAAACACGAGGCAGTCTTTAAAACCCAGACCAAAGCAAGTGCACAACAAGAAACACCCCAAGTACTTGTCTTCCTCCCAAGCCATAAATGAGGGCACAGAGCAGAGAAAATAACAGAACAGCATAAACACACTTTTAAAAGACTGAAGTCAGATAAAACAAGGTGAGATTTGGAAACCAAACCAAATGTTATGAGTTTAAGATTCCAATTTCTCCTATTCCCCCAAGGGACGTCACTCAGTCCCTGAGCACAGCCCCAGGGAAACCTTCCTGTTCCAACTGGAAATGTTTGCTTCGTGGTGTCAGTGAATCCTCTGCTCAGGAGGACACAGCACACACGTGTTACTAACATACATGTATTTCCAGCCACACTCATTTGGTTTTATTTTCACTTCATTTTCACCAGGCAAAGTTCCTCTGCAGAACTATATTTTGGTGGATACACGACTGAACATCATCTTAACACGTTGGAAAGAAATTAAAAATAACCTTGTCCCCAAGCTTCAAATGGTCAGGAAGGTACCACGTTGGAGACTGGGCAAGCCCAAGTTTGCTCTGATCAGGGCTCAGTGGAGAGACTAGGCAGTAATCCTCCACAGAGGACAGAGAATTCATCTGCTATACATGATACCTTCAGAAGAGTTTTGTTTTAAAAAAATAAGAGTAAAAAGTTGTCCATATCAAGGGAGACAGCTCTTATATTCCGGCGGCGTTCCTCTCAGTTACGATCACATCTATAAAGGCTTTCCTGAAACTCCCTACCTGCCAGGCCAGGTAAAACTAACCTTTCTGCCTGAACTGGGCCGTGGACAATAACCAGGCTTTCGTGCCACCTGTCACACATGAAGGTACTACTTCCCTACTGTCTCTTTGTATCCCTTGTCCCTAGCTAAGCACCTGACACAGAGGAGGGACTAAATAAATGCTTAATGCAGAAACAAATAATTAAGTGAAGAAAAACAACATTATTGGAATAAAAAAACCATGCCTTCAAACTAAATCATGCCTGAGTCACACTGTTCTCCTCTTAGCTGATTCCCTTCCATTCCTTGATTCCATACCACCTCCTGCTACCATCAGCCAGACCGCTCCTTTCTGAAAATCACCTTGGTAATGAGTTCTGGTCCAGGTCCACAGCCAGACAAATATCCCACCTCCCTGGCAGGAAGCCGGCAACTCTCAGCCACAAGAACCATGACTAATGGCCCCACTTGAGTCCCCTGAAATCAGGAAAATCCATTTAGTTTCCTTGGAAAGGAAGGGATCTGTGCCTACAGCCCCAGAAGAAGCAACATGTAAAAGAGACAGGCCATCTCTGAGGCCTGTCCCACCACTCTACAACAGCAGGAAAGGCTCATTCCCACCCAATCCTGGTATAGATGGCAAACCATTTCAATGAGGAAAATGATCCACTTTGAGCTTCGGCCAAAAGGTCCAAACATCTGAAGAAGAGCCTCTCTTTTGTCCTCCAAATGGCTTAGGAATGGAATGTCCTTCCTAAACCAAGGGACCCCACAGGGCAGGCAAATGTCAACTATTAATCAGTGTAGCATACATAAGAAAGCAAGCAAAAAGGAAGAAGAAGAAAGAGAGGAAGGGGACAACCATTTGGAAAAGTCCTTGTCAAAAAAAGAGAAAAGAAAAAGAAAAGAAAGGGTATTACTTTCCTAGGGCTGCCCTAACAAAGTACCAAAAACTGGTTGCTTGAAACAGCAGAAATTTATTGTCTAATAGTTCTGGAGTCTAGAAGTCCAAGATCAAGATGTCAGCAGGGCCACACTCTCTTTGACAGACCCTTCCTTGACTTCTCTAGCTTCTCATCCTGCTGGCAATCCCTGGCTTGTAGATACATCACTTGTAGATGCACATGGCTACCTTGTCTCTGTGTCTTCACATCATCTTCCCTCTGTACAGGTGTGTCTGCTTCTGAGTCCAAATTTCTAAGGACACCATATTAGATTAGGTCCCACACTAATGACCTCATTTTAACTTTACCTCTGCAAAGACCCTTTTTCTAAGTAAGGTCACATTCTTCAACATATCTTTTTTCTGGGGGGGGGGGCACGCCATTCAGCCCATGACGGAGAGGAAAGGTACACACCATGTACATTCTCCAAGATCACAAGCTCATCCAAGCACAGCCATTTATTTCACTGGCCAGTCAATATTATTTGTTTTCACTGCACCTGAATCCAAGATGTTAAATTCCTCAGGACAAGACACCCAAGTAAGTGGGCGGGACCTGGCCTGGGCCTGTCTGAGTTCAGTGGACCTGAATCTGACCCTTGACTGCTCAGTCACAAAAATGCCAATGCTTCAATAAGCAGCCCAGGCCACCCCCAAGGAATGGATATACCTTGTAGCTAGTCTGTTTGCTTTCTAAGAGTTCTTGAAGGCAAATTGCACCTGACACTTGTCAGCTTTCATTACCAGCTTGTATCTTACCTGCTCCGACCTCCTTTGAATTGGAACACAATAAGAACATATCTCTTAAATCCTAGTGCTGGTTTATTCAGTCATTTATTCATTAATCCTTTTACTGAGTCCAGGACTCAGCTGAGTACATAGTATTGAAGAGGACAGGCATGTTTCCTGTCTTCATGGGGCTGAACTTCAACCAGGAAAACTGACAAGGAGAAAGTCAGAGTTCCCTATTTCAAACAAAAACCTTTCATCACCTTTCCTCTGATTAGCTTAGTGCTTCGGTGCTAAGGGAGCCTCTAGCTTCTACTCCTGGTGCTCTGCCCTCAGCCCGCAGGATTTCCCACTTCTGAATTCCACTACCAGTGCCTGCTTCATTCTGCCTGAGGATTCTCCCAAAGCCCCTGAAACCAATGCAGCCCATGAACAACCCTGGGAGTCCTCAATTGATGAATGGCAGAGAGTAGGAGTATAAATACCCAGCTCCTCAGCCCTCTAAGTTGTCTAACTCCGAGCTCTGATGCTTTTTTGTTTGGGTTTAGTTTTGGTTTGGGCTTTTTTACATTTCTGAGAATTTCCCCCACAGGATTGAGCCCTGGTCTCACGTGGTAGATGGCTTGATAGCATTCCCTTCAGGGGCTTCCTCTCTTTCCCTGCCCCACTTCCGTGCCCCCCACCAGTGTTTCCTTCACTTTCCAAAAGGTTACTTGGACTTAAATCCTTACCTCAGAGTCTATTTCTGGAAGAACCCAAACCAAGATAAAACCTAATTCCCTTAGTCCATTTTAATTCCACTCAGCATATGTTGACTATAGGCATACTGCAGGTACATGATATTATGTATCTAGGAAGCTCTCAGTCCGGTAAGAGAGAAAAAGTCATCATACAACCAGCTTAAACACACTGCAAACATATAAATAAAATGTCTATAAGTGTATAAAAAGGGGACAATTAACTTGGCTGGGATTGGATTAGGGTAGGCTTTATGGAAGAGAAGATAACACATCTGGGCAGGAAGCAAAGCAGTGTTTCTCAAAGTTTTTTACATTATCTCTCCCACCTAAGGGGGCTTCTTAGACTTTGTTTTTTCCTAATTGCCTCCCTCACCCCCATGAAATTTCAATACACAGATGTATTATATATCTGTTTATGTTCTGTGGTATAGATATCCCCACTGTAATATCTAAGGTCCTCCCCTCTTCAAGAACCAGTTTTTGCCCCCTCTGAAAATGCCTGAAAAAAGGTCAGGAGGCTGAGGGGAGACAGTACAGGTAAAGAAGTACCCTGAAAGATATCAAAAGATATGAAAGTGAACAGCTTATAGAGGCAAAGATAAGTGGTCTAATTTGGTCTGTGGTAGATTAAAGATGGCTTCAAATTCTTTGACACCCCTCACCTCAAGAGGAGGGGTCTATGTCCCCTCTAGTCAACTTTTAGGAGACTGGCAGCTTCCAGCTGCTGTTTTTGCAACATTAAATCTTGGAATCCAGCTGCTATGCTGTGAGGGACCTCGAATAGCCCCAGCAAGAGGTGCTTGTGGAGAACAGGACAACCTTCCTCAGCTCCTAGCTGACACCCAGCACCAACTTGCCAGCCATATGAATCAGCCATCTTGAAGGGGCTTCTTTAGCCCCAGTTGAGCTGCCTCAGCTGACCGCCCCCCAGAGTCCTGTCCAAATTGAAGATTCGTGAGCAAAACAGATGACTGTTACTGTTTTACACAGCTAATTCTTGAGGTGATTTGTTACACAGCAATAAATAACCAGAACATCATGCTTATAGACACTATTTCAAGCTACCAAATCTCACAGCAAAGTCATTACAAATTCAACCCCACTGCAGTCTTAGTCAGGCTTTCCTCACTGTTCACTGTGTTGCATAATAAGAAATGAAAGCAAATATTGGGTAAACAAAGAGCTCTTGAGTGAGTGATTCATTATTAGGGCCACAGACCATACTCTCCCTGTCAAATATAATTTTTTATTATTTTAAGCTGTTCCTGTTTATTGGTTAGCTTGTCAATAAAAACTATCATAGGTCTCTGTGAACAGCATTAGTGTATCTCCCAGCAGCAAGAAGACACTTAATAAATACTTTCAAATACTAAACAAACAAACAAAAAAAAACAAAAAAAAAAAACAGGCAGACCTAAAAGTAAGTGATTCTAATAGAATCCCACTCTCACGCCATACCCATCCCTCTCTGAGGACCACTGGTCTTAAACAAATTTTCTTTTGACTTAAAACAAGTAAGACCGTTTCTTTCTTTCTTTTTTTTTTTAATTTTATTTATTTATTTGTCAGAGAGAGAGGGAGCACAAGCAGGGGGTGTGGCAGGCAGAGGGAGAAGCAGGCTCCCTGCTGAGCAAGGAGCCCAATGTGGGACTGGATCCCAGGGGATCATGACCTAAGCTGAAGGCAGATGCTTAACCAACTGAACCACCCAGGCGGCCTAGTAAGACCATTTCTTATCATTGCCTCCGCTCACCACCTTCAGTCAATTATCGACCTAAACATAAGGGGGTGACATTATGGTTCAGAGTTACTTGAAACGATATTTTTACAATGCGAACATGAATAATCATGGTATTACAACGGCATGATATGTGTGACACACTTTTGATTCATTTCCTCTCTCAGGAAACAGATCCAGATGGACTTTGTTGTATCTGCAGCCACAAGGGTAAGTTTGGGAGAGCTAGGTCAATTTCTCCCGTAAAATCTTCTACTGATGCCAAACTGGACTTCTGGAGGGGGGAGGGGAATTCTGCAATTGCTGAAGATGGACTTCACTATCCCCATGCCTGCCGCCTCCTATTATCTGCCTCAAGTACAACACAGGCTCCCTGTGCTTATTCCAAAAAGTGACATCTTTCAAAGCTACAAATTCAAAACAGGTGCATATTTCGTGTGTAAATTTAGAACCACTTTATATTTCTTTTGTTACATTCAACATGCTCATAAAATCTGAATTTTTGTAGTTTCAGCCAAAGTTCCTACAACCCTTTTTTTCTTAAAGACAATTAGCAAATTAAATTACAAACAAGAAGGATAAAGAAACTTGACTCTCCACCAGCAAGTGGGCTTGGTAAACAACCTCAGGTCCACGTCCAAGTACACGTTAATTGGTTCCATTTGGCTCAGAACTTCCCTGCCTTGCCTCAACTCACAGTCACACAGCCAGCAGATGTTGCCCGGGGGGCATATGATTTTCAGTTCCTGGATTCAGCACGCATTCCCAACACAGCTTGCGCTATATGTTGTTTCTATTAGGTAACGAAGCCCCAAGTCCCAAAATTCAAAAGCCTGTACCCCAGAAAGTTTCAAAAACTCTAGTCGACACAGATAGCGCAAATGATACTTAATAATACAAGGTCTTTTCCTGTAACACACAGTGTGCAGATCAGCCATGCCTAAGTTCAACGACGCCTCATGGATGTCATCTTCCGTGCCATCTGTTGCCATTGATGTTTTTTCAACCCTATCATGTAAAAGAGAAGATGCAAACTTGGGAGTTTGCTTAACTTCCCCACGCTGGAGGTTGATCGTCTAGAATGGGGACAGTTACAGTGCTTACAGTTCACAGGACTGCTTAAGGATTAACTGGGTAAAAGAGGCAGAGCAGCTGGCATCACAGGTCCTGACACGGCTAGAGCGGTGGATGTCAGCCATTCTTATAAAGAGGATCGTTGCTCCACAGTTAATGACATTCAACACCAGGATTGTTCTTTTCTTCCTTTGGTTTTTGTTTTGTTGTGTTGTGTTGTTTTTGTTTTGTTTTGTTTTGTTTTTTGGGTTTTTTTTGCTTTCCTCAATCCTTCCTTACTATACTAGATTTCAACATTTATTCTTTTCAACTCTCTGAAACACCAAGAGACCTATTTCCCCTAGTGACCTATTCATTGATGGGTGAAGTCCGAAGATGGCCATTTTTGGCTTCTGATAAGGAAAGGATTCACATGAAAAGATATTAAAATGCCCAAGTCAAAATGCCCCAAACTGGGTTACTTGTCTTCTTCAGGGCCCCTCCGCATGAACTGTCTCCTCTCTCCAGCATGACCATCTCAGCCCCAGCATCAATGCGGAGGTCAAAGTCAGAGACCAGGGCTGGGTTTCTACTTTTCCCTCTTTCTTAAACTGCATATCCATGGAATCAAAATATGCAGCCAATTCTCTTTATAAAATCCCTCCACTACTATGCTTTCATATTTTCAGAAGCTAAAGGAAAGAAATAGAACTTCTCCTATTTGAGGTGATTGTGACACATTGTGATCTGCACCCCCCACCCTGGGGGTTCTCCATCCCCAGGACAGAGACCACAGCACAACCACAACATCACAGAGGGGAGGCCAGTCCATGGCTGAGCAGGATGGGCCACCTCTTGAGTCTGGGAGTCATTAGTCCTTGGTACCCCAAACCCATGAGCTGATATCCCAAGGTATCTTGATTCAATAGTGGTTATTCAAGGTTTTGGTTTGTTTTCTTCAATCAGTTTTCTTAAAGAAAAAAATACAAGTAATAATCTTTCACTGGTGTTGTTCTGTTGTTCTGTATTCTCATCCTTAATTTTTATTGTATAACCATCTTTCTCAGCTACTCAAGCCCTAAACTGCATGGTTCATTATCTATAATTGGTCAGGATAAAAACATTCTGTTCACTTATTGTGTATATTTATTGATTGTATTCAATTAAATGTATTGTATTATTTACAAAGGCATTGTGACTTGCCCAAACTGAAACTAATTTTTACCAGTTCCGTTTCAAATATACAGAGCCACACTATATGCTTGAATCTATGCGTGTCTAAACATTCAGAGGAGGGAAGGACCTCTTACACTCTGAGGGCATCAGAAAAACATGTGAAAGAGAGGTAGGCCACGTATGAGCACTGGACTGGAGTCGGGGAAGGCCAAGATGGCAAGGCATGTGTACAGACCGTGTAAAGAGTGGCGCCAGCTTAGGGCGGGGCTCAACTTGACTTTATAGAGACTAAGGCCCTGGCCCAAAGCTGGACCCTCTCTGTAAAGGTCAGAGGTGAAAACTCTGTGCAAAAAAATTGTGCCTACTCCCTTCAACTGCTGGCTCATTTGCACACTCTTTCCTTTGGTTCGCATGTGTTTGGAAGGAGACGTGAAAATTCATCTGCCTTGGTCCCACGACCTTTAGCAACTCTGCTGCCCCTGAGCTCAAGGCCACCTCTCCCTAGCCTAAGGCTGGTGCCCCACCGTATCCACTCAGGGAAGGTTTGCAAATCCTAGGTTTCCCAGAGACCCAGGGGAAAGGGAGGGGAACTGGCCAGAGACTGGCTGGTCCATGAAAACAGCCTGCAGATGGGGGACCCTCATGGCTCCTATCAGCTCCCACCAGCCCCTCAGAAATGAAGCTTAATTCACTCCCATCTCTTCTGAGACATTAGCACAAGACTGTGCTCCTCAAGCTGCTGCTTTTATGCCCCATGAGGAAAATGTTTCTCATTCAGAGCGAGAAAGCCAAACCTTTAAAATGGGGTGATGACAAGGGAACACCAAAAAGAGAGAGAAGCTGGGGGAGACAAACGACACAAAGGGAAATGTTAAGTAAAAAAAAAAAAAAAAAAAAAAAAAACCCTTAAATTTTGACGCCATTTATACAGAGGCGATGGCATCCCTTTTTTAAAAACTGAAGCATTCTCATAATTAATCTATTGGAGATTGTAGCTTCCCTTTAATGCAATATTATTATAAAACTCAATCATGCAAGATTCCCAGATTTTAAAAAAAAATCTCTCCTAAAAGCAAAGGTCAGTAGATACAAAGTAAATGCCAGATTTTATCTGGCTGCATGAGAACACAGTCTGCTGAGCTGATTTAAGCAAAGGCAGCTGTGTGTAGGTCATTTGTTTGTCCTGGACTTAGCCGTGGATGGAGCGGTGCAAAGCCACAAAAGAGGCTGGACCCTTCTTGACCAAAAGGACCTTTGCTCAGAACCAGCCCCATCTGTCTGGACTCACCTTATCCCTCTTCTTCTGGACAGAGCCCCTCACAAGTCATGCCTGCCCCCCCACCCCACACCCAGCACAAGCCCAAATATGCACCAAACACAAGAGCCAGGTCCAAAGGACCGGATAAATCTCCCGTAGTTCTAATAAATGCCAATAATTCCACCCATAGGCACTTTGTAGACGTGTTCCATATCTGAAGCTTCCCTTGTTTTTTAAATCTCTGTTTTATCAATAGTTGTGAAAAGTTCAAATGACCTAATTTTATCTAGCGTGCCATAAAACTGTGATTGACATTTAGAATAATACACCTTAGGCAACGCATAGAACAGAGGTGCCTCTCGACTCATCCGAGATTAAATTACGTTCAATAAAATCTCAAGTTTTGCAAATACTGTAGTTGATTGGAAATGAGCAATCCATCCAATGTACATAATTTGTATGTATAGAAAAGGCACGAGATAAATAATTATTGTTTAATCACTAGTGCTAATACTATGCTTGCCATGTGACAGAATAAAGTTCTGGGGGTGAAAAAAGTCTCCAAAATGTCAATGTAAACAAAAAGCTTTGAACTTTGAGCACTAGTTCTCGAAATGTGGCCTCCAGACTTGCAGCATCCATGTCACCTGGGAACTCACCGGACGTGCAGGCTCTCCCAACCCCAGATCTGTTGAATCGGCAATTCTGGGGTGGGACTGGGTCATGTGCCTTCGCGCAGGCCCTCCAGGTGATTCTGATTCTCGCTAATACTTGAGAGTCACAAGATGAAAGGGAAGCCTGATACACAAGAAAGCCTCTGATCAGGGCCTTGAAGGTCCCGTGAGAGAACACGATGTTAATAGGACAAGGCCAAGGACAAGAAGAGGCAAAATCCCATAGAAAACAGCAAACCTTGTACTTGGGAACCAGCAGGGAGTCTAGTTTGGCCAAAATACGTGGTACAAAAAGGTGAACACAGAAGGTGATGCTGGAAAAAAATAGATATGGGTCAGGTCAGAAAAAAACAACACTGTATTCTGCAGGCCAGGAGAAGTCCATGAGAATTTGGCAGAAGAGACTGACAAGATCAAACTATCCATCAATAAATATCTTTGGGAATCAGATCCTCTACCACATTATAAATAATAAAAGATGACAATGAACCAGGAAGTCACACTGATGATTTATCCCCAAATATTCTTATAAGGAAAGCATATCCACTGATAATCAAAGGATTCCAATTCATAATTTATAATATCCTTAGCAACCTACTTTCACATTTATAAGTCATGAACCTCTGAACTGCAATCAAATAGCTCAGAAACGAAATTCTGCTTTATTTCTCTTCATAAATATTACCAGAGATGTCTCTCACTTCAGTGATGAAGACAAGAAATAGAGCAAGAACCACTGGTGTAAAGAGCTTACATTTTTTGTTATGAAAATTAATAACCGTCTGCATTTGCCTAGGGCAAGGAGATTGAATGCCGTAGTCAGAAGTAACACAAGAGGCTTCCTAGAACAACAACAGAGTGGTTAGAAATTCGTTTAAAATCTCTGGTTCTCAGAAGCCACTGTCCACAGCTGCATCTTAAACATCCAACTCTCTGGCTAGATCTCTTATATTCTTAGCTCACTCTTGAATACCTGGGAGTCCCACCATCTTCAACCATACAGGGACCTATTCATCTACCGCCTGATTCCTGTGACCCACCCCTATCCTATCCTCAGCCTTTCTTACTCAGCTCAATATCTGAGGTCAATCCTCATAACAACTTCCTTTCATTCACCTGTAATGCCCACCTCATCAAACTCCCTTGGAAAACCAACCCTGGCAAAACCAACCTTCTGCTCAAGTCAAGGCTGCATGCACAGAGATGAATATGGCTGGAAAAACCCACAAGACCAAGCTGGCTGGTCTCACATGAAATTCATGACCATCAGCCCCAAGCAGGCATATCAGGCTGCTCAGCATTCTCTCTGCACTTTGTTAATTACCTACTTTCATACAGTCTCACCTGACTATTTTACACCTTCTCTTGCCCATCCTCATTCTCAGCTGTGGGTCTTGCTCCCTGCTACGGGTTGAGTTGTGTCCTCCCCCCACCCCCAAAAAGCTATGTTTGAAGTCATCACCTCTGGAACCTGTGGATATTATCTTATTTGGAAATAGGGTGTTTACAGAAGTAAGTAGGTAAAACTGGATTAGGGTAGGTTCTAACCCAATGACTGGTGTCCTTCTAACAAGAGGGAAATTCAGACACAGACCCGCATGAGAGTATGCCATGTGACAGCAGAGGTGGTGCTTGGAGTGATATGTCTATAAGCCAAGAAATGCCAAATTGCTGGCAACCACCAGAAGCTAGGGAAGGAAAAGGCAGGGAATATTCTCCCTCAGAACCAACAAAAAGAATAAACCCTGCCAACACCTAGATTTCAGGCTTCTAGCCTCCAAGACTGTAAGGGAACAAATTATTATTTTAAGCCACTTGTGGTGGTTCATTTTATGTGTCAACTTGACTGGGCTGTGAGGTGCCCAGATATTCGGTCAAACATTATTCTGTGTGTTTCTGTGAGGGTGTTTCCGTGAGGGTGTTTCCAGATGCAGTTAACATTTAAATCTGCAGACTGAGTAAAGCAGATCACTCTCTCCAACGTGTGTGGGTCTTGTCCAATCTGTTGAAGACTTTAATAGAACAAAAAGGCAGACCCTCCCTCAGGTAAGAGAGAATTCCTCCTGTCTGACTGCCTCAAGCTAGGACATTGATCTTTCCTTGTCTTTGGACCCTAACCCAAACATCAGCTCTTCTTGGGTCTTGAGCCTGCCCACTTTCAGACTAGAACATATACCATCAGCTTTCCTGGGTCTCAGACTTCAGACTCAGACTGGAATTACACCATCAGGTCCCCTAAGTCTCCAGCTTGCTGACCACATATCTTGGGACTTCTAGGCCTTCCTTAATTCATGAGCCGATTCCTGATAATAAATAAATATACATTTAAATGTATTTTGTGGTACCTTGTTACAGCAGCCCTAGGTAACTAATACACTTCCAGTTTCTCCAATGAAGTTGGTGCCCCACAAAAGAGAACCCCTCTAAGCCTACACCCCTCAGGATTGTACTGGGAGACCCTGTCTTGCCTCATGTTTCTCCAGATGCTGCACCTGTGCCCCTAGGTGTCACTTGCACATGGATCCCATCCTCTCCTGCCCACTCAGGGACATCATTCCAGCAATTCTCCACCCTCCTAGCTTTTATGTTTTCCTCTCTACAGGCTCGTGTCCATAAGTGTGAGACATGCTATAATCTTCTTTGGCTAAACCAAAATCCTCTCTTGAGCCCACCCCCAAAAGCCATTTTTCCATCTCTCTCATCTCTTCCATAGCAAAAGAGTTTCCTAAGTTTGTTTGCCTTCTTGCCCAGTTCCACTCCGTTGCTCTCATCAGGCATTTGCCCCATCACGCCACTGAAGTGGCTCAAAAAATATGTGCTGAATGGCAAACTAGTCTGGTTCCTATCCCTCCTTATTCTTATTGGCTTTTAAAACCATAGTCACCTCATCAGTCATGACACATGCCACAAATTACATGTCACCAAATGCACACGATTGCGGCCACACGAGCATGTGACTGAACGAAGTCATTCATTCTCTCCGGGTTTCTTCATCATGAAAACAGAGATGTCAGGCATTGACCCTGAACCCTTCCTCCTTTAACTTTCTGTGAACAGCTTCCGTTCATTCCCTGGTGGCCGCGAAGGTCGACCAGTGCCTCCACCCAGGAGGAACACAGCTGTGTGATTTGGGGTGCGTCTACTGCTCTCCTGAAAGAGGAAGGGAGGGAACGGGGAAGGGGGGGAGGAATCTGGGAGGAAAGAGAGGAAAGGAGGAAATGCAGGAAGGCGGGGAAGGGAGGCAGGGCCACTCAGAACACTGTTCTGCTAAAGAAATGTTGATTTTTACATCCTTATACCACCACAAGAGATGATTATATGAAATAATTGCTCCTTAAACCTCCCTGGTCTGTCGTAAGGCTGCTTTTAAATATTTATGTGAAGTCTATTTTTCTTCTGTATGAGACTTCTCTCAATGACAACTACTGGTAAGTGCTCCTCAGAACAAAGAGGATCCTTCTGAGGTCTCTCTGAAAAGCACAAATCCCTCCTTACCTATCAGTCTGCATTTCCTTTCCCTTATACAGAGCAGCTGTGTATGTTGCACTTGCACAGGGTAACCTCAATCAATGGCAGGTGTAGGCGGAGAGGTCCCCTCTCCCCTCCCCCACCAGACTCTGCTCACCTGGCGCATGCCCACTGAGCTGCACTCAGCCCTCATTCGGAGCAGTGCCACCTGTGGATTACCTGGGGCTTGCACAATGAGGACACATCGTTGGACATTGCAAGTAACAGATAAACCCTGAGTGGCTGCTCCATGCCAGGCACTATGCTTGGGACTAGCCACACAAAGAAAAAGAAGAAACTTCAAATAGTTACAGTTCACTATTGATGCGACTGCATGGGATGGGGGCCAGTAAGGGCAGAAAAGGCAGAAGCATAATGTTAACTGGTCTGAGCCCGACAAGTGTTTCCCAAAATGTAAGACAGACCCTTGGGGTACAGGAGATGATTTTAGTTCACAGAGACAGCATTACGCAGTATTCAATCACCTTGGGAGAAAGTCATGCTCACTTCAATTCTGTTTCAAATCATATCAAGGAGACAGTCTTGCTTGGTGCCAGTTTCCTAAACACCTTTCTTACATATAAATCTTTTTAGCCCAAAGAGTACTGGCTGCAAGCTCAGAGCCTTCAGAAAACAATAATATCTCGTCAATTGTTTTTTCCTACTTTGTTTTGATCATTTCCTTCTATTCATGGCAATGAGATGGATTTCCCATGAAGGCAATGACATAAATATTCCTTTTGAAATTATTTAAATTATTACCTAATAAGGTGTGTCGATTTAATGACACTGAGGAGTATATACTTCCGTTAGCATCCAGGTATGTAAAAATGGAGAACGGCATAAGGTATCAAAGTGCTGTTGGTTGTATTAAGTGAATAGAGAGAGCTGGGCAACACTGGGCTATACCACAGGCTGCAGGGGGCTCAGGTTCACGTCTGTCTGCCTGGGGGCCACCCGGCATAGGGTACACTGCCAAATATTGAACAGATGTCACTGAGGACTGTTAAAATGAATTAAGGAAACCTAGATGTCCACTCATTGAGCAACCACAGGGGAGATGGGCAGGTAAAGACAGGATATGATCTTTGATTTCCTATCTGTAGATTGTGTGGAGGGAGAACTTGGGAGATTTTTTGCCTGTTTAGGGGTAGGAGAAAGAGAAAGTGAGAACCTGTTTCATCCACCCATCTGCAACTCAGAGCTGACTGTGATGATACTGCATGGAACAGACAGTTTGCTTCCAAGCACTCTGTTAATTTCCTAGGCATACTGGCTTTTCCCATTTTGTTGTCTGTTGGTTTGCTTTGGTTTCTCTTCTATTTTATTCAAGGATTAATTGTGATCTGGGTTCTCTTCAAGCCTCTCACTCCCCAAGGTGGCCCACTGGAGCATGCACTCTCAATGGGGGCTGCATGGCCCCTATGGGGGCAAAAATGGGTTTGGGAGGCTGAAAAAGGCCTTACTCTTTTTATAGATGAAGGACAAATATATCTTCAATACATAAACCGTTATATAGTATAATATAGTAAAATTCACTGGGGACGGTGTTATTATGGAAAAATGTCTTAAAAGGCTCTCAGTGAAGCAATAATGAAAAAAAATTTGGGCCCCCCAAATCTTTGTTGTGGGGTTCTTTTTGCGTGACTGGCTGTTTAACAGCATCCCTGGTCCCTACCCATTAGATAACAGTTGCATCTCCCAGTTGTCTCCAACATTGCCAAATACCTCCTGGGAGGAGGGCAAAATTGTCCCCATTAGCAATGACTGGGCTAGAAAAAACTGTTCACAGGTATCAAGCGAAGGGAGCCAGCAGCTCAGCCACATGGCCCAGTGGTCTGGGAAGAGGGTGCTTCCAAAGACGCAAGCATAACTCATTCATGAGAACTGAAGGGGATACTTATATAACCAGGTTCCTCTCCCAGGGCTCATTTGGCACAGTGCAGAGCCCAGCTCCATCTATAAAGGAAGTCCCACTAAACACATGAAATGATACATCCACCAGTGCCTCAAACAGATCTTCACCACGAGTAAATGTGAGTTCAGCAGCTAATTCGTGCCCTGCAACTAAGACCCAAAAGGCTTAGGGGTATTTTTCAATCCACTCAGCAAGTTCATTCACAAGCTTATATTTAGACACTCTTAATACTTCGCCCAAAATTAATAAGTTCTGAGCACCAGGGAATGCCATGCAATATGTGAATCAGCACTCTTAAATTGGATTAGGGTTTTTAAAAGAATTGGTAAGGCAAATGTAAGTAAAATAAATCTCGCCAACCAAAAAGCAGGCTTATGAGAGATAGTGAGGCATCGCGTCAGAAATAGGGATTTAGAAGGATTCGGAATCCAGTTCTACCTTCCACGAGTCATGTAGCTTTAGAAAACCCAATGAGTCTCAAAAATTTAAATGTTAAATGCTTTAAAATTTAAACCTGGAATAACACATGTGCTATGCTAACAGCAGGGGTGATAGCACCCAGTAGAATGTCTGACTAATTAGAGGCACCCAAGGAATGTTAGTGGTTTTCCTGGTCTCCTCCCCTCCTTCCTTCCTTCCTTCCTTCCTTCCATGAGGATGAATACACACTATATAATTAAGAGCACAGAAAGAAAAAAATTATTAGAACAAAATATGGGATATTAAAAAAATACAAAAACATAGGGACAATTTACTTTTTTACTAATAATTAAGATGAAGAAATAGTTCTCTCTATGCAGAAGACTGTTCACTAACTGGCCTTGGAGTACCTTTTCTACCCTCTCTGCCAAGATCCATCTCTATGGACTGTGTGTAGCTGCTTTAGTCTGTTTCTGTTTGGAAGGTGTGCCTAACACGTTGGAGGGTGACCTCCTTACAACACGCCCAAAGACTGAAAGACATTTGACATTTCTGGCTCTTGTGTCCCAACATATCAACAGCAGCAGAATCAAGTGCATTGAACACAATGAAGTCTCTTTACAAGAGTGGTTTTGTACTACTTTATAACTATGAAATTTATTTTGGTTCAATAAAAAAGAAATTACTCTTGAACTTAAATAGGAAACTATAATTCACATCGCACAATTTGAAGAATCTAAGAAACAGCATACAGAAGACTAGAGGTTAAAAGATGTATCTTATAGAGCTTTCTGATTTATCTAAGCCTATTTCCCCAACTGTAAACTGGTATTAATCATAACACCTATAATGTACAGGGTTGGTGTGGGGATTAAATTAGATAATGCATGGAAACACGGCAGGGATGGCTGGAAAGGCTAGGTTCAAGTTGGCTAGAACCCTTGCACATGGCTTTTCCAGGATGGGCTCAGGGTAGTCAGACTCTCTTAGCTGTGGCTCAGTGCTTCCAGAGAGCATGTTCTAAAAGGCCTGAGCAGAAGCTTTTGTTGTAACACTGCACCTGACCCAGCATCAGGAGTCTCAGAAAGTTACTTCTGCCATAGCCTGCTGGTCAAGTCATAAAGCCAAGCCAGATTCAAGGGGAGTGGAATTAGACTCCATCTACCAAGGGAGAAGTAGCAACAAATGTGCAGTCATTGTTAGTCTACCACACAGACCACAAGTAAACGCTAATGATACTATCGCCGCTCTTGTGGGTCAGGTCTCCAGAGAATTACAGAAAAGGGCCGCGTTTTGTTATTTGTCATGTCATGTGTGAATGCATGTGCGTGTGTGTGTGTGTGTGTGTGTAAAGAATTTAATTACCATGTAATAAATAGTATGCACTTAATAAAATTATATTGTAGCCTTACTGGAAAATGACATTTCAGAGTCGCTCTTCCAGAAATAAAAACAAGTAGAATTAATGTCAAGTACAATTTGCTCCCAGCCAAATTAAACACTGGTTTCACAAAATGAAAAAGAAGCCATATGTTATTTTCAAAATGGCTTCCCAAGAGGGCAAGCAATATTGTGAAGAAGTATTGAAGTTGTGGAATGGAAAGACACTGTCAAAGAGGACTTATTACCTCCATGCATAACAAGAATAATCTCCAGTCCCTTGCCACTGAGCTATGGTCCAGAAAACCTAATGAAAATTCTAGGAGGGAATTAAATTTAATTTGTTGTTCTGGGCTTAGAGTAGACCCACAGCTATTCCAAGGGAATATTGAACCTTCTGAGTTTTCAAAAAATAATTTCAAAATGGCTATTTAATCTTGAGGTCAGAAAAGGAAAAAAATGACACATACACGCAAAAACTAAATAATTGGTTTAAAGCACTGGAAGACATAAGATTTATTACTACCTCAATCTTTATGAATTTAGGCACTTCTCTTACAAAAAGAAGTAACAACACAGAGCCTTTGAAAAATAATCTAGAACAAGAGGAAGAAAATGTCATTCTAAAAACTTAAATGAATCAAGTTTTCATATATTATTTATATAGGAATTTGGAGAAACTTTTAGAAAGCCATTTTTGCAAGTTCAATAGCACATAAGATGACATTACCTCTAAGAAACAGAAATTTTAAAAACTAAGCACAATGTGAATTGAAATAACAGCAGGATTACACTAAATACAAAGATATTTCCAAATCAAATTTAGGATTACAGGGTTTATATTTAATTCTTGGAATGTATACTTACTAAAATTTTCGTTCTTTAGTCACGTTCACATAATTACTAATTTGCTCTATTTTATAATGTATATAGAATATATATAATAGAACATTATATATATCCTACTATATATCTCAGTATATGTGAATGTGAGTATATGAACACACAGGAGAATGTAAAGAAGTAATAGAGGGAAGAATATTGTACAGTATTAGAATAAAACAATGATTAGGTATACATGTATTATGAATATATACATATACATATATACCTTGCATATATACATGTATATATTCTACATACAAACATATACATTCAACTCAGAATAACAATGCCAATTTCGTTACTATAAAAAAGATCAATAAAGCAAATTATTACTAAAAGCATTTTAAGATATCTCTGCAGACTTGTTTCTTTGTATTTAGGTTAAATCTCACCAGTAAATGACAGTCAGATGAACTCCTTTCTATAAGGTTAAATCGCCAACTTGATACAGAAATGTATCAAGCAAGAAACAACTTGCTTTCATTGTTTAAATATTGCTTTCAGTTTTTATAGACTAAACATTTCATTGTGCTTTAATTTTACCTATAATTATGTAAATTATTTGCAAAATTCTGCTATATTTGTAAAATTCTAGTTTCTATCCCCAGCCCCTCTACTCTGTCCCTCCTTCCTCCATAGTAACCCCCATCTTTAGTTCTTTAGTTTATCATGCTACATACACACATACATCCATATTTCTCCATTCCTTCCTTAAACAATAAGGTACCGTACACAACCTTCACCACTTTGCTTTTTTTTCTTTTAACTTATCAATATGTCCTAGAGATAATTCTTAACTTCTTTTCATAACTGCATAATACTCAGAGCATGTGTGTCCCATAGTTTATTAAATTGGTCCCTTCCTTATGGATTTTGAGATATTCTCAGGCTTTTGCTAATTTGGTGTTGCAATGAACAGCCCTGGCATTATGTCTTTTTTATATTTTCAGCCAGAGTATACCAAATTTTGATAAAAACAATGAAGAATCGACCCAAGAGGCCATTTATATGGAATGGAAGTATTTAAAATATATTTCACCCACATTTCCTTCTTTTCTTATAAATGTACTGAACTGAGAAAAGTATCAATATTAAGGATTCAAGGGTAGGAAAGGTATAATAATAGGAGGATTGATCACTAAAACAATTAAACATCAAGGTGAATCTAAAAAATTATTAATACATAAATATAATACCCTGAAGATAAAACTCAAAACTATTCCTTGAAAGTGAAAATGTATAATGCAAAAATTAGTCAACAATAATAGCCTGGGTATAAAACCCTTAGGTTATTTTTTCAAGGACTGGAAAGTAGAGGAGAAGAAAATAAAAGTTTGCTGAACTCCTTTTTATACGTAGCGGAAGTAAAAACACAATTTCATTGTTAAGTTTGATAAGAAAATAAATATAGGTTAGGTTTTTCAAAAACATTCTTCAAAGATAACTAAAGAATCTATACCTTCAAAGTTAAAAAACTATCCTTTCCAAATCACTGGAGAAAACAAAATTAAACATACTTAAAATGTGCAGTATAAAGAAGCATGGAAAAAAGAAACCTCAAAATAAGATGATCAAAATGGTTACCAGTACATCAGTTGTAACAATAAATATAAATGGGTCAAATTATCTTGTTAAAATTTCTCAGATTGGGTCACATACAATTCAAATCAAACTGCTTATAAACTACCTTCAGAGACAATGCGGAGCAGACTTCAAGGTCAGACAGACCTTGCTTAAAACCCCAGCTTCGGGGCGCCTGGGTGGCACAGCGGTTAAGCGTCTGCCTTCGGCTCAGGGCGTGATCCTGGTGTTATGGGATCGAGCCCCACATCAGGCTCTTCCGCTATGAGCCTGCTTCTTCCTCTCCCATCCCCCTGCTTCTGTTCCCTCTCTCGCTGGCTGTCTCTATCTCTGTCGAATAAATAAATAAAATCTTTAAAAAAAAAAAAAAAAAACCCAGCTTCACCAAGTGCAAGTTATGTTTATGCTTTGGGTCTCACTTCCTTTAAACATATAGTGAGATATCTATCTCCTAAAGATTTTGTATGGATTATAAAAAATGTATATTATGTGCCTTGCCTAGGGCTGACATAAATCTTTTACTGAATTTTTACTATTAGAACATCATAGTAAGTAACATTGACATAGTACTATGCAAGTGAGTTAAAAATAAAAGGATGGAAAACAGACAAAAAGTAAGACAACATCAATTGTTAGATACAAGACAAAAACATTTATTATTGAATACAAAGAACACAATTTTCAATTAAACTGCAATGATTGTGTATCTTTATGTGTCAAATAATACATAATCAAAAGATATAACACAAAATATATTCAAATTTCAAAAGAAAAATGACGAATACTACTATGAGACACTAAGAAAACACTTTCAGAAATTGAAGAATCACGTATAAAAAAAGGCAAAGAATGTGAATTACATAAATAATAATGTTGATTTAATTGATATAAATGAAAGTGGGCAGCCCTCAATGGTACGTTTCGGAAAACTGTAAAAAAAAAAAGTTATTACTAGGGAAAAGAAAAAGTTTCTTGGACACTATTGTTGTTGTTGTTGTTGTTGTTGTTTTAAAGCACTGAAAATTACACCCACTTTCCAGTGAAAAGTCATCAGATATCAGTGTACTAATTTGACTCTAACAAACTCAAAAAGGAAAGATACATTGCAAGAATGTGAAATCACTTAAGAAGAGCAATTAGGGATTATGCTTTACCTACCTTATGTAACTGTAAACTATAAATCATATATTTCTTTTTTTATGGCACAGATTTACCACCATACATGTCAAATACAAAATAATTAAAATTATAGAAACAATGCACACTTAGTGTTAAACATATTGTGTTGGATAATAAACAATTACAATGTGGTACCATAACAAGATTCAAATTTCCTACCATAATGGAGGACAACTAATATAATTCATCTTGCTTTTATTTCTGAGATTCATGGACTAGGGAGATGAGGGCAGCACTGCCTTAACTATACTATATGTTTTCTGAGTAATTCTTCATGCAATGGAATGTTACTATTTATTAAATCATTGTTTGTCCTTTAATGACTGTTTTACAAACACTTGAAATATATTTCATTTTTTAAAGATTTTATTTATTTATTTGACAGAGAGAGAGAGTGAGCACAAGCAGGGGGAGGAGCAGAGGGAAAGGGAGAAGCAGGCTTCCCGTTCAACAGATAGCCTAACATGGGACTCAATCCCAGGACCCTGGGATCATGACCTGAGCAGAAGACAGACCTTAACCAACTGAGCTACCCAGGTGCCCCTGCATTTCTTTTTTTTTTTTAATTAAAAACCAAAAAAACAACTCTGAAAAACTCAATCCATTCAAAATCTAGTGTTCTGGTTCAAAGTCCAAGGTTTTAAAGTGGTGATACCACTGAATAACTGAAATGAAATTTTTCTGAGTTCTTGATGAAAATCCAACCAATTACAAATAAAAGTCCTGATAGCTTTCAGGTTTAAAGTAACAGGAGGCTACAAATACTGGCATACTGAGAAAGAATTGTTAATGAAACAAATATTTCTTGGAAACTATATGCACAAATCCTTCCCAAATTTATTATCCCTTCCCATTGTACTAGAAAGATACAAAATGAAACAATGAAATTTTTGCATGAAGTTTTCAAATTTCCTTAGGGACTTATATACGCATCATAAATAGTTTTCAAACATTCATGAGGTGTAAAACAATAATATGTTTGCAACATCTGTCCTAGGCAGCAGTTGATGAGGTAATAAACCATATCAAGGTCTAGTATAGGAGTAGCCAGCAAAGGAGCTCTGTTCTCAGATCATCTCTCTGCCCACACTCTCTTCTGGGTAATGTCATTCTGTTCTGTGGTTTTGAATCCCAGCTATATTGCAGCAACTCTCAAACACATATGCCTAGACAAGACTTCTTATCTGGGATATGGATTAGTACAGTTGACTTCAAAGCAATTCTGTTGTTTCACTCCCCCAGTTTACCCAGGGGCCAGCAGGCAGGGAGGCCATGGCCATATATGAAATGATTATATTCCCTCCCAGGTAAGCGTATCTGCCTGCACTTCCCTTATTTACAGGACAAAAAAAAAAAAAAATCAACTGAATATATAGAAAGAGCTATTTGGGAGACACTTATCCCAAAGTCTTTTTTTTTTTTTAAGATTTTATTTTTTTATTTATTTGAGAGAGTAAGAGAGAAAGGATGAGCAGGGGGAGGGGCAGAGGGAGAAGTGGACTTCCCCCTAAGCAGGACTCTGGGATCATGACCTGAGTCAAAGGCAGACGCTTAACCGACTGAGCCACCCAGGCACCCCTATTTTTTCCTTTATACCAAAGAGACACTGAGAAAAAAACTGATGATTAATTAGCATCAATATGGACCCCATACCATATAGACACTTAAAGGAACTCTCTCTTTCCAATGCCTGATATCTGCTGAATTCACTGTGAAATGCTGGTCCAAATCTCTATATATTGTATATCTCTCCGGAGAATTATTGTGAGTGACTGTGTCTGCCTCCCTCACTATACCAGCAGCTCCTCCAGGGAAATGAAAAGGTCTTTTTAACCCAGTACTACCAGCAATTAAGACTCTGCTATGCACATGGTAGAGCTTGTAGAGCAAATATAAACAATTCAGAACCAGACCCTCTGACAAGGCTCAGCGCCCAAGAAGAATACAAGGCTTCTGCTAGGTTTCTTGCCCCCAAACCTCCCATGTTTATCAGCTGTCACTGCTTCTGCCTCTGCCACCAGTGTGAGCTCCAATGCCCACTCTTCTATGGGTTTGTCTCCATATTCTTGCATTTCAACCACGTTGCTTTTCTTTTCATAACTAAATGTGCCTCCACCATTAGAAAGACATGATGTTCACCAAAACATCTAACAATCTCTTAAATTTCTTCCTAGCCACTAAAAATGCAAATAAAGAACTAATCACATCATCATGGAAGTATGTCAAGTGACATATATTAACCCAAATGAGCAGGTCACAAAGCAGAGTGCATTGCCTATTTCCTATTTTGTAAATAAATGTGTGTGCCTGTGTATGCATATATAACAGAGAGGCTGTAGAATACACACCAAAGCACTAAGTACAGTCTTAACGAGTTTTGCTATGTTTTTCAAACCTTTCTATACCATGAAATCTCTTACTATGAAAATACCACTGTTTTCAAGACAAAAACAAAAAACTAAGACTATTTCAATTGTTTGGACAAAAAGGCATCTCAGGAACCTGGCAGAACTATCAGGTTCAAAAAGAGGAATAAGTGGATCTTGTTTTGAGTCTACTCTACACGTTAGCCAGCACCCTGCACAGAGGCACACTGAACAAATGTCTGTTAAATAAAGGCAGTAACCATTTCCCTACGTTGAACGCTCCCTGTGGCATCCTCGTTGGCAGACCCCAGCCTGACCTAAATCTCTGCACTCTGCATTCTCATTTCTGAAAGACCGCTGGCTCACAAGGGACAAACAACTAAGAAAGACATTTTCAAAAAAAAAACAAAAACAAAAAACCTGTGAAAACACCTTTAAATCATTTTCTTTTTCTTTCCATGTGTTTATTGTGACAAAATACACACAAACATAAAAGTTGCCATTTTAACCATTTTTAACTGTACAGTTCAGTAGTATTAAGTACCTTTGCCCTCCATCACCAGAACTCTTTCCACACTCAAAACTAAAACTCTGTCCCCCTTAAGTAATAACTCATTTTTCCCTCCCTTCAGTCTCAGCAACCACCATTCTACTTTGTCTTTATAATTTTGACTATCCTAAGTACTTAGAAAAGTGGGATCACACAGCATTTGTCTTTTTGTGACTGGATGACTTCACTTAGCTTAATAATGTCCTCAAGGACAATTCTTACTGTAGCTGTGTCAGAATTTCCTTCCTTTTTAAGGCTGAATTGCATTCCATATGTAGATGCCATATTTTGTGCATCCATCCACGTTTTAGCTACTATGAATGATCCTATGCTAAAAATGGATGCACAGACATCTCTTCAAGACCCTGTTTTCAATTATTTGGGGTATATACCTAGAAATGGAATTGCTGGCTAATCTGGCAATTGTATTTTTAACTTCTTAGGAACTGCCATACTGTTTCCCACAGCGGTTGTTATCATTTTACATTCCCACCAATGCACACAAGGTTCCTCTTTCTCCACATCTTCTCCAACACTTGTTATTTTCTGCGTTTTCTTTTTGATAATAGCCATACTAATGGGTGTGGAGTAGTAGTTATCTCCTTGTAGTTTTGATTTGCATTTTCTTAATGATACCTCACATTCAGTTTTGCTTCAGTGGCATTATTTTTCTGACTCTGAAGATGAAAGTCTTCCCTGCTTTAACCAGCCAAAGCCGCATTACCGCAGCTCCCACAGTGTTTTTAGGCCTGCACTTCCTCCCTGCCTCCTCCTCCTCCTTAAATTATTTGTGTCTTCACTCACAGAGAGGACCCTGATGATTCCAAGGAACAATTGTCAAATATTTCTGAGAGAGAAAAGCATACTATAATCCCTAAAGAAACACTGCCTATTAATTTGACTGTCTAGAAGCACAGAAAACATGTCTGAAGAGTGTGAGGTTCTTATCACTACTCTGCAAAAGAGTCCTCATTACCAAGAAGTTTTAGAGAACTGACAAGGCTACAAATCCAGGGCAGGCATCAATTTGGCTTTTGTTCACTTCTCTCTTTGAACCTCAAAGCAGAATTGTTCTTGGAATTCGAGTCAATTACTTTGATAATATGATTATTTCACTGATACTAGTACCGTCCCTGCTCTGAGTTATTTACGCCTTCTTCCCATTCCATTTCTATGAAAATGAAAGGCAGATGAGGAGTTTGGCATAAACTCAAAACTTCCAGGGATACTGGGCTGGGATAGCTAATTGCCTGAAAGGGTTTCAGGTTGCCTGTTCTACTATAAGAACATAAAATGCCTGCACATTCCACCACATCTGGCTCAGGTAAGGTATAAGTAACATACTTCTGCGTTTATAACATAAACTTAATCTTTCTGTAAATGTCACCTGGTCATCAACTAGTATTGCCTTTTAAGTGCTATTGAAAAAGGACATAAAACAGTGTTCCAAAAGTAGTGAATTTTTAGTTTGAAGGTAAAAATGGTTGATTCTAATAGTATTCCCATTACAATCTGACTTCATCACACTGCCTGTGAATTCAATCCATTTACCTCCTGAGCTCAAAAAGTAACAGACGTATGGTTACAATTAATGTCCTGCACTCCAGCCACAAGAACAGTGGCTCATAAACTCTTTTGGGATTTCAGACCCCTTTAAGATTTTAAATAAAGTTGTGGATCCTGTCCCTAGAAAAATAAACAGAATCCAAATTTAGAAAAAGTTCCAGAGGTTTGTGGTCATTCCTCTATAAAGTCCATGTACAGAACCTATTCTACCTCAGAATCATTTGGGGGGCTGGTTACAATAGAAGATTCCTGAGTAGGAGAAAGGTATCTCCATTTTTAACAAAAGCCTCTGGTGATTCTAATGAACACCACGATTTGAAAGTATCCTGGAGGAAGACGGTCCTTGAGGTCAATAGAGCCAGGTGAAAAATTCCTGATACAAAGGTAGGGCTACAGGGTAATGGGACAGGTTTTTAGCTCTCTGCAGAATCAATCTTACTACAATCACAACTATAGAAGGGATGGGGGAAGGAAATCCTAAAGCCAAGATACAGGAACATAAGAAAAATAATATAACTATGTATACATTCTATACCATAGATGTTACTATAGTATATAGCATATATAAGGTATACCACTGTATTTTATATATAGTATACTACTATAATTGAGCATTTCTAGTAGAGCATTCTTACCTTGAAATATTTAGCAGGCTAAGGTTCAATGGACACAAATGTGAGCGACAGAATATGAAGGAGCTGTGCACACAGGTGAATCCTATCACAATCTATGCATGAGTGGACATACCAGCTTCTTGAGCATCCTGCTCGGGCCTCATTCATCTCATCCCCAAGCATGGGGAATATTGCCTTGTTCATGGTTGATGCTCAACACATACCCTCTGGATTTAATTTTAATCTGTCTCTGCTAACAACTCTATTCCAAATCTAACCATCTGCTTAATGACAACAGACCTTACTGAGGTCTGCTACAGAATTAAAATGGAAGAGCCAAACTTGCCTGTATTCAGTCCCTTCTAAGATGGTGAAATTTAGAATGGTCAGAAGAAGTCAAGTCTATCTATGTTACTTATAGCCAGAGCTGCCAGTTAAGAGTGGAATATAAGCTCCATAGGGTATGACTCAAGAGAAATGAGGTCACCTTGGGAGTACATAGGAAGATCAGTTTCCTAACTTCAGAGTCATATTTACTCTACAACATGATGATGATAAAAAAGAACACATGTCCAGCTACTCCAGTATGATTAGACATGTACTGAGTTAATAACTTGATAAATGGACAAATGATTCTTTGGAAGATCATAAACAAAACCTAAGGAACAAGAGATTTTCACAAGATTTTCACATCATGTCAAGGAGTTCTCTGATCCCTAGAAGAAGGCCATCTGTGCCCACCTTTTTTTTTTCAACAGCATTCAGCAAGTCTATCTACCTGGAACAGCATGATGGTAATACAGAAAGGGGAGAGGGACATGAAGGGTGAGGTCACATGGACTTTGATCATGTGTTATGCCACACTGGAAAGAACATGTGATCTGGACACAAAAGGTTCTGATTTGAGGCTTGACTCCATGACTTTATAGCCACAAAACAACTAGGACTACTGTAAGGACTGAGTGAATTAATCATTATGGGTCCTTTCTGCCTAGTAAATACAGATGTCACTTTCATTAAGTAACTATTATACATTTTTTCTGATTATATAGGAGCCTAGATATTAATATACTTTAGGTCATTATTTGTGGTACGAAACTTCTCAGATTATAATTAAAACTTTATATAAAGTTACTTTGGTATTTAAGTTATTAAGATCCTTTGAATGTAAGTCAAGAAAAACTTGACTACACTAATTCTATTCCAAAGCAAAAAAAGAAAAAAAGATATTAATCTTATATAAATAGAATAACATTTAAGTTTAAATTTCTTCTTAAGAGAAAGCCAAAATCATCATTCATAAAAAGGTGAATGTTTAAAAAGTAGCTAGAATACACATTATTAAATTACATCATAAACATTTACATGGCAAGCTGCACACACACACACACTCGCACACATTACACATGCATATTATATATGCAAACATATACACACATTTCTACATCAATCTACATGTGCATATAAGAATCATTATATAATGTTAATTTATTTGTCATTGCGTGGACTCTACCTAGCAATAACTGACTTTTATCTACCAATTAAAATCTATTGTAAATCCCTATCTTCCATACATCAACATGCACTCCAAAAAAGTTTGATTCTGTGTTACCATCATCTGACAGGGGGAACAGGGACAGGGGGATATTTTGCTCGATGAGAGCTTTAGCTAAATTCTTATTTTTTCATGGTCTTTTACAAAACCAAATTAGACTCACTCCTAAAAAAAAATATTTTTCTCCAAATTATATCAAGAAAATTTAGAGTTACAAGGTCTGCAACAGCAAGCACAGGACTTGGTGAGGTAAATGCCACCATTTCAAATTCCAAAGTCAATTCACAGTAGCGATTTAAGAGATGCAAAAGGCCTGGCAAGAGTCTTTATTTCCTCCAAGAATCCTCTGCAAGCAAACTGTCCATTCAGCAATGCTGCAGGCTACTGTTTCACCATGCGACAGGCCCACTTATTCATAAACAAATCATTAACATTCTTGACATAAATCCATAGTGGACCATTAATCCCAGCTATGATAATGTTTTAGTACATTTGCTCTGCCTATCGTGAATGGGAGTGTTGTTTCCCAGAACCCATCCCTGACAAATAAGAGACAAATTATGCCCCGTGAGAAAACTTGGAGAATGAACGGCTTACACACCAATTACTGTCTCATTATCAGGCTGATGCCGAAATAGATCCTGTGTGCTTTGGGTGAAATTTAGAATTTTCTTACTCAGACTGAAAAATACAAGTATGTATGAAATCCTTTGCCAAGGTGGTTTTGTCGCTCAGATGGCATCTGCGAGCCACACTCTGGGGATAGGCCTCATGAAAGCAAATTAAAAATCACTGCTTAAGGAAATAATTATTGCTAGTGAATTATTGCTTGTATAACTACAAAACATACCAAAGATCTTAACAACCGTAATGACTAATGATTAATACGGCTTTTTAGCATTTCTGTGTTCATCATATTCTGCCCAAGCGTTATCAGGAAAGGGATATGAGTCACAGAAAAACAATAATCAGTGCATAAAAAATGTATTTAAGTTTAGTTGACTCTATGACCTGACTCTTAAATTCACTTTATAAATTATCCCAGCAGAACTTCAACAATAAACATTTTCATGCCCAGAAAGCTCACATACACACTCATACATAAGAAGTGCTCTGCTATATGTTTTTGTTTTTATGATCCAAGGTAAATGGATTCAATTCTAACGCTTTAACCCTGACATCATAAGTTAAACAAATACCACAAAAGGGACCGAATCAAACACTGTATTTTTTAGGTATACCTAGTGCTACCTATGAACCATCTGCTGGGCTAAACCCCAAGCTCGTGCTCTGTCAACCATCACTTCACACATCAGCATTGGCAGGGACAAGATCATGAGCCTGTTCATTTCTCCAGAAGGTATCTGGCTTCCAACATCTGTTGGGTAGTGCGGTTCTTCTCAAACTTTGTGTGAATAGTTATTACCAGGGGATTTTGTTGAAATGCAGATTCTGGGTCAACAGATGTGTGACGGCACCAAATGGTACGCATTTCTATTGAGCTCCCACTGACTCTCATACTCCTTGGCACATACTTTGAGAAGCAAGGTGGGTGATGACTGTGTTTTGATTACGGCTTGGTAGATCAATAGTTGGTTTTCTTCAGGCATGAAATAGAAGCTCTATTTAACTTTGCTTTCCCTATTACTAACATAATTATTAATTTAAATCAATTAATTTAAAGATAAAACATGTAAAGCCATGTTTTACATGACTCTTAATGTAGAGTAGAATCTAACATACAGAAGTCTAGAGACAGACTTCATGGGGTCACCCTACCAATGACCTGGATTTGAATTTTATTCTACTCTTCCATTAAACAAAACCATGGGGCCATAAATATGGTCTGGAACTTCTCTTGGCAGAGCTATTACATAAAACAGGTCTGAGATGGAACTTCGGAATCTGTATTATTAAATACCTCCCTAGTGGTCCTGATCTACAGTGAGCACCAGAAACCACTGCCTTCATCTTTGAGACGCAGATACCTTGAGTGTGGCTGTGATGCCCAACCACCTGCCACCTGGGCTCTAGCAACAGGGCCTGGGGTGCAGCCAACTCTTCCCAGATACAAGACTGTGCTGTCATTGCTGAACTCACCTTAGCTGTGGGCACCATTTCCCCTAATGTGTCCATTTCATAACTCTGGCCATATCTGGACCAACAGCAATTGCAAGCTCCAGGTCCTGAGGTTTTCCTCTTTTAATCACCACCACAACTGGGTCATGATGGAGGTGGCTTCAGTGAGTCCTCCTACCTGTAAGATCAGTGGGCAAGCCCCTGCCCAGTGACCTCCAGACTCTGGCTTCCTCTAACACTTATCCGTAAAGGAGAATGAGTGCCCCATCACTACCCAATCACTCGGTGCATCTCCAGTGCAGGCCTCACAATCTCCATGAACAGGCTGGTCGGTCCGAAGGAAAGTACTTTCTCTCAGGTCATTGCTGTCTTGTCTCTTACAGCCACCGTCTGCATATATAATCGGTCCTCACAACAACGGTCACAAAAAGAAATATCTATTCCCACATTCTGATTTTAGAGGATAAAGATCCCATTTGCAATTACAAATCTTAGACAGAAAAAAATAGGCCTTATAGAACATATTTATGCAGAATGCAGCTAGGTGTTCATGCGGAGATCTAGAGGTTTGTTTCAAAAGCCCAGAATGCATTTCCTTCACTCTTTCCTTCATTTCTCTCCCTCCTTCCAATAGCATTTACAATTCTGTAAGCTCACAGAAACCTTTCCTAACCAACCAGAATATTATTTCTTAGACCTATCTCAGTTACAGGTGAGTGTCTCCTCTGGCGTGATGAGAGAGAAAGAAAGAGAGAGTGGGAGGGAGGGATGGAGGGGAGAGAGGAGAGAGATATCAGGGCTGTGAATCAGTGATCTCGTTTCCAATCCTGGCATCATGCGGGAGTTAGAGAAGCAGGCCTGGTAAAAGGTGGTAAGTGGAAACTGAGGCTTGGCCTTTTCAGGGATGACAGGGAGTGGCCAGAACCACTGCAAACAAAAGAGCCCCTGGCCTCTGTACAGATAGAGTCTCAACACAACTCTAGACAAGAGTGGCAAGCAAGAATATGAGATAACCACCACCAGCGACTCAGATTTTTCAAGAAGCCAGAAGGCCAGACACTTGTAAGAAATCTCCTGATGTTTTGGTGTTGGCTACACTTTTAAAATTCTACAAGCACTGTGCTAGCCAGAGGAAATATACCAGCAGGCCAGCGTGCCTTGCTGGCCAGCCACTTGCAAACTTTCACCTAGATGGTCTCCGTGGCAGGGATGCTGGCTGCTCACCAGAATCTGTTTCCCCTCCTTCTCAGGCACTCAGCTAGACCACATTTCTCCACCTTCCCTGGAAAGAGCTATGAACTGATGATTGAGTCCTAGCCAACAGAATGTGAGCAGAAAGGACAGTTGCCTCTAGTGAGGAAAGACTCGAAATAAGTAACTGCTCTTCCTCATGCTATCTCTCCACCTATACAAACAGCAACGAGCCCACAGGAGCAGTGGAACCACAGCAAGGAAGAAGCCTGGATCCCTGAATCACCATATGGAAGAGAGCCACCCACCGTCCAGGAACACAGTGTTGGATGGTAACTTGGAAAAACGCATGCATAGTTTTTCACACTTTTTATATTTTAGGGCCTATCAGTTATTGCAACCTCGCCTGACTCATTTAATAGAGTCTCCAGGATCTCTCACCTATGGCTTTGAAAAATAGTGACTTTTCACCATCCTTGAGATGCTCTTACTTCAGCTGTGAGTACAATGCTTTCATTTTTCTCTCCTAGACATGTTTATCTTTACTTCTGAGTACACTAGGTCCCCCATGCCTATTCAGACAAGTTTAGCTAATTTATTAATCAATTGCTTAAGGGCAGAAATGGTGATTTCCCAGAGTACTCAGAAAGGTATTTAGGATCAGATTCAGAATAAGGATTATCACATTTCTATTAAGGAAATGTCACCACAGAGGAAAATTTACAAACATTTTGAAAAATCCTCTCACATAATCATTGAAACAACAACAACAACAACAACAACAAACTACAAAATATCTCCCACGAATAAGGCGGTTACTTTTTATAGAGGCCCCTTCCTTGAGTGTTTGCTTACTGCTTTTTCTTTCTACCTACGATGAGCTCCCAGGAAGTTTCATATCAGAAAAGGAAAAAAAAATGAACTTTAAAAAAAAATGGTTAACATATGGAAAGACATCGAGAAGATCGGCATTCTAGATTGGATTCCTTCCACAAAAAGGAATTTTGCCACAAAATCCGAGAGTGGGAGAAGTCAGAAGATTTCAAGGCACTTTTCCCAACACCCTTTGCTATATAAGTAAAGATAAAAATTCAAAGAGCATAGCTTGTTGTCCTATAATTGTATTTCTTTATGTGCAGATAGTTTGCTGGAAAATTAAGAAAAGGAGCTGAATGCCATGTGCCAATATAGCACCAGAAGCCAACAGTGAACCATGGCAGATTAGAAAATAAGATCCAACCCTCCAGACAGACCCAGCAGTCTGCCAGCAGCAACAGTCCCCTCCAGGCAGGGCACCTAAAAGCTTGGCAAAAACAATTAAAGAGGGTTAATAACTTTTTCCATTTACTTTCAGCCAATAGGATTTAATTAAGTATACTTTAATTAAAATTTAATCACACTTTTTTTGTGGCTGCTGACAGCCTCTGCTGAAAATTTCATTAACCAGTATTTTCTAAAACCCCTTTCCAAATAAAGCTGCCTTACAATGAAAAAATATTTATTATGGTGATATTGTATTCTTTCCTCAAAAATGTGGGGGGGGGGTGCAGTGAAACAATTAAATAAAAGACATTATACAACAAAATGTAGGAGGCTGGTTTGGGGGGGGAAATTCTCCATAAATCAGAGGTTTGAGCAAAGCAGCATTTGTTAGATTCAAAATTACAGTAACTCTTCATTCAAGTACTGAGAAATGAGGTGTTCTGCATAACCTAACGTCTATATTCCCCAGGTCCTTACTAACTCTTTGGATACATTTACATGCAGGAACTGTTCTGAGGACAGTGGTCTAAATCTAAGTGCCAAATCTTTAGTTGACTAGGATGAATGAAAAAATCTTTATTTGCATACTTGGGGTTTTCTTAAACAGAGTGCATGAGTAAAATGGATTTCTTTATTGATCACGTTTACTGTCAAAGTGAACACAAACTATAATACTGGGCTTAAATGGAGAAATGCTCTCATGGGTCATTGAGAAATGTGTGATTCTCTACAGAAATGTGGATTTCCCTTAGCCAAATAGTACCACATTAAATCTTCGAAATGCATTTGTGAGCTCTGTCCCGTCCGCAGAACATGATGATGCTTGGGCATTGTGGTAGCTGTTTGAGTGCCAAGGGTTCTTCTTACCTGCTTCTGGACAGACTCGGGTTGTGTTCAGGATGGATGAGGTTGTCAGAAAACTAACTTTTCAAGAAAGGAAACATCATAATGCAACATTATCTGTACCATCCAATAGCAACACACAGTGAAATGGTTGGCACTATTACCAAGTTTCCATTAATCAGAATTTTAAGAAAATTCTATCTTAGTCAACTTGAAGTTAAATACAATTTTGAAAATAACGGAAGATATCTCTAATGAATAAGAAACGTAGTGTGTCTCAAAGCCACTTTTAAGAAATCAACCTTAATTGTACAGTTTCTCAAATATAAAAAGTGTCAGCCTGGCTAACTAACCCCAGACGACCCCAGATCATATCCTAAGTTTGTGCTTTAAAGTGAGGCCCTTATTCTGGCCTCTTTTTTCTTAGAATTTGCATTTTCTGTGGAAAAAATAAATAGAAACAAAGAAGAAAGAGCTGGCTAAGTGTTCTACCTGTTTGTGTGCTTGTTGTCCCTCTAACAGTGTCCTTCCTGAGCCATGTTTAAAATAGATTTGTCCTCAAAGCCTTTAAATCAGGTGCCCAAAGCTTTCTTCCAGAGAAATTTATAATTCCCTTTCAAAGGATAACTTTGGAAGTTCACCCAGAGATTAAGCAGTAAGTCATCACAGAGAGATGTTCTATAGCTGTCAGCCGGTATGTGACTTCTTTATGTTTCCCTCCTCTGTCAAAAGAAACACAAGCCCAGGTTTTGTTATGGCAGAGGAAACTTTTATGAGAAAGTCACTAAGAATTGAAGACAAGTCTTCACCATCTCTCAGCAGTTCTTGATGTTCTACCTAGAGCTGGAAAGGGGGCTAAGTTTGGAGAGGTGTCTTTCCGGTGTGCTATTTTAAATCTACTTCCATACAAAGATATCCTTGTAGAAGTACTAACAGGAATTGGCCACAAAGATATACCAGAGGGTTTCTTTGGCAAGGGTTGGACCTCACAGTCATGGACACCGTCTAAAGGTTTATAAAGCAAAGTTGGGGGCACATATATTCAGGCACAAACTGTAAGAGGCATTTTATAGGCTTTTGCCATTTACTTTTCACACAGACCCTGCCAGACAGGTACAATTATTCCCATTTCATATACAAAAAAACTGAGGCTTAGTTATTTATTCCAAAACACAGCAAGGCAAAGCAGGAGAGACAGAATCAGAAGGCAGGATAGCTAAGCTCCAGATCACAGTCATTCCCTTCTCTTCTCAGCTGACGCACCATTTAGTACACGCTCTTACCTCACCCATGACCTTAAGCCTCTTTTCCAAACTCACTCTCAAAACTAATCCACTTTGTAACCAACAGGACAAATTAATGACACCAGGGGAAGGAATTAGCATACACTTTGGTTCATGAAATAAAACAAAGTTAACCAGGAGTAGAGGGAGAAAGAAAAAGATACATGGGTTAAGGAGTAGGTCAGACCTGGGCTCCATCCAAGCCAGTCTCTGTGAATTATGAACTTTGTAACTTTGGACAAGTAAATTAACTCCTCTAAGCCTCCACTCTTCACAGGTAAAATGCCCAACTTCCAGTGTCTCTGTGAGAATAAAGAAAGATAAATATGACAAATTCAGGGACCCAGGACACAGGGCAGCCCTCCTCCCAACACCTGACCCAATCACAGCCCGAGTTCAACTCCTCAGGCTCTCTGGCTACTGTCATTTCTCTCAAGGGATACCCTGTCCGCACCATCAACTGTTTTGAGATCTGGCTTTTCTCACCTGGAAAATTAAACTCAGAGGATCTGAACCAGACCCAAAGGCAAAACTTAGAATCCGAAAAGGCAGAGAAAGTGTGGGTTTAGGGAAGAACAATTACCACACCTTAAACTCTAGGGCCCCCTTGTAAGAATAATAAGTTGCTCACAATTTTCCTCCAACCACCTTCTCAATCAACGACATGTTGATTGACACAGTCCATTTTATAGGTGGTCCCTCCCCCAAAATTCTAAAGTCATATGTCCCTGTGCATCTCAAGGGTAGACATTATGCCTTCCTTCTATTCTCAAATACTCAATGCTACTAGATACAGAATGTGTATGATTTTTATCAACGGAAAAAAACATACAAACAAACATGTATCATGTAATACACTGTCTTCATTAAGCTAGCCAAGGGCCCTTGATTAAAAAACAAACCAGGGGGGCGCCTGGATGGCACAGTGGTTAGGTGTCTGCCTTCGGCTCAGGGCATGATCCCGGCGTTATGGGATCGAGCCCCACATCAGGCTCCTCCGCTGTGAGCCGGCTTCTTCCTCTCCCACTCCCCCTGCTTGTGTTCCCTCTCTCGCTGGCTGTCTCTATCTCTGTTGAAAAAATAAATAAAATCTTGAAAAAAAAAACCACAGAATTAAATACACTATCAAACACCATAAACAACCATATAGACTTTAGGCCATGTAGGACTTAATAAAGAGTATGCCAGAAATAGAGGTAGTAAATCATTAAATTTTGAACCGGAAGAGGCGTTCCATTTTATTTTGACTATCTTTTTTTTTTTTTAAGATTTTATTTATTTATTTGACAGAGAGAGAGAGCCAGTGAGAGAGGGAACACAAACAGGGGGTTGGGAGAGGAAGAAGCAGGCTCCCAGCAGAGGAGCCTGATGTGGGGCTCGATCCCATAACGCCGGGATCACGCCCTGAGCCGAAGGCAGACGCTTAACCGCTGTGCCACCCAGGTGCCCCCAACTATCTTAAATTAAAAGTAGAAACTGATACACTGAGGTGAGGTAGGCATGCGATAAACATAAAATGAAAGAATGATATCTGATGTGATTCAGATTAAGTTCCAGACTCCCTTCTAAGTGTTTAATAAATAGTACAACTTTTCATTCCTACAACCCATTGCAGTTGGTATTATAACTAGCCCTACTTTACAGATACTGAACACAAGTTGAAGGAGGCTAAAAAATCTGCCCAAAGGCATATCTAGCAAGTAATAGAGCCAAGATATAAACCCAAGCCATGTGACCTGGGAGTCTACTTTCTTGACCATTGCTCTTGACTGGAAACCTGCAGCATGGATTTCTCCACTAGGGAATAACCTTGTTGTTCTTCAATCCTGGCCAATCCTCCTGTCAAGAGTCTAGGGAGCTGTCTGGGCAAGTCAATCAAATGGTAATTACTTCTTAAGAAGTATATCTGAAGGCAATTGAAGCTGTGTTCAACTAAACACAAATCTATAAGTATTTAGGATAAAAATAAATAGAATTCTAGAATCAGATATGGAAAGGATAAAGGCATTATTAGAGAATGGGAAAAAATGGAGGGCTTTTTCATTAAATAGTTTTCCTATCACTAAAGATCCACATGCTTGGCATAAAAAAGGAAATTATATTAACACAGAAGGGCATATAATGAAATATAGAAGACCTCTCACCATTCTCTGAATTTCAATGTCAAATCCCAGAGTCAATCACTATCAGCAGGTTTTTGTTGTTTGGTTTGGTGTTTTGTTTTTCTTTTGCATCTCTTTCCAGAAATTTTCAATGCAGTCATGAGCATAAACAGATTTTCTATTTCTTTTTTTTAATACAAATGTGATCATACCAAATTACTATTTTATAGCTTCCTTTTCTTCTTATGATATATTGAACATTTTCCCCTAATAGCAGCACAGGGCACATTTTATCTCTCCCTCCCCTCCTCTTCTCTTTCCCCCTCCCCTCCTCCTCACTTTCTCCTTCCTCCTCTCCCTCTCCCAAAAGGGACAGAGGATTTCTCCTCTGTCCCTCTCTCTTTTGTTTAAGCTCTGTAGTGTTGCATTAAATCCTGGCACCATAATTTCACTAGTCATATGGATATTTAGGTTGTTTCTAGCAGCTTAGGTATACACCGTTGTTATTAATACAAACAATACAGAAAAGTACAAGTATTCGGGCAATTGTGAAATAAATTTACAGAAGGGAAACTGATTTGTCAAAACAGTGTGCCTTATTTTCTTGGCACTTACTGCCCAAACCCTCCAAAAAGGGATCAGAGCAATTTACACTCCCACAAAAACAATGAAAGTATCTATGATGCCTGGCTCCCACAGCACTGGGCTTCATTTTACATTGTAAGCACTACCTACCTGACAGCTGGGGGATAAAAGATGCCTACTACTGCTACATTTTCCAGCTCTTTCACTGAATAAGGCTGAACATCTTTTTGTTTGTTTATTGGAAATATATTTCTTTCTATTACCCTATGTATTAAATTTTTGCCCATTTTTCTACTGGATTGTTTGTCATTTTCCCATTGACTCTGAAAGTGTTTTGAATATTCACAAAATAGACCCTTTGTTGGTCAAATGTTTGCACTACATCTTTCCCCAAAATGAACTGTATAGAGCTAACTTCAAATCAGGGATATGGTTTACCATAAGTCCAAATATGTGCATAGACATGACAGGAGAAAATTTATTGCAAAACCAGAAAAAATTAAACTAGAAAGTTGAATTTATATTCACAAACTCCAATTAATGTACCAGTGGTCTCCAACTTGTTAGGACAGAATCAGTCACATAGTTGGCCACCTCTGATGTCTTGTTATTACATATATTTTAAAATAGAATTCAAATCAAAATAATTTGTAGGACACCTGCATCACCTCTGCCAAACATGGCTTGGAAATCACTGAACACCAGGATAAAGCCAACAGAACATCATTTTTCCTATGGAAGAGAATGTACCCGTCTTTTTTCCGTTTTGACATGTGGCTTTAAGAAGACCTATTCTCAAAAGGTGAAGTCTTTAAAACTTGGCCTTGTGATCTTGATAAAAAAAATACTAGGGAGCAGCAGAACACAATCTAACCTTAGTTCTTAAAAATGGCAAACAACAAATATGCTGCCTATCATATGGCTCCCTTCAATTTCCACAGGGGCAAAGCTCGTACTGGGTTGAGTAGAAGAAGAAGACACACATGTTCATCTGAAGGTTTCTCCTCCAAGTTCAGAGCATGATACTGCCAATCTGCTTCTCAGCGCCAGCACCCAGCAACCTTGGCTTCATGGGTTCTTGTGGCTTTAGCTCCCAAAATGATGGGGTCAGAAAGCAACACGGGGACTCAAGAAAGAATATCCCACCATCAGGAAGTCCAGCATGTAAATCATCACACGACCCAAAGAAAAGGTCAGTAAACTGATGAAGACAGTAAGAACTGAACAATCAGTAGATTAAGGCCTTAGATTTTGGTCTTTAAAAAAATATGCAGGTAATCCTCAAGCCATCAAATTCTTAAAAAGTAAATAACTGTAATACTTGCTGCTGTTGACACCTTAAACAGTTTTTACAAAGTATTTATTAAATATTATCCCACTATGGAGGGAAAATAAGCCAGAAACAAGACCCAGAAATAAAATCAAAACTATAGCATGCTACTTTTCAGAATGAGGAAACCTACACACAGAAAGAAGTACCTGACCCAAAGCCACAAATGACATTATTATTGTCATTGCCCCTCTGGTTTGCAAAGTCCTTTCCTGAAAAGGCATCTATAAATTGTCATTTTTTTAAAGAACTTTTTAAATAAACAACTTTTTTTTTTACTTAGAATTTTTACTGAGTTATAATTTACATAGTGCGAAATGTACAAATCCAACTTTTTTGGTATAGATCCAACTTTTAAATAGATCAAAGCACTACACAACCACGTTTCAGAGGTCCATATTCCAGTCTCTTGGGGCAGGCTGACCACAAGTGTCCTCGACTTTCTGTTAGCCTCTCTGCTGGAGCAGCCTCCTAGGGACAGAGCCCATTTCTATCCAGGATCTACAGGAAAACCCATCAGAGCTCTAGAATAACTCCAGAAAACTCCATCCCATATAATAAAGCAAAGCATGGAACACTCCATCAAAATGAATATTGCACTAGGTAAGCTCCAAATTTAATTTCATTTATGCTGATGAGGTTTATGGGTCTTTGAAAATACGAAGCTCAGCTGTTTAGGATTTGCTTTGTTTTGCTTTAATTAATGATAGTGCCTTTCTGGAGAGAAAACAGTGCTGAGAAGAAATACAGTCAGAATGGTCTATTCAAAGCCTCTCCTTTGGCCTTGGCTCTGAAGTAAACAAGGTTCCTTAACCTCACTCCAAGTCAGAGAATGGGGAGGAGGAGGCAACAGGCTCCACCTGAAAACAGAGAGAATTCAAAGAAACGAGGAGACTCCACCCAAGTGCCAGGACAGGGGGAGAAGGGCAATATATGGCTGGCAACTGTGGAGAGGAGCCGGGATGGCTGCCTTCAAATAATACTGAGATACCCAGCACACAACTACCAAGAGTTGTTTCCCAAGCTTCTCATAGTTACAGTGCATTAATTTAGATTTAACTCATTCAGATTTTGCAATAATTCCCTGTCACCGCCCATCTCCTTATCCTACCATTCCCAAGTACCTCTAAACACAGTCCTGGCTCTGTCTTTACAGCTTTGTTTTCCAATTCCACTCATGGACCCTCCAGTCACCCCAGAAATCCTTCACTCTTTCAAGCCTTTGTGTTGTTTCCTCTACCTAGCATGCCCTCAAGATTGAGCCCAAATGTCATTCCCTCTGGGAATACTCTGCAAGCCTCACTGCAGACTATTGGTTGTCTCTTCCACTGCACGCACCAAAACTTTTGTATGTACCCTCTATAATAGCCCTTTATTTTCAGTACCTGATTATTATTCTCCACTAAAGTACTAATTCCTTCTCAGTGGCCAAAAGGGGACCAGAGACAGTGCCCATGATACAGGAGGTGCTCAGAAAAACAAATACTAATACACATGTCATGATACAGCCTGGCATGGATTTTCTCATGAAATGATTATCCTTGAAATGAACTTCCCCATGATTTTGCTTCCTGAGCAAAAAAGGTGTAAAAAAAAGTCATGACAACAAAAGAAATATAAAAGAGAAAAATCAATGACAATCTTCTCCCATTTCATTTCCTCTTATTCCCATTCATCCCATGTCCACACACTGTCAAGTTGTACAAGCTACAATTACAGGGTAACTCTTACTGCACATGCTTTGGGAATCAATAATGGAGCCAAGAAAAATCTGAGGCAGTGATAGAGCAAGGCAGGGAAGAGGCCAGATCAGGGTCAGCAATAATGTGGAGGACCAAAATGTTGACCAAAGGCAGGATGGGGCAGACAGGTGTCAAAGGATGGGGAAGCAGACAGACTGGACATCCAGGATCTGAAACAAGGTGGATGGGCCCAGTATGGCGGTGGGTTTCATATACAGAAGGCAAATTTAGAGCCCTGGTATTCAGGGGAGAAGAGAGGAGTGGAAAGATGTCTAAGGTCCAAAGGCACAGGCCAGATTCAGAAGTGGGGGAGTAGGAGCTACAGTAACAAATGGAAAGATGAGTAGCAGGGATGCAAGACCAATAAGCCCCAGTTTTACCCAATATATTGATTGGTTCAACAGAACCTCTCTATGGATCCTCATAGAGTCAGAGTAACGTATCTTGGTCCACACTCCTTTCTTTGTAGTCTAGGTTCCTAAAGTCTTCCTCAACTGAATTCTCACTCTCAGAAGTCAGGATGTGTTAAACTGAAACTTCTTAAAGTCAGTCTCTACTATAACCACACAAATGCACAATTATTAATCTCAGTCCAAGCTTCAAACAGCACTAGAGAAAAATTTATTATTCAAGAATTGGATGGGACCACAGAGATCATCTAGGTCAGGGCTTTTTTTTGTTGATAAAATGGAAGGGAGAGACTTCCCTAAGGTCATGTGGCTAATAAGCACTGGGCCACAACTAATAATACCTCATAAAAATGTGGATCAGACACTGCACAGATCACTCCATATATGTGATTAACTTTAAACCCACAACATCCTGAAACCTCTTTAACAGGAAAAATGAGGCCCCAAAACATCAGGCGACCTGTACTGAACTTGCATGTGGCAAGTAGCCAGGTGAAAAAGCCCCAGACAGAGAGGCATCTTTACTCCACAAACACTGTATTTAATTCTAACAAAAGGATTGTACAACCAACCAATGAGGAAAACGAGTCACGAAAAGCCAGAAGTTGGCCCCAAGCCCACAGGCCTTGGACACCAGGACCCCAGTGGCCCACACTCTCCAGTGAACCTACAGGCAGTGAGGCTGGGGAAACCCAACGGGGGGATCTGGAATTCCAACCCCCAGCAGGTGGCAGCAGTCAGGCTCAGCCTGGTAACCAAGGATTCTGTAAGTATAGCTGGCTTCACCAGATGAATTGAGTCTTTTTTAGGACCAATGGTCTATTAGAACTCTGTGTCTTTAAACTCAGTGCTTTCATGTGTCAAACAGCACACCACTTCCCCATTAATGTAAATTAATGAGCTGTTGTTATAGGTTTTTTAGTCGCCTTGGTGTAAAATTAAAACTAAATAAATAAAACAGTAATTGGAAAACTCAAATAAGGAAGCCATTTAGTTTAAAACTGTCAATGTTTACACCACTGCTTTACTTCCTACGGTTTTACTGTGCCGCTCTGACTTGATTTTTTTAACTAAAAATTAAAAAGAAAAACAACTTATTTTTCCCAAAATTTCACCAGATTGCTTCAAACCAAAAATATTTTCAAAAATATCCCCAAACCCTCCATCCCACTAAATTGGCAGCTCGGCATAGGCTTGTTTCCTTGCGTTGCTATTTAACGGCATTATGTATAGACATCTGGTATCCTCACACAGATTTAACCTCACTTAAAGAGCAGATATTTTAGCTTTCACGTTTTTGAGTAGAGTGACCAACTTGTCCTGGTTGGTCCAGGACTTTCCTGACTAGGGCACAGAGCAGTTTGCATCCCGCAAATGCCCGGAGTTCCAGGCAAACCAGGGCAGTTGGATGCTCTATCTTTGAGCTTCTTAAAGCCCAGCAATTTAGCATCATCCTCTCCCTCGAGTTTCTCACCCCACGGTCATGTGAGTTCTGTCCCCCCTCTTCACTCCATGCTCCACTAGAACTATATTGTCTATGATCCAGTGACCCAACCAAAGGCCTCCTATGGGGCTCCTACCTTCTGGACCCACAGGCCTGGTCAGCTCTCCTGTTCACTCCTTCCTTCTTAAGACTTTCTTCATTCCTTTTCCACATTGCCTCCAACTCCATCAATTCCTCTTGACGACCATCTCTAACCTTGGACTTTCCCAAGGTTCTGCCCCCTGCTGACCCCTTTTCTCCTGAGACAAATGTTCCCTGGGCATCTTCTAACCTTTCAACTTTAGCTACACATCTAAGCCAACACACTTGATTTCCACCATCCCCCATTCCCTTCCTCCCAAGTACAAAACTGCATTCCAGCTGTCTGTAGAAGACACTATGGGATGCTCCACAACAACCATATTCCCAACACATTCAAAATGGAGCCCTCTCTGCTGATCCCTCTACTGGTGCCCTGTCCAGGCTCAGAAAGCAGCAGCCCTTCCTTTCCTCTCGCTTCCACACTCCTACACCCAAGCACTTGGAATGTGCTGGTGATTCCACCTCCCATATTTCTCTGGGGTTGCTCTCTCTCCACCGCCCCCACCCCCACCCTGCCGGGCTCCATGGAGGCTCTCACTACCCCAGGGCCAGTACCACCCGAAGCGCCTCCCTCCTCTTCTGAAGCCTTCAGTGCTGTCAGAGCTCCCCAAACATAAATTTGGTTATGACATTTGCAGTGGCTTTCCAATGCCTCTAAGGACAGAGTTCAAACTCTTTAAGACGGTATCTAAAACTTTTTCCGACTTGGCTTCAATGTACCTATTCAATGTGATCTTGGGATGCTTCCTGTCACACTCCTAGAACTCCACAAGCCAGAGCCACAAACACCCACGGGTTCACAGTCCGAGACGAGCCACTGGCCTCCCTATCATGGCACATCCATTATTTTTATTTTTCTGTATCTACTTTCAGTGCAAATCCATATGTGGACTTTTCAGCAGTTAAAGGCACAGTATAAATATAATTTTCACTCCCTTTTCAATTGACATCATTAGTATCCTTACATTACCGTATAGCTTCCATAATTAATCTGATGGTTATACAAACACGTAATTTACGGAATCATTTCCCTGTGGTGGGACTTTTAGGAGGCTTCCAATTTTTTACTATTATAAACATTACTGCAATGACTATTTTCTTACACATGGCTTTCGTTGTCTTTTTAATAATTGCCTCAGGATAAAGTCCCAGGAGTGGGATTTCTGGGTCAAAGGGTGTGGAAATTTTATGATTCGTTATAATTGTTGCCAAATTGCTTTTCCAAAGAGGCTCTACAAATTCCACTGCCACCACAACGACCTCGCAATTTTCCTAGCTTTGGTCTTAAGAAACAAACAAGAAAACAATTATTCATTGGAAATATGTAAAATACCATCTCATTATTATTTTAATTTGCATTTTTATTATTAATAAGCTTAATTTTTCAAATTTGTTTATGAAGCATATTCTATTGTTTATGCATACTCCTTGTCCCTTTATCTGCATGGTGTTTCTTGTGCATCAGTTAAAATACTTGCTATAAAATTTAACCCTTTGACTGTCATATTTCATGCAAATATGGTCCTGGTTTGTTTTACTGTTTGCTGTTAGCTACAGGATTGTTCATTTTAGGGAAATCTAACAGGTTTTCCAGAAAAGAAACTGCTTATTTCTTACATCATGGTGTCTTAACGGTCAGGAGGAAGATGACCCTAAGACCTCTGATTGTTAACTGCACTGGATTTGGAGTCAGAACTGCCCTCCCCACTAAACTGCACCATCATCTGCCACGGGCTGGGCCATGACAGGTTTCTGGGCCTCAGTTTTCTCACCTGTGAAATAGGGAGTAACTTTTTTTTTTTAAAGATTTTATTTATTTATTTGACAGAGAGAGACAGCCAGTGAGAGAGGGAACACAAGCAGGGGGAGTGGGAGAGGAAGAAGCAGGCTCCCAGAAGAGGAGCCTGATGTGGGGCTCGATCCCAGAACGCCGGGATCACGCCCTGAGCTGGAGGCAGACACTTAACAACTGCGCCACCCAGGTGCCGTGGGAGTAACATTTTTAAAGCCACTACATTGGATCTGCCATCCAGTAAGCATAACACCCAACAAGACTACCCCATTGATCACACTATCTCCTGCTCATCTCTCCATAAGTTATGGAGATAAATCCATAAATCACATCAAACTCTGGAGCCTTGCTGGAATTAATTGTGGTATTTGGTATACCATACGAATTTTAAACTAANTATCTCCTGCTCATCTCTCCATAAGTTATGGAGATAAATCCATAAATCAATCACATCAAACTCTGGAGCCTTGCTGGAATTAATTGTGGTATTTGGTATACCATACGAATTTTAAACTAACCATTTGTTTTTAATTGATAGAATTTTATTTATATATTATTTTCCTTCCTCTTGTTTTAGATTCACATATTATTTATCCATTTATTTTATGATGGACCATCACTGTGGGCTTTTCAATATGGATAAATTAAATAGTGACCCATAAGGCAAAATAGAGACTAATATTTAAGCAGAATATGTCTATGTTTGTTTTATTGTTTTCTGACTTAATTTAATTAACTTGTCTTGTTGCCAGCATTTTCTAATTAACAATATAGTGTATTTGCCTTGCTAATGAATTCAGAAATTTTTTTAAAAAGCCTATATTCAAATGCCAGCTCTGAGATACTGTTTTGTGGCATGTCATTTGGCCTAAACCTTTGCCATTTTTCATTAGTAAAATGAGAATAATAATACCTAACCTTTTTAACTCCCAAGAATACTCTAAGGGTCAAGTGTAATGATGTCTGGAAATGTAAGGCAGGGACATTCTTCCCATTATTATGATTATGATGATTACCATAAGGCTTGGTTTCTATATTTTTTCAACTTCTGTTACATCTCCATAACCCCTCTCATAGCATAGAATTTAAGAGCCAGGAGACCAGCATCTGACAACAGCTCGCACTCATGACTTGGTCACTGACCAAGTGTTAGATGTGGGGAAATCTGCATAAGCTCCCTGAGCTCAGTCTTCTTCTGAGTGAAATGGAGACCATTGTGAGGCTAGAGTTAGCTACCATGTGTGCAAGTGCTTGGAGGCCTGTATGCACACAGAAGCATGGGACAACTTATGTAACATGTTGGTTATTCTCATCGACCCTCAAGAGCTACTCTCTACCTTCTGTGGGTTGTGCTCTTCACTTGCCCTCAGGCTTCTGAGAAGTACCAGGCAAAGGGAATCACAGGAGGGAAACAAGAAGCCACTGGAGTATTATCTGCTTTCTCACCCTTCCTCCAGGCCCAGGATTTTCACAGTGAATCCTCTCCACCTATGGACATAGCTCACCTGGCAACCTCTCTCCTGAGGGAGGGGCTCCACTGGGCCCTTTTCAGGACTAACGGCAGCCCATTGATCCTGGTGTCTGGTGCTTCATTATCCTCTGTGCATCCCCTTAACTCTGACCTATTCACATTTCAATAGACAGTTTGTCCTTCAAGTGACCTCAGTTAACCCTTTGAGTGCGCCATTTTTTTTCAGCCAGGATACAAACTCTTCACAGCACTTCAAGGACCATAGGCCTGACATCTGGGTGGCAGTGTCCACACTCCACCTAGGTCTGTGCCCCAGTCAAAAGGTAAGCACTGCTCACAATTCCCAACTTTCTGGAATTAGTTTAACAGTTGCTTTTAAGAATTTCACATCTGAGAATTTCATTACTTATGTTCTCAAAGTCACAGAAAGCAAAGGACACATTGTTGTTGAACCTCAAAGTGACATGAACATTTGGAGGATAAACAGACTTGCTGCTATCACATCTCCTGACAAAACTGAGCACTGATGACACTTCCCCAATCCAAGTGACCCCACCCAAGATTCTAGACCCCAAGAGCCAGTGATGGTTCCCATTAGCACATTTGAGGTCTGCACTCTTCCGGCTTGGACAAGTTCATCCCATCGGAGCTTTGGCCAAAGTGCACTGCCAGAATGTTCACCAACACCCACATTACAAGGGAGGACTCCTAATACTGAAAATTCCCTGGTCTTCTCTGATACTTCTTTCTCATGAAACTTGCCAAGAATAAAATTAAATCCAAAATAAACTCACACATTTCAGAAGTTGGGACCATTTGGGGTTGGGAGGGGACACATTTTCAGTTCATACAATAGCAGACAACAGGAGCTAAATGGTTAGAATGACCCTCTTTAAGGATCATTTTTTTCCACAGTTACTGCAATAGTGCTGATGTAGACAAAAACAGGGTGTTTTTGACTTTATTTTTTTAATTTGCAGTGGTGTCATATTTTCTTAATGATAAAAGAACAATCCAGAAACAGAAATTTTCCTACAAAGAAATCTGTGCTTGGACAGAGAAACTGATCTTTGGGCTGACTTTATGGAGCAAAAGCAAACACATAAACACAAAATAAAGACCTACAGATGAGGAAATAACCATTTTTATAAACTCACACCACAAAAAGGACTTGATCCTTCAAATGTCAACACTGCTCCTCAAAATCACTTAAATAGGTTTAATGCTTAAATTTGTGTTGCCCAGCATGCAGGCACTAGCTTAGTCACATATGCCTATTTACACTTAAACTCATTAAAATTAAACACATTTGGGCACCTGAGTGGCTTAATCAGTTAAGCGTCCGACTCTTGGTTTCAGCTCAGGTCATGATCTCAGGGTTGTGAGATCAAGCCCCGCACAGGGCTCCATGCTTGGTGGGGAATCTGCTGGAGAGTCACTCTATGCCTCTCCCTCTGCCCCTCCCCTGCTTGCTCATGCACATGTGCGAGCTCTCTCTCTCTCTAAAATGAATAAATCTTATAAAATATTTNCCCCGCACAGGGCTCCATGCTTGGTGGGGAATCTGCTGGAGAGTCACTCTATGCCTCTCCCTCTGCCCCTCCCCTGCTTGCTCATGCACATGTGCGAGCTCTCTCTCTCTCTAAAATGAATAAATCTTATAAAATATTTTTTAAATTAAAAATAAAAGATAAAAGTAAACATATTTGATAAAATCAGTTCCTCAGCCACAATAGCCACATTTCAAGGGCTCAACAGCCACATGTGGCCAGTAACTATAGTACTGGACAACACACATGACTGAGTATTTTCATCATCACAGAAAGTTCTATGCGACAACACTGGGTCCAACCTCTTTATCAATGCACTATGCACATCTACATTTTCACTGATGACAGCTCAATAGCAGCAATTACAATTTTTTGATGTTGCAGACCCTATTGGTGGCAGTGATTTTGGACTCCCCTTCACCTTAGCTCTCCGCCTCAGAGGCTAGAAATAGTAGGTAGCCTTGGTAGGCTTGTGACACAACGCCAGGCCGTGAGATATAAACAGAACTCTGTTGGGGAATCCTGGGAAAACATTTTATTTTGCTCATAAAGGTAGTACATCTTTTGCCTTCTTCATCTTTGACCATAAATATGATAACTTGGGTTGTAGCAGTCATCTTCCAACCAAAAGGTAAACACATGAGGATGAAAGTCAACACACCAAGTTCAGTAAAACTAGAAAGACAGAAAGAACCTGTATTCTTGATGGCATTGTTGAGGAGCAAATCAAACCAACACCAGCAATCACTCATACCTACACTTGTCAAATGAGCAGCTATATCTCTCCTGTTGAACCCACTATTAGAAGCACTTCCACTAGAAGCAGTCAGATTCCTGTTACCATCCTTATCTATAATGGTGATGGTCTGTAAGTCAAGCATTCCAAGATCTAAGCATTAAGTACAGAACAATCCAAATGTTAATAGCAATTTATATCTATGTTTACTTACATTCCATCGTTCATATATTTCAGCAGACAGGATAACCACAAAAAGATCTGATTAAATTTTATACTTACTATTTAATATATGTATATATACAGCAAATATAAAAACATTTTTTAAAGTACGATGATAGGGGCGCCTGGGTTGCCCAGTCAGTTAAGCGTCTGACTCTTGATTTCTGCTCACATCAAGATCTCAGGATCCTGAAACTGATCCCTGCCTCAGGCTCCACACTCAGTGAGGAGTCTGCTTGAGATACTCTCTGTCCCTCTACCCCCACCCCTACTGCTCACAGGCACACACAGTCTCTCTCACTCTTTAAATAAGTAAAATCTTTTTTTAAAAAAGTATGATGATAAATTATAGATCTAATGGCAGTACACTGAGGAGTTTTAAAAAATGTCTTTGAGTACAACTA
>NC_048219.1:189648528-189696159 GCF_002007445.2 Ailuropoda melanoleuca
AGCAGGGGTTTATTAAACTAAAAAGTCTCATCAGTACATCCTCATAAGACAATCATGGAAATCACTAAATTCCTCTTCTCTTGTTAACAAGGGCTGCCCGGCCATGGGGGACCACAGCCATGCAAGGCACCGAGTTTTTGTCCCAAACTGTGTGCCAGCAGAAACCCAGCAGCTGAGGGTCAGGTACAATGTACAACAACGTACAACATCCACACCTCAGCCCACCTGTCTGGCTAGACAATGGGTTAGAGGACCAGGGGAGTCTCAGTGGACTCTCGGTCCACTGGAAGCCAATGAGGCCAAACCAGAGTGCTCAGTTCAAGTGAAGCACACAGCCTCTAGCCCAACAAACTCAGACTCATCCTTTTGGTCTATGGAAAATTCTCCTCCAAGGCCCAAATTTGGCCTTCTATGTAATTTGCACATTTGGATGCCCCCTACCTCCAGGGGATGTAGCATCACAGGAATATGTCACCTCGGCCTTCAAGACAAAACAACAGTCGACCAATTACTGAATACCTACCATGTCCCAGGTATTTAGCGTGTATGCTCATTAACCCTGCCAGGCAAGTATTATCAGCCCTGTTTCATGGATAAAGACAATGGTGCCGAGGCAGTCTGAGAAAACTGCCCAAGGCTGATCAAGTAACAGAGCCAGAAACAAACCCAAATGTGTGTGGCTCCAAAGCAGCATGTTTGCAGCTGTACCAGAGTTTCCAAACCTGGGTCAGTTCTCCCCCATATGTTGGTTTTATAATGAATGTTGCCATCAATGCGTCTCAACATTCCAGATGTGGGATGCCATTTTATATAACCCACTTCCCACAACTCCTCTTTAGTCTCCTCACCTACAGACACAGAGATGGAAGCCAGAGGTTGTGCCTCCTAATCTCTCCCACCCATTGAAACCTCACCCATGTACACTCCACTGAAATATATAAATGTGCATATACATAATTCACATGTATGTGTGTGTATGTATCTACTCACTTAATAAGAAACTGCTGGAAAAGTATATGAAGTATGAAATGCAGACTAAAGCAACAAAAAAACACTCTGAATTGAGACTGAGGGTATGTTTGTTAAATCTGCTTTTTGATATCATAATGTGTAAGTATTCAGATGGGAAATGCCAAGAATCTCGTATGAACAGGAAGGGCGAAAAGAGAAGACAGTGGATTTCTTCACAAACCACAATCCCTCAGTTAAATCTTTAAAATAAGATCTTTGTTACAAAACAAAAACCAAAGTGGTCAAAATTCCCTATCAGTTTTTCATTATATAATGTAAATTATTCTAATCAGATTACTCGATCAAAGCTAGGATGAGAGATTCTAGATGTGCAGGGAGAGCAAGAGGGTGAGAATCATAGCTTCTGTAATATAGGAATGTTCAGAGGGTGATGGGCCAGCTGGCAGGCTATCACAGGGCATTTTGAACCACTTACTAATTCTAGATGTACATGAGCTGGGTGGGTGTGGGGGTGAGAGAGATGGGAACCAAAATGAGAAAAAGAGTTATAGATATGGAAGATCTGGGGCACCTGGATGGCTCTGTCAATTAAGCAACTGACTCTTGGTTTTGGCTCAGGTCACAATCTCAGGGTCGTGAGATCCAGCCCTGCATTGGGCTCCATGCTCAGCCAAGAGTTTGATTGTCCCTCTCTGTCTTCCTCTGCCCCTCCCCGGTTGGCACACAGACACAGTCTCTCTCTCAAATAAATAAATAAGTTGTTTTTTTTTAAAGAAATGGGAGGTCTGAAAGTCCTAGGGACCAAAAGTACCCAGTATGCTAGCTTTTTGATGATTACTGTACAATGAGGAAACCTCTCCCATCAAGCATATGCCTCATTTATTTCTATAGAATCACTTTTAGTTAGTCATTCAGCAAACATTCACTGAGTATTAACTATGGCAGGTTGTGCTGGGAGATCCAAAAAAAATGCCTTTACTCTCAAGAAGCATGCACCTTGGAAGACTAAGTCTTATATGAGAAACATCTAGAAAATAATGTATGGTGCCTAACAAATAAGTTGAACACTATATGTCAAAGATGATATGGGAAGAAACAGGTACATTGATCAGGATGCCAGCGCTTCATGGAAAAAGTAACTTGAATTTACCTTTGAAAGATGAGGAGGAATTTGAGACATTGAGGAAAGACAAGTTATCAAGGCAAAGAATAGCACAAGAGCATAAAGTCAAGGGGATCCAGAAAGAAACATAGTAGGGAGACTGGCTAGACATCAAATACAGGAACCAAAGTTGGACAGATGAGCTTTAACTGCTGGATCTAGAAGCTGGACTTTAAGCTTGCAGGAGGGACAAAGGAGAGCCACTGTAGTCCTCGGGCAAAACAGAACAATTCACCTAGTAGCACTGTGCAAGGTGAATCAGAAACCATGTTTGTCACGTAACACTTTCCCTTCAGCCACATCTCTCTGATGCCAGCCAGAGAAAGTCCTCTGCTTTTAAGGGCTCATTTGGTTCAGTAGGCCCCATCTGGATGATCCAGGATAATCAACCTATTTTAAGGTTCATAACCTTAATTATATCTGTGAGGTTCCTTTTTCCATACAGTGTGTGTAATGTGGTAGGCAAAATAATGCTCCCCACCAAAGACATCCACATCCTAATCCCGAGAATCTGTGGCTATGTTATATTACAATGCAAGGGGGAGTTAACGTTGCTAATCAGCTGAAAGTAGAGAGATTATCCTGCATCATTGCAAGACTCTTTTAAATGTGAAGGAAAGAGGAAGAAGAGTTAGTGTCAGTGATGCAGTGTGAGAAAGAAAACCTGACCAGCACTGGAGGTAAAAAGGAGCTAAGAGCCAAAGAATGCAAGAAATCTCTAGAAGCTGGAAAAGGCAAGGAAACAAACTCTCCCTTTGAGCCTGGGAAGGAAGTCAACCCTATGAACACCTTAATCTAAGCCCAAAAAGACCCATTTTGGACTTTTGGTCTCCAGAACAGTAAGATAACTCTGTGTTGTTTCACGTCACTAAATGTGAGCTACTTACTACAGCAGCAGGAGGAAACTAACACACATAACACATTCAAGTTTTGGGTATTACGGTGTGGACACTTCGGGGGGGGGGGCGGATTCAGCCTACTACAGATGTGTGCTCACCTCTTACTGAATAGCAAACTAACAGGACCAAGCAAGCAAACCTGGAAATTTCTGATGGCCGTTTTATTGTCAAACAAAGACCTATTTTGGGAAAACTGTAATTACAACAGATGGGTATTTCAAGTACCTAGCATGGAACAACCCTTAATAAATATTAACTGTTATTCTTACATAAGAGATCGTAAGTCCAGTTTCCTGCAGCCTGGTCACCCAGTACGCCATGAATTATTCGAAGGACTGAAATGCCAGTTATGTTGCTGTTATTTCATAATCTGACCAACAGCTTCCTTCCTCCTCCTCCCACGACCCTGGGCGTTCAACCTCCCTCCCCATAAGCATTCTCAGCTCCTCTTGACCACTCTGCTCCTACAGGTGCAGGCTCCACCTCCAATCTTTCATCATCAATAGGTTGAAGCCAGTGGCAGAAAGTGCCCTTGGAAGCAGTAAGTCTCTCCACTACAGAAGAGCAAAAGTAAGACTGAATTCAAGAGGAGAATATATCAGAACTGCCACTACCCTCCTGGAAGCAGCAGGCAGAGCAGAGGAGCTGCCCAAAGGTTGTGGTTCTGAAAGTTGTACTCAGGGCAGCAAAACTGCAGGAATTCTGAGGTCCGCTGACCCGACCATCAGAAGGTGGCAGCTTCCGGGGAGACATGGCAGGAGGAAGGATGCAGTACAGCCAACAGCAGCCAGATGGGTATTTCCTAATATGTTTATAATTTTCTTCCATTTGAAATTTAAGATTTATTTTCACTGACTTTTTCTTGACTCTTAAACACTTCCTTTTTTTAATGTTGGCATTCACCCATAACATAGACACTAGAACACTGGCATTGTCATTTTCCTCCACTGTTGCAATAACTGACCAGTGCTGTCATTGTGCTACAGTAAGTGGATAAGTTCATGACAGTGACCCTGTAATCCTAAAAGATACTTCAAATTGATGGGCCGAGAGATAAAATCATTTGGGGAAAGTGGCTAATAGCTACTGAGTTTGAAGTGAGGAAGCCCAGACCAGATGAGTCTCCATGAAAAGAGAGTCAATGTGATGGCTTCCAGGCATCCAGAGGGCAAGAGAACAAGAGGCTCATGGTTGGCTGCACATAAGAAGCAGTTTGCGGCAAAGTCTATTCTTCAATGGAGCGGAAAACCAAAGCCTGTATTTTGGAGAAAAAGATCTGAATATCATCTTGTAACAAGATTCCATGAGAGCTGATGATAGCCCACACATGACCTGAACAAGGCTGTGAACAATTTACTCTATGAACAAATTAGTAACGTGTGTCAGCTTTTAAGAAAACCATGTACATGTAGACAGTCAGTGAAGGGGTCAATTCAGGTATAAACTTTTAAGAATGAGGTCCTCTTTTAAGAACAGAGGTCTCCCTAACATAAACTCAGCCCAGAGAAAGGCAAGTAACAAAAGGAAGAGGAGGGAGAAGCAGGAGGCATCTCATGAAGGTAGGTCCAAAAACTTCCAGGGGACTCAGAGGAGCAGGGAGACACCATTTGCAGATAGAGTGGTCTGCTGGAGCTTCACGGAGATGGTTCTCTCACAAGCCCTGCTGTATCTGGGAGCACAGCTGCTGCTTCTCCCCTTACCAAGGAACAGCCTCCTTTTTCCAAAGATCACCTTTTACTACTAGCAGTGAAACTTCAGGAGAGACCTTCCTGGAGAGGTAAAGGAGGAAGGAAAAGCCCAGTGCAGGTGGTCAACCAGAAGTATAAACCTCGGTTATTGGTGGAAAGTGGAGGCTACAGTCAGGTCACATTCACATTCCAAGAGCAGCATTCTCCCTTAACAGATAAGACAGCATTTGGGGTGAGGGGGCATCCTGAACAAAGGGAAGAAGGAAAGCACATGTTCCTCTTCCAGTAGAAGGAATGGACCAATAGGCTGAAATACAGGAAGAACAGTTAGAGAGGATAGATACATCAGCAGCCCAGAACAAATCAATCCACGATGTGCTGTCATATGTAAAGTTTTATTGAAACCCAACCGTGTCCGTTTGTTTATGCACTGTCTGTGGCTGCTTTCACACTACCTCAGAATAGTTACAACACAGTACGTTCTACAAAACCGAAAATACTGCCCTGCCCTTTGCAAACACACCCACACAAACTGCGGACCCCCAATGCAGATCACGATGTATGCATTTTTGAAATACTGTAAAATCTCACCCTAATACTAAGATATTAATACAAATAGAACTTGGTGGTAGGTCCTGTGTAAGAAAATTGCCCAGTGTGGGAACTAAGGAATCCTTTTACATCCAGAGAACAATCATAGAGACCAATTCCAAACTTTTACTCATTCTGTGAATACATTAAAGGATTTAGGAGAAAATATTCAGTCACCAACATTTGTCAGTTTTGCAGAGCGAGTAGTCAACCCATAAAAAGAACACTACTGTTCTGAATGACTTGGGTGAAAAAGAAAAAAAAAAAGTAAACACATGTTATATGAACATTTCCACTTAACATTTTTATTCATTTAAGAGTGTCCCCTAAAAATACTGCCATACCAAACTGTCCTAACAAACATTATTCTCTAAATAGTACACGGTTTTGACTGGACATATAGAAATAATTTGCAAGGACCCACTTTGTGCATAGGGAAAAAAAGAACAGTCTTTGAATCTCAGGCAAGTGCAAAGCTATTTCCACTTTTGTGTGGTTTAAGAGTGGTAGACAGAAATGTAATTAGGTACAGTGGGAGAGAAAGAAGGAGAAACTTTTATCATTCTGAATAGGTATTTTGCTTAAAACTGAAGGCCACCCTAACATAAATAAGAATTTGAAGTATAAGTGACATTTCTTAAGTATCTATACACTTACATGTCCTTCACCCCACCTTAACCACCCCCTGACACACACAAACACAAAGGCTTTTCTGAACCCTTAGGAATGTTTGATAAACTCTCAATTACCGAAGCAAACCATGGAAAGCAGGTCTGTGGAATTATTAACACTGGAGTTAATTTACACTGACATTGGTATTAATTTATTCTGACTTACACATAATAAAATTAATCATTCCAGTTTTAATTAATGCCCTTCTTTTAGACTCCTCCACTAAATAGAAGCTCCACGGTGGGGGGGGGGGTGGAGCTAGCGTCAAATTAATTATTAACTGAAGGTTCATTGAAGTTCTTGCTTTCATGTTAAAAAATGATCATATTAAATTTCAATTTAGAAAGCCCTTTTCTCTCCATTTAATATGGCTTGTCTTACTTCTTTAAAACATTCTATTTCCTTGTTGGTCAAGAAAACAAAACTATCTTGGAGGTAAAATAAATCCCTCAATTACCAGGAATGGAATTTGAAAGGCTGCCTCTAATCATCCAATAAAGTTTTTTTAAAAAGGGGGAACATGACTCAGTAGGATAAGGACTTCATTCAAGTATTAATTGCTTTCAAAATCATCCAACTTGATACTGTATTAACTGTTTAAAATGCCAAACCACATCATTGCTCAGTTGATCTTGGAAAGCTTCGAAAACCACAAACTAGAGCCCAAAGATAAAAGGTCAGTGAATTGGTTACTTCCAGAATGAGATCAACTTTTGAAAGAAAACAGACTGTAAGAATGTGTTTGCCACATTCACTTGACTTGATCAAAGTAGCTCTGGATATTAATTTGGGAGAGGGGGCAAATCACAAATGAGTAAGACATGAGCTTATCTGTAATGACATTAACTTTGGCTTCACTTCTTGCATTTACGAATAGGTCTCTAGCCTCACCGGGAGATATGGGCTGGGACAGAAGGCGAAAGGCATTGCCCAAAGTCTGAGACAGCATTACCAAGTGGGTCATGACATGGTTGCCCTAGTCTGACCAGCATCATAATCCTGGCTGTCCTACTGAACATCTCAGCCTTGGCCAACTTCTTCCCTAAACCTGTTTCCTTGCTGTAAAACAGCAATCACATCAGTACCAACCTCAAGAATATTGTAATAATTAGTGGAGATAAGGCGTGCAAAGGGCTTGACCCACAGAAAAATGCGGTGTAAATATTAGTTTCTATTATTTCTTTATTACTACTAATTATTGTTATTGTTATTATTTAAAGTATTTCATTTGGTTTGAAAGGAACTCATCCAATAGCTCACCACTGCCACCACCAAGAACTCTTGGGTTCTGCTTTACTTTTGTTGTTGAATAACCAGCAGGACAGAAAAACTATTCCAAAATGTTTCCTTAATGTAGGGTAACAGTTCTCAAACTTAAGCAAGGCTTAGGCTTTCACTGGGAGAGCTTGTGAAAACATGGATGGCTGGACCCCACTTCCAGGGTGTCCGATTCAGTACATCCATGGGAGGGCTAATACCTTGTATTTCTACCAAGTCTCCAAGGGATTGATGCTGAAGATCAGGAGATCAATTAGAGAACCACTGTTCTAGAAGTTTATTCTGTACTTAGGCATCTTTGATTTAGAGGGAAAAGAGACTGAGACTGACACATTTCTGGAGGAAACAAGAGAGAGAACAGGAGATGAATTTGCATCATCTCCTTAATAGCCACAAGCAAGAAGACAAGAACAAACCCATTTGTCAACCAATGCCAATGCAATGGGAAACCCTCCGTGTGGTCCATGGGAGGGTTCAAAGTCAACTGTGGAAAGGGGATATGTTAGACTCCTAGAACTGGGCTGAGAAATAGGAGAGGAGGACAAGCAAAAAATTCAAAACAAACCTTGTGAATGATGATCTCTTAAGCTCCATTTGCAAATATATTCAAAGAGAAGGTCATGTTGCTCAGTAGCAATGAAACCTAAGTCATTTGATCCTTCAATGAATTATTTCAAGAAGTTGAAACTTCATTTGAACTAGATGCCTTATGTCATTTATAATGTAGTTCTGACTACCTTTATACAAACTGCATTTTTTCTAGCATTAATTTATAACATTTCATGATTAAACTGCACATAAAAGCACAGGTAAGCACTCATAAGACAGAGACACAAAAGGTAATAATTGCACTGCAATCCAAGTCAACCTATATTCCTGGCACTACTGTACTCCTAAAATATGCACTGGGAGCTCTAGGCAGGAGTTCTATTTTCATCTAGACTAAAGAGGCAACATGGAATAATTTAGCCCTGCTGGACAATATTTCACCTGGCAACAACCCAAAACCATTCAACCTAAAAATATGTTATTAGAAGGAAAAAAATGCAAGGTAGGTTAAGACTTCACATTTTCATTGCTACAGATACAGATATACTGCCAATTAATTCCCCAAATCACTTCATTCTGGAGACATCCTGAACATAAAAATGAATAGTAAGTAATATCAATACTGCATTCCTGAAGTTTCTTATTTCCAGAAGCATTTTATAAATAAAGCTAATCCCCTGAGACATCCTGTGAAGAAATGATGTATGGTATTAAAAAAAAAAAAAGCTTGGAAATTGGGGAATGTGATATCCTTTTCATAGAACTTCTCAATTTACTAAGTTGTAAAGTACACACATGCTTAACTTCGTTCAGCTCAGAGGTTCACAAATTATTAGTAAGCAGAAAATCCTGTTTTCATGTTCATGGTATATCTCTCCCAAATATAAAGCTCTGGGTTGACAAATTATTCTTTTCTTTCAATACTTAAAAGAAGGCATTGCCATAATCTCCTTCACTCCATCATTTCTGATGAGAAGTCAGTGATCATTCACACCACAGTTCCCTTCATGTAATGGATTGCTTTTCTCTAATCATTTTCATGATCATTCTCATGATTTTGATTTTTAGCATTCTGACTATGAATTGCCTAAGTGTAGTTTTCTTTGGGTTTCTCCTACCTAGGTTTTGCTAAATTTCTTGGAACTGTAAATTTGATATTTTTCAGGGGCACGTGGGTGGCTCAGTCAGAGCAACTGACTCTTGATTTCGACTCAGGTCATGATCTCAGGGTCATGGGATCAAGCCCCATCTAGCCCCACATTGGGTTCTGCACTGGGCATGGAGCCTGCTTAAGATTCTGTCTCTTCCTCTCCCTCTGACCCTCTCCCCACCCCAATCCATCCCCTTCCTCACACTCTCTCTCCAAAAAAAATTGATATTTTTCACTAAATTTGGGAAATTTTTAAACATGATTTGTTGAATTTTTTTCTGCTCCAGTCTCTTTGTTCACTTTTTGGGACTGCAATTACACATGCATCCTCTTCTGCTTGATGTGTCCCACAAACTGCTGAGGCTCTATTAAGCTTTTTCAGTCTCTTCTTTTTTTTCTTCTGTGTTCTTCAAAAGGAATGATATCTACTGATCTGTTTTTAAGTTCACTGACCCTTTCTTCTTCCTTCTTCAATTTGTAGTTAAGTCCATAGAACAAAATTTTCCATTTTAGATATTTCACTTTTCAGTTTGAAAGTTTCTGTTTGGTTCTATGTATGGCTTCCATTTCCCTATTGAGATTCTCTATTGTTCACTCCTTATAACAAAAACTTTCATTGTTTAAACATATTTATAGTAGCTGCTTTAAAGTCTTTTCCTACTATTCCAACATCTGTGTCTTCTTGGGGTCTGTGTTTATTGACTCCTTCTCTTGGCGATATATCACATTTTCCTGCCAGATTTTTTTCTTTACACTGACCACGTTAAATGACACATTTAGGACTTCTGCTGTCATTCTCTGGTAACAAGAATGTTGATTTTTTTGCTTTAAAAAGCTTGTAAGTTACTGACTAATCACTTTAAACATGTGGATGGTTTTTATTCCTTCGTAGGATGGGTCTATTTCAGATTTACCCTCAGTCAAAGGAAAAAATTTATTTTACCAAGAAATAAAGCCTACAAAATACTGCTTACCTAGCCACAGAATATCTAAATTTTGTACAAATGAAACAGAAGTAAAATCATTCTTTATGCGAGCACAGGTTTTCAAGATGTCCAGTTCTTCCAGTATAATTCCAAAAGATACTCAAACTATATTTATTCTGAGGAGTTAGTGAGTTTTAAGTAGTACAAAATTCACAGCATGCATCAATCAGTTTTATTTTTCTCAGATGGGCAGAAAAGTTTTAACAACTGGCCTAAATGTCCAAATAAAAACCAGAATACCTTACAATGTATCTGCTGCAGTAAATAGACTCTTTTTCTATTTTTTCAATAATTTTTCCATAAGGGTTATAATTTTTCAAAAATCAAATAGAAGAATATGTTTGCATGTAATACAGACCTGATTTGATTCCATCTTTACCACTTTTGGCAAACTCTTAACCTCTATAAGCATCTGTTTCCTTGCCTGTAAAATATCTGTAACAACAGTACCTCTTAAGCATAACAGCAGGTACAGAGCTATTGTTCAGTAAATAGTTATTTTTAAAGGCAGAGATCTCTGCCTTTAGATCATGAGGTAGAAAAAATTTAATCCAACAACTGAAATACAGTTTTCCTATTCTGCATAATTAGAGGCCAGCTAAAATCAAAAGTCACACCACTTGCTGTGACTCACGTACTCCACATAACAACCAGAGCTGCATGCCCACAAGCAAAAATAGTTAGTTACAGGTCTGAAAGGACAACTCGTGATTCTGCCTCCACCCTATCCCACTGCCACCTGAAATATGCCCCCCTTCTATTACAGATCCCAGCAGCCTCCATATGTAGCATGATGCTCCACCAGCTGCCCTTCACGCTCTCTCTCCTCCCTAACCTGCTGTCAATCCATTCTGCCGCTTAACTGTCTCTCACATCTCTACCACCTCCTTACCCCCAATAGTCACTGTCTTGCATGATATCTTCATCCTCTTTTTTCTGCACCATTTCCAACAGGCTCCTCACTTCCCTGCTTTTAATTCATCTTCTATGTCACTGCCAGAATAACATTCCTAAAACCAACACATCGGCATCCTTCACCTCCTATAAGCTGCCAGGGGCTTCCCAATGCCTAAAAGACGGAGTGCACGCTCAGACATAGCCCATACGAGCCCTTCCTTCCCAGTCAAGCCTCAGCTACGTGTTAGCTTCTACACCCCTTCTCCCCAACAGCCCCCCTCCAACGTTCCAGCCTCATGTGGTGTGCTCACTCTTGTCTGGACAAGCTCAAGTTCCCAGCTCTGCATATGTTATTATCTATGCCTAGGGTAAGGTAAGAAGCCCTCCTCTGTGGAGGGCTCCCATCTAGGACAGGGCTCACAACTGCCCCTCTCTACTGGATTACAGGACCATTCCACGGTACCATAATTACATGTTCATATTCATGTACTCAAGGCTATGAGCTCCCAGAGGACAAAGACAATGCTCAGCATAGTATCTGGTTCATAGTACATGCTCAACAAACATTTATTGAATTAATAAATGAACATCACTTCCACATTTCTGTGGCTAACATTCTACAGATATGCAGTATTTGGATATTAAAGCCCAGAAATTAAAGAGAATGGAACAAAATATTGGCCTCAGTGCAAATCCCACCCTGCAAAGGACAACAATCAAACAAGGAGACTCAGTATTAATCATAATTATAATCACCTTTATCTGCATTCTCCCAATACCAAGAGAACTGAAAATCTTTTCTTTTTATAAGATCAAGGTCACATCTATACTGATCAAAGCCCAATTTAGCAACTCTCAACTTTTCCTAGATCCTACATTTTAGTTATAATGCTTTCTTTTCAGATCATATGAGGTTTTAAAAAATTTAATTTGGTTTTGTCAAGCAAAGATTAATATTGGATACTTTAATCACAAAACTCACGTTTGGCATTGGGTCTTGGCAGAGAGCCCCACGAGAATTTTCTCCGAGACTAAATTACTCATTTCTAATACAAACATAAGAATAAAGCAAAAACCAGCATTGTGTAAACAAAATATGTTACTTTCTAGTTCTCAACAGAAAATTAGTGCCACCTCATTTAACCACATGGGATCTCGTGTACGGCAGAGAAACCATAGATTCTTGTCAAGCATTCATCACAATCCAAAAAAAAACCTCTACTCAGTAGCCTTTTTCCACTCAAACTTTTTTCTTCCCAAACTTTGAAGCATCATTTTTTTTGCAAATACAGAACCAAGTATCCCTGATTCTTATCGTCATCCAAACAATTGCAACCAGCTGTGAAAACTAGCACTGGAATCAAGTCCATCTCTAGGGCGTCCCCCCAAAGCTACCAGGCGTGATTGTTTTCAGCAACAAATATTAGTGACCCTCTTTCCCAAAATTCTGACTCTTCAGACCACTTCTTAAAAAAAAAAAAAAAAAAAAAGATTCAACCCTACAAAATCCTTTAATACTTTTTCATTTCAACTCAATCAAAATTATGCAACCTCTCCTAAGAAGACCGAATATCTTCTCTCCCATTGATCTGCATTTAGTTGCCAAATAATGCATTTACTACAAATACAAAATACCTTTTTCCATCCCTGTAATCTCAACACATTGTCTAATCAGCAAAAGTAATTCTCCACTCTTTTCAAAGTGAAACTACATCCTCTTTCCTTCTCAAATTCCTCATAAGAACCTCATTTCCCAGACTTTGTTCTCTAAATTCCCATCAGAAGCTTCCTACAAAACCCTCCCCAGTCTGCATTTTGCTTCTGGCAATGTTTGGTATGACATCTGCCACTGCGGGCGTCAGTCACTTTGGTGCTTACAGAGGTAGGGAAACCATCCTGGGGAACCTCAAAACTCCATGACGAGAAGCTTCAGGTACTATAAACAGAATGTTACTTGTTTTTCAATTGTCTAAGGTCAAAATCCCACATATAGATACATTGTGTAACAAACTCCATCTCTGCCAGTAGGCATGTTTCTCTTTACACTTAAAAGTGTAAACTTTTTACGGCAAACTAATTATGGCATTTGCAATCTCCTCCTTGACAACACTCTCAAAAACCCACCTGTGGTTTGAAACTCTTCTGCATGACTAAGTCCCTCACACTGCTTTTCCTCTGAATTCAGTTTGGAACACCTGACTTCATAAAGCTTCTCCCTTGGACACATGCCTCTCTATCCCAAGCAGGGCCAAGATGAAAATGATGTTTCTTGTAACACCCTAAGCTTCCTGGTAAATGCCACAGGTGTCTATATATGCTCATGGACAAGGGAGAAAGGCAATTTGTTTTGCTTTGCCTAATTTCTCTCTCAAAACTTTTCACTAACAGTAATAATCCTGAAGGTATGGAAATGTCACTCATTTTAACCAGAGTCTGTTTTTGCAGATCATACAAATATTCTGACAACTTCTTAAAAATTACCTAGAGCACAAAACTACAGTGTTCCCAGGGCGCCTGGGTGGCTCAGTCATTAAGTGTCTGCCTTCGGCTCAGGTCATGATCCCAGGGTTCTGGGATCGAGTTCTTAAAAATTACCTAGAGCACAAAACTACAGCGTTCCCAGGGCGCCTGGGTGGCTCAGTCATTAAGCGTCTGCCTTCGGCTCAGGTCATGATCCCAGGGTTCTGGGATCGAGCCCTGCATCAGGCTCCCTGCTCCTCTGGGAGCCTGCTTCTTCCTCTCCCACCCCCTGCTTGTGTTCCCTCTCTCGCTGGCCGTCTCTCTCCATCAAATAAATAAATAAAATCTAAAATCTTAATAAATAAATAAATAAAATCTAAATAACAAAACAAAAACAAAACCAAAAAAAAACCCCTGCATTGCTCCCTACCAGGAAAATCAGCACTGGGGGTCCGGAGTGGGCAATACCACTCCTTTAATTAGCTAACTGCTAAATAATACTTAAACCTATTTTCCAATTTACAAAACTTTTTTCCTACACTCTGTAGAACTCTAGTATTAGACTCATTTTACTGAATGAGGAAACTGAGGCTCAGAAGTTTGTCTGACTTGCCCAAGGTCAGAGTGAAACCACCTGGTGGGGCTGAAACTTCCATGAAACTCACACAAAAATATCCCAATTCCCAGGCTCATCCCTCCCTCCTCGTCATACCGGGCTCACTTGGGTCCAGGGAATATTTAAGTCCTTCTTATCATGCATCCCTCCTTTGGTTCCAATTTGTCTGGTTGGTTTCCTTTGGTGTTACTATTGGTTTGTTTCACAGACCAAACTGTGACAGGGGCTTCATCAGGTGATCGTGGATAAATAAGTGAATTGTTCTCTTTTCTATAGGAATACAATCACATTTCGCATACAATAGCCATCACTGATTCCTGCCCAGGCTAGCTGGAGTTTAGAGAGCTGGAAGACCTCACCCATGGCAATTTCAAATATAATGCTTTACATTCAAGTGACAATCAAGCATCTCTCGGATTCACATTAGCCAGAGAACCAGGAGTCAATATGGCCCACCAGAAGGAAATCATCCTCCATACTACAGAGCCTCCAGATCATGAAATAATATGACCAGGGGAACCACACAAGCCAATACAATCTTCATTCATGTCACATCTAAAAAATAAGTCCTTTAAAGGAAACAACTGAACGTTGTACAAGATGCTTACAGGGTCCACTTTCAAGTTCCTGAGTTCCACTGCGCAGAAACACACACACATAATTGAGGAGTTTAGCTTTGCTGCTTACGTACCAGTCTAACAATAAACAAGCTGGAAGTCAGTTCCTCTATTTATGTCGTGCTGTGGGCACCCACACCCATTTATTATCTGTGGGACCCAACGCACCGCAAACCTTGGTGGCAATAAATAGTTCCAAAGAAAGAACCATCCGCTGAACAAGTAAAAACATGAGTGGATTCCAAAAAGTACAAAGCTTAGCTAAACAACACTCACCAGGCAGAAGGAGCCCTTTTAGAACCTGCGCCGAATCTTTCAACTGAAGCAAAATGTTTTTGGCAACTGGAAATCGTTAAAATTTCCTATTTTCTGATTATCGCAAGTGCTTACCTCTGCACATCCGGTCTCCAGCTGGGTCTGTCAGAACAAGAAATCTAAGGAAAGCTGGTTCTCACCACCTTTTCAGGTCAATTTAGCAAGTTGCAGAATGGAGAAGGTTTGCCATGACAGAGGAGAAAGGAGGGTGCCCTCAGCCTGTGAAGTCCCCCAAACCACAGATACTAATGCACCAACTCAAGGACAGAAACAGAATCCTGCTCGAAAGAGAAAACTTCTACCCTGGGAAAACAGAAAGAAAAAGAAGAAGAAAAAAAAAAAGGCTGGAGAATTTCTCCAGTCAATGTGTATATACGTGACAAACTGAACACAAAGCTCCACAGAGGAACAAAAATTCAAGAGTGAGGATTCTTAAAGAACACAGTGTATCCTGTAGGATTAGCTCCAGTTGCGAATGAAAGAAACAGCAAAATAGCAGTGGTTTAAAGAAGACAGTCGTTTATTTCTCTCTCACAGAAATGAAGTCTGGAGTAAGGAACCAGGAGCTAGTGTGGCAGCTCCCAGGCATCAAGGTTCCAGCTGCCTATCCCTCTGTACCCGTCCTTTGCACAGGGCTCCCCCCAGATGGTCTAAGAGGGCCTCTCAACCTTCAACCATTGCATTCACATTCCCACTAGAAAAAAGCAAGAAGGAGCAGAGAAGCAGGTACCCTCCCTTTCAGACTCCTGCTGACATCCCACTGGCTACCACGAACTTGTTATGTGGCCATAACAAGCTGCAAGGGAAAATCGTACAATAGGCACTCCCAGTTGGCATTTGCATTTGTGCAAAGATCAATATTCCACAGCTCGAGAGACTTCAAGGCCCTGCCAGCCATGAGTCCGTCAAATAAATATATACGGGCTCCTTCCTCTTGCCAGGCACTGGGTTCTGCACTGGGTGCTGGGTGCGTGGTGAGGAACAGACCAGAACAGCCCCTGCCCTCAGGCTTCAGACAGTGCAGTGGCCACCACCCCACAACCATGAGAAATGGCCTTTGCAAACACGTCTATGTAACATGTTTTTGTGTAGCATTTTATTCTGAAATAATCTCAGATTTATCCAAACAGCAAGAACAGTTACACCCTTTACCAGATCTACCATCAACACTTAACCACGTTTCCTTTACAATATATTCTCGATCTCATTCATTCTCTTTCTCCCACCTTCCCTTCTCCTTTCCCCTTCCTCCCCACTCCCGTCTCTCTCTCTCTCCCTTCCTCCCTCCTTCCTCTCTCCTTCTCCCTCCTCCTCCCTCTTCCTTCATCCCTCACTTCCTGCTTCCTCTCCCCCTTTCTCCTCCCTCCTTCCCTCACATGCATTTGAGACTAAGATACAGACTACAGATGTCACCCCTCCTTCACACCTAAAATGTTCAGTTATATATTTCTCAAGAACAAGAACACTCTCTTGCATAACTGTCATAAAAGTATGCCACCAACCATGTCAATGAAGTCCTTTATAGCAATTATTTTCCTGGCCCAGAATTCAAGATCACACACTGCACTTGGTTGTCCTGTCTGGAACGATGTCTTGGCCTTTCTCTGTCTTTCTTGGCATTGATATTTTTTAAGAGCACAAGCCAGTTATTTTGTAGAGTAAATGTTCCCAAAACAGGAATTCCGTTCAAGTGGTACTTCCCAGTGCAGCGTATCAGGAGACACCAGTGATGCTAACTTTGATTATTTGTTTAAGGTGATGCCCACTTGATTTCTTCACTGAAAAGGTGCAATTTTCCCTTTCTTCAATTGATAATTTATGAAGACATGCTTTGAGATTATGTGAATATTCTGTTCCAAATCAAACATTCACCCACCGGTTCTAGCGCTCACTAATGATCCTTGCCAGGACCAACTATTATGATCGTTGCAAAATGGTGAGTTCCTAGCTCCATCATTCTTGCCTTATTTATTAGTTGACACTGTGTAATAAGCAAGAGCTTTCCTTCCTCACTTATTTATTTGTTTATATCAGTTTATATCAGAATAGCCTCATAGATTCTTATTTTATTCAGTGGGTTACAATCCACAACAGATATTATTTATTTTATTTTGAGGGTCAGTGTGTACGCTATTTGGTCAATGGAAATCAAGCTGGTTTCTCTTTCCTTTTGAAATAATCTTTTTTTTTTTCTTTTTAGCATTTCCTTGCTTTAGAGCACAACAAATAATGTATTTAGTGATCCTGGAGGCATCCAGGTTTCTTGAAGATGCTCAACTAGAGATCATTTCATCTTACATAAGGACAAGCAACCTAAACATTTCTCCCATCTGAAACTTCACCATTACCAAGAAACAGATATAACCTTAAATAAGACAGATTCTACATTTTATATTTTAATTAATTATTGTTTTTATGAATAGCTGAGTGTTGACATCTCTCACATTACTGAAATTAAATATAACAGGTAATACTCTACGGTAAGCAGGCAATAACTTAGCTACAAGATAAATACAATATATGATATTTTGACTTAAATGTCAAGGAGATCAGGATATATTCTAAATAACTTAATACAGACTCACAGAATTGTGTGCTTCCCCATTAAAAGTTGGCTCTAAAGACAAATACAAGTGTCTCTCTCTCTCTCCCTCCCTCCACCCTTCCACTTCCCCTCCACCTTAATGCAAAAGTCAAACTCCACTTTTAGCATCCGCACTGATTTATAATGACATGGATGCCATACTACCTCTCTCTCCTCTCCTTCCAAAGAAATTAAGAAATGGCAAATACATTATAAAATATCATTAGTTCACTGAACACTACAGAAATAAATATATTCACTGGGCTTTCATTGTGCTCCCAGCTTTATATACCAAGTATTATGCCAGGTGCAAAGGACATGCAAGGAGGAACAAAGACCCAGTCCCCAGCCCCTAGGGCTTAGAGGCTTCTAGGACATGGAACTCCACAAGTAATTCTAATAAAAAGAAAAACTAGAACGAGCTAAGCAGGATGACTGCATCATAAGAACTGTGGACACTTAGAAAAAAGGTATGATTCACTGCCCTGGGAGTACAGGCAGAAGAAGGGCAGACAAAGGGCAGTCTTATCTGCTACAATCCTCTCGGCAGAGCATACAAGTGATGAAGGATACTTCAAACTAAGGAAGCATTAGCAAAGACATTGAACATAAAAACACACAAAATGTGGGAAATGGTCCAGGATGCATGAAAAGATGTAGAGAGAGGAAGATGGTACATGACTTTGACCCAAGCATCAAAGCAACTCCTTAGCACCTGATAAGGACAGATCTTTACAAACACTGGCCATAGAAAGGAGAAAAGGAAATCTGCCTAATCACCAACATTTTTGTTCATTTGGCCTCGTTCCATACAATCTTCTCACATCCAATGTGCAAAAGACTGCAGAAAGAGGAGAAGAAAGAACAAGCAGTATCAACTAAATAACATTTTCCCGAATAAGAAATTAGCCAAATAGCATCTGTCCAAACAAACATAAAAATTCTAAACTTCAGAACACTTAGATTTTTATTTTAATCACAAAGAAAGTCTCCCTTTCTCAGTAATCCTGGCAATTTTCAACACATGCCATTGCACAACACGCTCTTATTGAAAGATGGGCTGGAAAACCATCTGAGACCATGTGGGACCAGCTTCAACTGATTGTTCATGTCAGAGGACTGTGTCAATTAAAATTGCTCTCAGGGCACCTGGGTGGCTCAGTCCATTAAGCGTCTGCCTTCGGCTCAGATCATGATCTCAGGGTCCTGGGATCGAGCCCCATGTTGGGCTCCCTGCTCAGTGGGGAGTCTGCTTCTCCCTCTCCCTCTGCCCCTTGCCCTGATTGTGCTCTCTCTCAAATAAATAAAATCGTAAAAAAAAAAAATCTGCTCTCCCAACCAATACATGGACACACATAGTCTCATTCCTGAGATGTCAGCATCCCCCTGGGTAGGGTTGAAGGGAAGCTTTCGTGTTCCCAGTGAAAGGGTACAGATTACAAAGGCTCTCCTCTTTTGCCCTCCATAGTCCTGGGATGGAAGTTTCCTCCATAACAACAATCTACTTTCTATTTAACTGAAACCTTCTTGAGCACAAGAACCGCTTCTTTAGACCCACCTTATAATTCAGTCTGGCTCCTTACCCAAAAATAAAAGATCCATAACATTTGCTGAAAGTAAAGCCTGTAAGACAGGGACATAAGGGGAAGCATTCTGACAAACCCACCAAAGTCAGTGTATTTTTACCCCACCCCTGTAATCAGCATTAATCAAATCTACGGCCCCCACCTCTTTCAAATGCCACAATCCCTTTTAAGCCCACAATGCTGCTGACCGACATATAGTAACCCAGTACTTGAAAATACGCTTAAAGTCCAAAAGTCACTATGAATCCGTAATGATTTTAAATATTTCTTTCAATAAAGTACATGAGGTTTGGAAAGTACTTGATATATTTATTTGCAACCTATATGTTTTTGGTCTGTAGGAAATGCACATAGGGTTCACAGACATCTTTTTTTTTCAAGATTTTATTTGTTTATTTGAGAGAGAGAGAAAGAGAGCACAAGCGGAGTGGGGGGGAGGAGAAGGAGAAGCAGACTCCCCACTGAGCAGGGAGCCCTATATGGGGCTCTATCCCAGGGCCCCAGGGATCATGACCTGAGCTGAAGGCAGACAGTTAACCGACTGAGCCACCCAGGTGCCCCAGGGTTCACAGATGTCTTAAAAAAATTTTCATGACTCTCTTGAGTTCAAGATCCATAGGTCAAAAAGTATTAATCCATAATATGAGCATTTTATTTGAATCTACTGCATTGTCAGTAGACTACCCAAAACCCCAAGATGGGAGTTGTAACAGAGCCATGACTTTGCCTTCTGCTCTGGCCAGCTTTAATCTAGTTTTAAATTTCTGAAGCAGGCGTCTGCTCCTATTTATAATGTGAAGTTTAAAAAAACATGTTAACACTTATGAAATTGTTATGCTACATAAAAATTCCCCTGAGTCTGAGATGCCCATAAGAAATGCAAGAGACGAAAAATAATTTGCTCTATCACGCATTTTCTTATTTACCAGCAGGCATTAATAGCTTCAAATCAAAGTTAAATTTCCTATTTAGAGAGGCCAATGATTGAAATAAAAAAGATAAATAGCATCAGTTTCTTAACATAACGAAAGCAGGCATCTGCTGAGCTCCAAGACAGACTTTTTCAAGTGCATTTTACAAGCAATCAACAGTCTATCAATTTCTTCCAGGCCTTGGATCAAAATGAATCCATTTGCCCTCTCCATCTACAACCCAAGAAATGAGTTTTAATGACCATGTAAGGCAAAGATGCACTTTTAGCCATAAGCCAAAACAAAAAGAAAAGTGAGAAGAAAAGAATTAAAAAAAAAAAATTCCCCAAAAAACAATGGCTTTGAAGCAACGGTCAAACTTATTTTTGTCCAATTTAGCTGTGACTTTCAGCCCACCAAAGAGCCTGTAGCCACTGAAAAGAAAGACAGAAGAAAGAAAAGGTGTCCATCGCCCCCTGGGAGAGCTAAAAAAAAAAAAAAAATGTCTGAAAGATAACAGCAGTGAGCAAGAGAGCTCAGCAAAATGCAGGAGTGGAAAGAGCTTCAGTCCCATTAGTAGTGAGGAAAGCAGGAGGAGAAAAGCAAGAAAGGGAGAGAGTCCACGCAAAACTGAAAAACACAGATATGGCCCCAAATCACAGAGCAAGTCTACCTTACGGGTAGAGATCCCTGTAAATTAGGTTTTATTTCCAAAAGACTCCCTCCAAGTTTTTGCTGAATGCTTGCCCTGCTCTGAGGGACCCTGCCAGCACATGTCCCCTCCTGTTCAGAGCACACACATATCTCACGGGCCAGCCTCTGTCCAACAAGGGCATTAAATTACGTTATGAAGAAAAACGCCAGTTCTCTGGGCCAAGGAGTAAAGAGATCAGCATTGAGTCTGTGCTATTTACCATTAACACAACAGAGAGAAGGAAACACCAATTAGTACGTTTTCTTAGGCTCTGTATTCTTCCTTCTCTAGACCACCTTACTTCCAGAAAACCACTGAGCTGTATCATTCAAACAGTCTGTCAACATCCTAAAACAGATACTGGCTGTTCTCTATACGTGAATATTTAAGTATAATTTCAATCTCCCCAAGAGGATTCCCACAGGGGGAATACTAATTTTAATTTTCTTTGGTTGTACAACACTCTCCCAAATTTGCACTTTTGCAAAGCCATTCATTTTCTACAAAGCATCTAGCTCCTAGAGAAAAGACAAGGGGGTGGGGTGGGGAAGGGGGTGGGGGGGGAGGGTGCCCGACCTAACTGATGCCAGATGAACTTTCCTGGATTCAGAGAGCTTTGTTTTGAAGATTTCCACCTTGTATTAAATCAAAGTGGCAAAGCAGGTCTTGAAGACTAGTGAACTACATTCTCTACCCAGAAGGTCAGGGCTGCCAAAGTTGGACGTATTTAACTTTCTGGGGTAAAGAGCCCACACTGTCCTAGAGTGAACTTACAGAGCCATTCACATTTTTAACCAACAACTACAAATGTTTCTCGAGAACTAAGACTCAGACAGCCTGAGACTGGATCTTTTTGGCTATTTTGGCCAAAACAGCTGTTTGCCCCCCTGACACCATTTCTACCCCAGACTCAGAGACAAGAGGGATTCATTTTATAATGTGGACCAAAATTACTTTATTTGTTTTGGACGTTGTAAAAGCTTCATTACTTAAAATGATAGGCCGCTTTTTCAGTACAGAGATTTGGCAGAAAGGTAAGAGTGATATCCAAGTTATAAAAACCTTAAGATTTCTAGCAGATACCCATAGCTGGGCTACACCCTTATAAACAAGGACAAAAATCATTCTCCAGCGATGGGCCAAAATGCAGAAGCTGCAGGCCAGGACTATAGGATAATGAGGATTCTTTTTGTTCAGTGGCACTTACTAAAGTAAGGCTATGTGCAAGGAAAATTCCAGGGACAGAAATGTCTGCACCCCTTTCTTCATCTCCCAGTTGAGCAAGCACACTTTTGACAAGGAAAGGGTACCCATAAGCAAGGACAGGTACGTGTCGACAACCTTCTGGTTGGTATCTTGGAGACCCCTCAAGCATGGCTGTCTCGCTTTTCTCCGCACGCCAGCTCTGTTCCACATAGAATGTTTCATGACACAGAATTTGAAGGCTGACCTTCAGTGGGTTCAAGAAAAATTCTTCCTGTATATCAATCAGAGTTTGCAGAGGTTGCAAGCAGTAGATACCAAGCCCAGCTCACTCGAGAAGAAAAAAAATAATTATCAGAGTGATACCAGATTGAAAGGAGAGACAGAAGGACCAAGCTCAGGAAGGATAGGGATCAAGAAGCTCCTGGGGTCTATGCAGCAGGACTACAGATCTTGGTGGGCAGAATAATCAGTTTTGGAGATTTCCAGGCTTTTCATCACCCTGCTCGGGATCCCAATTTTGGGAGAAAGTGTCTGAGTAACTTAGATACCAGGAGCACACATGGATGCCACAGCTAGAGGAGGGCACACTGACAGTCCCCCTCCTTGAAGTAAATGGAGTCCCCCCTGACACAAGAGAGGGAGAACAATTCCCAAAAGTGAGATCAGGGTGCTGTTATCAGAAGGTGGGAAATGAAGTTGGGCAGAAAAAACTCACAGATGTCTGCTTCAACTGCTACATGAACAGTCTTAGCATTCCTACTTATTTTTTTCAACTTCTAGAGACATTTTTGTCAAAAACTACAATTAATATTATCACCCAAGAGTCTGTGCTACAATGTGGAACCACACGGTAATTTCCAGGGTCTTCAATTTAGGAAAACACTTGGGGCTCCAGATGAGTTGATGGAGATTTTTCTATTAGATAATGAGACCTAAGTAATTCATCATGTTTCTCTTCTTACTTAGGCTGCTGGGAAGCTCAGAGCTGGAGGTTTCAGGCTCAGCTATACTAGCTAGCCTAGGTTTTCAGGTACAGCTAAATTCTTTATTATATGACTGGTATTTGAGGGGTTTTATTTCAGTCTTGTTTAATGTGTTAGTGATATTTCTATCTTTTACAGAAAAGTACTTCAAAAACATGTGAATTTCTTTCTTCACTAACCAAAAATCAATCTTTTCAGAACTATATAAGGATCTAATACATAACTGTATTTTCTGAGCTTTTAGATTGGCCGAGAACTTTATGTTCTGGCCGGAATTATCTCTTCCCCTTTCTGCTACAACAGAGTTAACTCTGTACAGCAGAAACTATTTCAGATGAATTTCTGATTTTTTTTAAAAGATTTTATTTACTTATTCGACAGAGATAGAGACAGCCAGCGAGAGAGGGAACACAAGCAGGGAGAGAAGGAGAGGAAGAAGCAGGCTCAGAGCAGAGGAGCCTGACGTGGGGCTCGATCCCATAACGTCAGGATCACGCCCTGAGCCGAAGGCAGATGCTTAACCGCTGTGCCACCCAGGCGCCCCAGATGAATTTCTGGTTTTAAAGGGTGCTGTAGGTGGGCGCCTGGGTGGCTCAGTCAGTTAGGCGTCTGATTCTTGATTACAGCTCCAGTCATGATCTCAGGGTTCTGAGATTGAGCCCCTGAGATGAGCCTCAGCGTGGAGTCTGCTTAAGATTCTCTCTCTTCCTCTCCCTCTGCTCCTCCACTGCTCGCCCTCTCTTACCCTCTCTCTTAAAAAAATAAATAAATAAAAATAAAAGGTGCTGTAGGAAAACAGTTTAGATGAACTTAGGTTAGATAAGAAGGAAAGATAGATAAACAATAACCCAACTCTGAGTCTGAGCGATAATTTTCAGAATAATTATCAATACAGTCATAAACTTTTATTGGAAGGGGGTCCAAAGGAGGAGCAATAGAAAACCATCTCCAGCCTAACTAGACAGTCTAATTCGGAGGAACCAGGACATACACAATGTTCGTGCCTTCAGAAACCAAATAGATTGGTTGAGAGTGAGAGGTCTAATTCATTGGTTTATAGCTTAAGACACTTTCTGGCTAACTCCATGTACTTCTAATGCTAAAAATAATCAGATTCCATAATTCTGCAGGAATGGGCAGAGCTAAGGAGACCAGCAACATATCTGGGAAGGTAAGTGAAGCCACAGATCTGCTCCCAAGAGGACCAGAAAACACCTACAGCACGTCTTTGAGTGATTCGGTATTGGGTTTTTGGGTTGTTTCCCTTTTTGGGTTTGTTTTGTTTTGTTTTGTTGTTTTGTTTTTGGTGGAAACAGGGATTCTTAAATACGAAGGTGTTGCCACCACTGAAGATGTCTTTCAGTTTAGGTTTCCTGAAATAACATTTGAGCATTTCTTCATAGGCTGATAATCTGCAAGGAAAATGTTGAAAGCCATTAAATTAAAACCTACTCTCCATCCTCTAAATTTCCCCCTTTTTGGAAGCAATCTGTGCCAATGTTTGGCAGTAAAAATGCCCTCAAACGAGCCAATATTATAACAATGAGAAATTTCCACTTACCTGGCATGGGCTATGCAGGAAACAGTGATGTGGATTTAGTGAAAAGTCAGAGAAGCCTCCCACTTCTGCCTGGAAGCCCTCCCCTGTGCTCAGAATAAGCAAATGGCAAGCATAAGGCCACTTGTGGTTCTCATGCTTCTGTGTGCCCAGCAGGGAAGGGGCGATGGCGAGTCCCTGCTCCAATCACACAAGCTCTGACACACAGCTCCCGAGAAAGAGGGGAGAAGAACTGGCCTCCAGGCACCTGAAGGTGGGCTCCTGGAGTTGCACCTGCAGAGCAATGAACGTAGTCATTACAATTTTCTATCGCCTTGACTTTTAGAAGTCAGAAGACCAAGAACCTCATCCTGATCCAAGGACTATATGAATTTTAGATTTAGTTTTCCCACCAACCAAACGAAGGAGCTGAACTGGACCAGGGTCCCAAACCCAATGGCCGCAGGCCCATCAGCTTATGGGACTTAGTGACACCTGCTCTGTAAGGCCTGGGACAAGCTGGAGGCTGCTTCCCGTCCACACGGAACAGTGCCAGCCATTAGTCACTATATCAGAACCTACTGTGGCTTGAACATCCCATTTTCTAAGAGAATCAGAAAGTCCAGATTTCCTTATAAACTCCTCTAATTTTTCAATCCTGGAAACTAATTTGTCAAGTTTTTATAGACACTGAAGGTGCCAAAGGAAATGTTTTTGAAAGCTAGAGCCAAGCCTCAGGCTCACAGTTTGTCAACTTGAAGAAGTTCAAGTTCTGTATTGAAGCACTCTGGATTGCGGGATGCTTCTTCACAAAGGGCTGGCTTTTCTCCTCCCCTCACGTGGAAATTCATGGGGCACTGGCATCTTAAAGGCTACAAGAAGTACTGCAGCAAACCAGACTCACTTCATCTCCCCCACTGCTTCCCAAAACAATTTAAAGGCTGAACCCTCTGTGCCAAGACTCATATGAGTAGCTCACTTAACTCATGCTCCACAGAACACACTTTGAGAAACACCAAAACTCTATTATCCATCTAGCCCTAAGATGCTCTGAGGATATTCCTAGTTTACCCTTTGCAACTGAAATGGGGAAAGGAATTATTTATGGACTCCCAGTAATTGCCAGTTACCATGCTTAGCTCTTAGTAGAAATTTCTTTCCTTCACTCCCAAAGTGATAGAGTTAGGAACAGAAGTCTAGCATGTTACCTGCTATTTTTAGGGGTGACCACACACCCTGGTTTGCCAGGGGACTCTGGTTTATGCCTGCTCTGCCAGTTAATTACTAATAGTGTCCCTGTCACCTCAACAGGACCTCAGATTGGACAATATACCATATGGTCTCCTTAGATATTGATTGAACAAATTCTTGCACTCCTTGCCCTTTACTTTAAAAGGGATTGAGTCAAGCACCTTAAATTTTCCTCCTTGAGGAGGAAAAACAATGGTTTTAAACTAGATTAACATTATTTTTGTGACTGCTTCTCAATAGCATTCTACTAAGGTTCAAAGGCCATTGGTAAAGTCACTATGCACTGAAGTTTTGAGTTGCCATACTCATGAGAAAAAGAATTATTTCATAAGAAATCCGGACTCTACATCTGCTAGGCACATCACATTCACAAACTGGAATCCAGACCCATTCATGGTTTGGCATGATGTATTCTCTGTTTTCTATTGCAGGAGGACGAACATCAAGAAGGTGGTCCAGCCAGCCATGGGGCCACAATCCTGGAAACTCACCCACTCAACAGCACAATCTCCGGAGTCTACTGGCCACTAGGGTCCAAGCCAGGTGCTGGGAAAAAGGGCCAAAAAGGCCTCAGAGGACTAAGCCATCCAGGCAGGTTGGAAAGAAGTGAGAGACAAACCACCAGGAGCAAGAACAAGAAAGGGGCCATCCTAAATGACAGAAGGAACAATGAGGCACCAACTTGAACCATCGACGCTTTGGGTGGGATTTCTTCTTTTGCTCAACTACTAGTTTCCTTTAGGACCTTCAGGCAAACTACCATTGATGAAACATGTCATTTCAAGGACTAAATAAAGGGATGCTTTAAAAAAAATGAACGCAACTCTAAGAAAAAAATAGAGTTTGTTATTTACATGCTAGTTTAGGATTTTTTTTTTTAAAGATTTTATTTATTTACTCGACAGAGATAGAGACAGACAGCGAGAAAGGGAACACAAGCAGGGGGAGTGGGAGAGGAAGAAGCAGGCTCACAGCGGAGAAGCCTGTTGTGGGGCTCGATCCCATAAGGCCAGGATCACGCCCTGAGCCGAAGGCAGATGCCCAACCGCTGTGCCACCCAGGCGCCCCGCTAGTTTAGGATTTTTAATTTCCAGTTCAAAGAATGTGAAAGCTACAGAGAATTCACAGAAGGGAGGGCAGGAACCACGTATTATTTAGTTCCCCCCACACCTAACACTGTGCCTGGCATACAATGACTACTTCACATACCTTTTTTTTTCAAAGATTTTATTGATTTATTTGACAGAGATAGAGACAGCCAGCGAGAGAGGGAACACAAGCAGGGGGAATGGGAGAGGAAGAAGCAGGCTCATAGTGGAGGAGCCTGATGTGGGGCTCGATCCCATAACGCCGGGATCACGCCCTGAGCCGAAGGCAGACGCTTAACCGCTGTGCCACCCAGGCGCCCCCACATACCCTTTTTTAAACAGCTTTATAGAGGTATAGCCAACATGTAATACACTACGTAACTTCCAAAGTTGTGACATATATATGAGCCCGTGAAACTATCACCATAATCAAGATTTTGAACACATCCATCGCCCCCAAACATTTACTCAAGCCCTTTCCAAATTCTTTCCTCACATCCGATCCTCATTCCTCTGCCTTCCATCACCTTAGGTCCCCGTCAGCAGTAAGAGTTCCAGTTCATCCACATCCTCACCAGCACATGGTGTGGTTGAAATCTCCTTAATTGGAGCTATTCTAGAGTTATGTAGTGATATCTTACCGTGGTTTTAATTTGCATTCTCTCCATGATTAATGATGTTCAACAGCCTCATGTGCTTATTCCCTGTCCATATAACTTCTTTGCTCAAATTGTTTGTTTGTTTTTAATTGGGTTGTTTTCTTCTTATTATTGAGCTTTGAGAATCCTTTCGATATCCCGGATACAAGTCCTTTCTTACAGATATATGATTTGCAAGTATTTTCTCCCAGTCTGTGTCTTATCTATTCATTCTCTTGTCAAAATCGCTCAAAGAGCAGAAGGTTTTGATTTTGAAAAAGCCCCACTTAATCAAATTTTTCTTTTATTGATCATGATTTTGTTATTGTCCTAAGAAATCTTGGCCCAATCCAAAGAAACATCGGGTGTAACAGACCTGGTTGTTGCCTTGATGTTAGGAATGTTTACGCTGATGTATAAAAAGTTACAAAGATTTTCTACTGTCTTTGTCTGGAAGTTCCATGGCTTTAAGGCTTTGCATTTAGGCCTGTGATGAATTCTGAGTGAGTTTTTGAATGCCAGATGTATGAAGTACGGATTAAAGTTTGGAGTTGGTTGTTCTGCATGGGGATATCCCATTGTTCCAGCATCGTTTGTTGAAAAGACTATCCATTCTCCAGCAGACTATGTTCTTTGCACCTTTGCCAGAATTGCACACAATTCTGATCAAAAAGCAGAATACTCACAGAAGGCCTTCATTAACAGCTACTAAAACATAAAACATGCATACTCCTAGAGGTAACAATTCCAGGGCTGCTAGTCCCGTGTAAAGAAATACAAGTGCAAGTAGGTAAGGACCTGCCCAGGGAGTTATAACAGCATTATCTAGGAGGCAGGAGAACAACAAAAGAACACAGACATGCCCCAGATATGCCCTGATGGAGAAAGGACTGAACAAATTGTGGTCTAACTCTACCGCAAATTCTATGCAGATACTAAAAGGAACGAGTTGGAGCTATGTTAGAGTAGTTCTCCCTTATCCATGGGGAATATGATCCAAGAACCCCAGTGGATGTCTGAAACCACAAATAGTAGCAAACTCTACATATGCTCTGTTTTTTCCTATTCATACATGCCTGTGGTAAACTTTAGTTAGGCACAGTAAGAGATTAACAATAACTGATGATAATTATAACAATATACTGTCATAGAAGTTCAGTGAATGTGGTCTCTCTCTGTCTCTCAAAATATCTTATTATATTGTATTCATCTTTCTTCTTGTAATAAGGTGAAGGATGTAGGCATTGTCATGTAACCTTTGGCTACTACTGACCTTCTAATGATCTGTCAGAAGAAGGATCATGTGTTTCTGAACTGTATAGTTGACTGCAAGTAATTTAAACCATGCAAAGCAGAATCATGGAGAAGGGGGGGGGGGCACTGTACTGACCAGAAGAGATACCTAGGAAACACTTTGGAAAGTGAAAAAAACAAATGCAAAATAATACATATATAGTATGATTATATTACTGAAATACATGATAAAGACCTAAATTTGCCTCTATATATTTGTATATGTTTGCACAAAGCTGGAGAAAGTTGTGGAAAAATCACGACCAGACAGATCATATGAGTTTCCTTCACGGGTAGAACTGGGAACAGAGAAAGGGACAAGCTTATTAACTGAGCATACTTCCCAGCTGTCTGATTTCTTACCTTGTTGCCCTAAGCAGCTATTGCTTTGCAATTTTTCAATCAGATTAAGTGTAAAATAGTAGCCATGACATGAAGCAGATACGCCATTCCATTTCACATCCGCACTACCATTTGGGGGAAAAGAAATTCCCATTGTGTTTTTTGGTTTTTGGTTTATTTGTTTGTTTTTGTGACTGGTTCAAGTACTCAAAAGAAAATTCTAAAGTAAGTGTTATATGGACTGAACTATGTCTCTCCAAAAATTCATATGCTGAAATCCTAAACCCAATACCTCAGAATGTGGCCTTACCTAGAAACAGGCTCAGAGGAGGGTGGGTCCCTGATCCAAGATGGCCAGTGTCCTTCTAAAAAGACACCCCAGGGAGGACGCCGCGTGCCAACCAGCAACCATGCCACAAGCCAAGGGACAGCTAAGATTTCCAGAAAACCACCAGAAGCGAGGAGGGAGGCATGGAACAGATTCTCCCTCACCGCCTCCGAAGGAACCCACCCTGCCGACATCTTGATTTCGGACTTCCGGCCTGCGGATCTGGGAGACCACAAACTTCCGTGGCCGAGGCGCCCAGCCTGTGGTGCTTTGTGACGGCGCCCACAGCACTATAAGCTACCGAGAATCTATGCCCGACACAAACCGGCCACCCCTCAGCACCGCAGCCCCACGGCCCCCCGCGGTCCCCAGGGAATATCCACAGCGCACTCAGAGAGGAAACGGGGGGCGCCACGATGCCCCAGCCCGGGTGGCTCGTACCCCGGGACGTCGCACACACCTGGGCAGAAGCCAGCGGTTCCTGACTGGAAAGGCATCAAAGCAGGCAGCGGGAAGACGGGGCGACGCCATCTGTGGGTTTATCCTCAGAGCCACAATTACGAAGCAGCAGCAGCTGTGAGGCAAGGACCCGTCACGAAGGGATCAGGACAGGTCTGTTCTCGCAGAAGGATGACAGTTAAGGCGCCGCTTCCTCCCGGCAGCTCTGCGTTCCGCCTGCCGCGTTCACTCCTTCTCAGAGGAGAACGAAAGGGGAGACGGCTCTTCCTCACCCGGCAGCCCTGCACTAACGCCGGCGCCCGGCCCTCCCTGCCTCTGCCGCAGGGGCTGTCGCGTGGACAAGAGGCGCCGGGCGGGAAAACAAGTGTGACGACTCCTCCGGACGTCGGCTTTTTGTCTTCAGAGTGAGTTCCGCAACAGGAAGAGGTTCTTCGTTAAGATAATTTATACCGTTACCAAGTGAAAAAAGGAAAACGAAACAAAATACCCAACCAGATGCAAATAAGCAACCAGACCATCATCTGGGGGGGGGGGGGTGGGGGGGNATCTAAAGTCAACCCACCCTTGTCCCCGTTGGGGAGCTACCCAGAGACCCTGCAGAGACTCTGACAACCCGGACTGTGTTGAGGATAAAACCCTAGGCTTCCTTGGTCTCCGCCTGCCTGGAAAAGAATCCCTGAGATCGCCTCAAAGCAAACATCTTCACATCCCATAATTTTAATGACCAAAGTTAACTACCTCTTGAAGTACATTTACTATATTTTCCAGAGGCGCTCCCTTTAGCAACACAAACCCCATTTGCCGCCGTTCCTAGGATGTTGACCAAATAAGATGAGGGAGAAAGAAGCAGTGATTTAGTTGTTTTATAATGTCTGTTTTCATTTTCTCTGAATCCACTGTAAATAAATTCACACACTCAGTATAAAAAGAGCACGCTATAGAGACACGTTCATTTTGCCTGTTTATGAAAGTCAGGCACACCTAGGCTTCCAGAAATACAGAGAATGTGGTAAAAGCAATATGGTTTCATTAGTGCATTAGTTCACTAGCGCTGCTATGCCAAATTACCACAGATGGGGCAGCTGCAAACAATAGAAATGTATTCTCTCATAGTTCTGGAGTCTGAAAGTCCCAAATCAAGATGTCGGCAGGGCTGTGCTCCCTGCAAAGGCTCTAAGGAAGAACCCTCCCTCGATTCTTTCTTCTAGCTTGTGGTGGCTGCCAGCAACCCCGGCATTCCCTGGCTTGTGGAAGCCTAACTCGATTCTCTGCCTCTGTCTTCCCAAGGCTTTCCTTCCTGTGCTTCCTCTGTGCCTTCAAATCTCTCCTTAGAAGGCCACCCATCAGTGGATTTGGGGCTCCCCTAATCCAGACTGACTCAACTCGATTACATCTGCACAGACCCTATTTTCAAACAAGGCAACATTCCCAGGTAGCAGGGTTAGGACTTCAGCATATGTTTGGCGGGAGGGGGAAGGTGTTGACACAACTCAACCCATAGCAATGAGTAGGACAGGGGACCAGGGTTTGAGTCTGCACCTGGGTCCCTCAGTAAGGGCATCAGTTAAGAAGGCCGAAGAGGCAAGTAATGAAAGACTCGATGAGCATCTAAACTTCAACAAGCAGAAGGAGGTGGTGTTTTCCTCGCTGCTAAAACCTCCCTTATCAAAGCAAGACCACCGTGGCAGCCACTGAGGGAAGAGGAAGGAGCTCTGGGCCATCAGGCATGGGAGAGAAGACCTCAGAAAGATGAGGACCTCAAGTGGCACCAGCATTGGGGGAGAGAGCTCCCCAAGACTTTGGAAGCACTGAAATAGGCCCAAGGCACAAAGCCGGTCTGTGTCTGATTCCTGACACTGTCCTCTTCGAGTTCTTGGCCTGAGGGTTGGGACCTGGGGAATACTCTGAGGCTGTGTCACTGCTTGGCAGCTAAATTGGGATCAAAACTCCTTTTAAAGTTAACATAAAATGATAGTAACTAATTCCACTAGACTCCAAGGAGGTCTTTGGACAACGACCTCAACTATTTCTTCATGCTGTACTTAAACAAAGCCTCCGTTGAGATTTGGGCAGGGGGCAGAGTGAAGCACACTGCAGTGTTACTGAGTGTTTCTGTACTACCTTTATTTGCTGACCACTAACGACTCCCTGCATTGCTGCTATTCACTATTTGTGGAATCGAACAGCCCTGTGGAACAGAGCCTGTTTCCCCAGTCTGTCCGGGACTGACTCTTCCAGGACCCAATTTACAGGATTAATTTACATACTCAGATGGGAGTCAGTGCCAGGGGAGGAGGGAGGAGAGAGCCAATCTGGAACATCAAACAAAATGCAAAAGTTGCCCAACACCCCAAGATAACCCAGTACAGTCAACATTAAACAGCCCAATTAGGCAATGGGTAACCAAGGGGCAGAGCTGTTTCCAAGGCTGGCATTTTGCAAGTCACTTGGTGGAGATTTCGCTGACAAACTCAGAGAAAGATCCAATGATGTAAGATAGCATCCTGCTTCTGAAAGACTCCAAAGTAATGATCACTGCAAGTTTCTTTATAAACGATAAACCCCAAGGCTTTGTACTTACTCATCTAAGAGGGATGAAAGAATGGCAAAATCTAGAATCGATTTGGTGAGAAATCTGTGCCTCACTAAGCGTACCTACCACTTATTTCCAAGCAATTGTTCCTGAACTCCCCAACCTCCTTCCTCCCTTCCCCCCGTTTTGGTCCAAATGTGGTAGGACTGCAGACAAGATCAGGCTTGATTACCAGCCTTCAAGGTCTCTAGTCTGGATAAATGCCATGAGCTCCAGTTGAATGGCAATTGGGAATTTCAGCTAAAGTACGACATAGCCGCTTACTTCCCCTGGAGGTGTGAGCCACCCAAAGAGGGTAGCCTTTGTCGGCACGGGCAACAATACCACTTCAACAAGAAAGATGAAAGCAGCCACTGGGACCACCACTGCTATAATTCTAGTTATTAGTAACAAGAGCCCCAGCATGTGTACGGCATTGTCTTATCCTTGTGCACTACAGAGAAGTGGTTAAGAAGTAGGTTCTGAAGCTAGAACACCTGGCTCTGATTCCAGCTCCACTCATTTCTAGCTGTCCAACCCTGACCAAATCATTTAATATCTTTGGCTGTCAGGTTTTGGTTTTTTTTTTCTTTCACTATAAAATGGTGATAAAAGTAGCTATGGAAGATAAATGAACTAGATAATTCAAATAAAAGTCCTTAGTGGAGTGTCACACACACAGCGCGTGCTCTATAACAATGGGCCACTGTCATTACCTTCCTTAATCTGTGTTCCTTTTGTCAATTTGGTCAGCCTGAAAAAGTGTCATATTTGCCAAAGTCTTCTCTCTGCCCGGTGGGCCTGGTCTAATGGTCTCCAGCTGACGCTGTAAAGGGTTCTTCCATCATTTCTCAGGGGAAAAGTAAAAGGGGCATAATAATAGAGAAACAAGTCTAGAACAATCCCCAGTCCAAGCGAAGGTGAAATCTACCAGCTAAGGCAAGGCAGAGAAAGCGTAAGGTAATCCTGTGGAACAAAGTACTCTTACCTAAAATCTCCAAAGTTTTAGTTCCCGTAAAACTTAAGTTTTGTTTACTTGAACTTTTTTGCCAGCCCAGAGTTTCACCAGAAACCAAAGAAGGCAGGATCTGGTCTGCTCCCTACCCTCCCTCATTTCATCCCATTTTGAAGGTGCTCATGCTTGGCCACTGAACAAAATGAGAATAAAAAGGAGAGTGGTGAGTGCAAGAGAATGATCCAGGCTGAGAAGCCAAAAGCCAGCTTTATGGATTGAACTTCTGCATTTTCTGGATCTGCCGTGGAAAAATTTCATCTCCAGGAAGACAGGCAAATGATTAAATTGGAACCTTTATAGAATCCCTCATAAGGGGCACCTGGGTGGCGCAGTCGGTCATGTCTCTGACTCTTGGTTTGAGTTCAGGTCATGATCTCAGGGTTGTGAGTTTGAGCCCCGCATTGGGCTCTGTGCTCGGCACAGAATCTGCTTGAGATTCTCTCCCTCTGCCTCTCCTGCTCATTCTCTCTCTCTGTCCCTCTCTCTCTCTCCCTTTCTCACTCTCCCTCAGATAAATAAATAAATCTTAAAAAAAAAAAAACCTCATAAGAAAACAGTTACATCTCATACACCTTCCTACCATCACGTTCCACTCCATCCTTATAAGAACCACACCTCAGGCAAGGATCTGTTGGCCTCCTTTGTCTCAAACTCAGCTTCCATTCATTTTTCTCTTGTTCTCCTCCTTTCCTGGCCTGCAGAAAAATGTATCTGGGAGCTCACTGAAGACATATGCTCCAGGGAAATACAAGCTTCTATGGCTAATGTCTCCTCATTCTTGTATGGATGAATCTGTCATTTCTAACAGATTCTCCTCTACCCAAGAATTAAGACAATTAGGAAACCCATGCAAATTTTAAAATACCAAGGCCAGAAGTAATCTCATCTCTATGTTAAAAAAACCAATACATAGCCTTTTTCTACTGCAAAGTCCCCTTCACTTTTCTGAGAAAAGCCTGTTTCAAATCTGCTGCTTTAAAAATTTATAACTCTCCCGAGTCCCTCCAAGAAAAAAAAAAGTCCGCTGTGTGGTACAGAAGGTGAAAAGGGAAGAGCTCATATTTATTCATTTTTAAAAGTTGAGGTGGTAATTTAAATCTTCACATCCCTTTTGATCCTATTATATTTTTAATGGCAGAAGCTCTCAGCCAGGGCTCGAGTGGGATGCAGCTGAAGTTTTAACATTCAGGGGAGCAGATGAACTTGCCGCGGGGTGTGTGACTGAATGAGAAATGATCCAGCTCAGCGCTGCTCGGGGCAACAGGTCGGTTCGCCCCGGCTGGATTTGGGTCAAGCAGCTACACCTCAAATCGGGAAACATCAGCATCATTTTGTTTGGCAAAGAAGTGACTATTGATAGTGATAATCAAACCCGATCAAAGATGTCATTTCCCGAGCAAAAAAGGCTGGTTGCCAGCCCCAAATTAGCTAGAGAGTGACTGTCTGGCCTGAGCCAGGTTCTGCCACGCTCCCAGGGCCACAGACCCTTTGAAGGGGCATCATCTAGCAGGAACTCATAAAATCAATTAAGAAAAGATGCCATTCTTTTCTTCCCTTGCCTCTTTTGTTTCTAGGTATTTGTACAATAAATTGGCTCCTGAGTCCTTAGTCCTATTAGGAAGCTCTGGGAATTCTTCCTTGAAGGATTTTCTGCACTCCAGCTCATCTAAATTGAAGTCTTGCATTAAAAATTGATGAAGAAAAAAAAATTAATGAGGTTGTAGGAGAAGGTTAGGATTTGTGTAAGAAGGGTGGGGCTGTAACTCCATTCAGGAGTGGGACTTATCATTTATTTCCCCATTGAACACAATTTCCATCACCATCTCCATGGCCACAGAATCAGGGCAAGATAAAGCATCCCATTCACTAAAGAATCGGAAACCAACGTTCCTATATGGTAGTGCCTTGAGGGCAAGAAGGGGAAGAAAAAATCCCAGACAGCAAACAGAGACCGTGACAAACATAACCACAAGGAATGTAAATAAAATATTATTACACGCAGCTCACTCACCACCTCACCCTCAACAACTCCCTCCCCCAGAAACGAAAAGTAAAAGCATACAAATTGTGTGTTTTGAAAGAAGAGTTGAGCTGCTATTTGGAAAGAAGCCACAACTATGAAGATTTTTTTCTCCATTTGGCTCACTTCTATAATAGCAAGACTTGAGCCGAACCTTTTAAAAGAGAACCGGGCTTGTTGACTAATTTAAATTGGGGGAGCACGAAGCTGAGCCTCATGTAGGGAAGAACCTTCCAACAGGGATTTGATCTTCCTCAGTGATAAGACATGTTTACCTGAGCTTTCAAAAGCCCAAACCCCGGCTCTTTCAACATGACACTTCAAAATGAAGTAAATGCGTTGCAAGCGCAAACTGTAATAAACCAGACTCGTGCCAAACACACATGTGTACATTTCACAGAGGAGCCAGAACGACATTTCTAGTAAAGGAACGATTGCCATGCGGAACGCAAGCCAGAGCTCTCGCCTGCCAAGGGTCACGTGCTCCGAAGCACACAGGAGTCCTTAAACGAAACAGGCCAGTAGAAATAACTTCAAGAGACAAAAATCCACAAACTTTGCAGGGGCACAGAGCTCCAGGCCAGAAAAGCCACCTCAAGGAACTCTGGCCTCATCTTTCTAAGGACTTCTAAGAGCTACCCTCCACCCCGCTCAGTCACCCCTACCTTTAGAATAGAAGCCATGCCCTGAACCGAAGGGGGGTTCAAATGCACAATTGATAACTGGTGTCACAACCAAAACACATTCACTTACCTTTGGTCAATCATTCAGAGTTCGATGTGATACTCTATTACCAGGACGAGGAGGTTAGAGGTTGGTCACCCACCACCTTGCCCGCAAGGCTACAAGTCCCTTTTTTTTGTTTATTTTGTTTGAGACCCTGGGGGACTGGCCTGGAGTCCTGGGTTCTGTTAATATGCACCCACTCCCCACAAATCCACAGGGCCACGGAGGCTTAGACATGGGATAGGGGGCATCTGATTCTGCTAAATGCAATGCCCTCTGCAGGTTAATCCTCAGTATGAGAATTCCCAGGCAAAGGGTTAGCCTCTCCCAACATCTAAGAACAGTCTGCATTCTGCATTTGGAGCTTTGCATTTTCACTGAGAAACCTCCCAGATCCTAAGTCTTCAGACCCACTCAGCCTCCAATGGTGCTGTATTTTACCACTTAAACACTTCTTCAAAGTTTACTACGAAACAATGTGGCTCCGAGCCTGCCAAAAGTTTCACTGCAGGATTCAGTGGATTTCATCTGGCAGAGTAGCTGCCCCCTCTCTTGAGAATATTGGGGAACAAAAGGCAGTCATCAAACCTTGCAGTCTGGGCAATTCCAGGGTCCCAAGCGTCACTGGAGGAGCTCCTTTCAGTAAACATTCCTTTTTCTCATTTTGACCCCCTTCCCAACACCCTGTTCAGAATCCAAATTAAAGGCAATCTATCATTTCAGTGGACAGCTTTGAAAAACTTTTGATGGGATGACCCAGAGCATAAGTATTCCTGGTTGAACTTAACTTTTGATTTTCAAAATACCTGGGGGAGCTGAAGTTCAGGGAAGATGAAAAGAGAGCACCAACAAGTAGGAAAATAAAATAAAATAAAATAAAATAAAATAAAATAAAATAAAATAAAAGGCATACCATGACCAAAGTAAGTTTGATATTTCTAAATTATACTGGTAATGGAAGCTTTCACAAATCATTTGTTCTGTCTTTCATGGAGACAAAAAAGAAGAAGAAATCTGGATGCAAAAACCCTAACCCCAGACCAGTAAATTGTGTCAGTGGAATGCAATCTAAAATTACTGGTCAGAACGTGCAATCTTACATCTATCAACACGCACACAAACACCCCAAGACAAAAGTTGTAACGCCCGAAGCGATGCATTTGTCAATTTATCACCCCCTCGCCCCCGTCGGGTGCCTGGCGCTGGGTAAGCTGACAGCATCATGTTCTTAACCATGCGTCTCACACGACCGCTCTGGGTAAATCCCCGCCAAGTGGGCAGAGGCGCCCCCTCGGCTCCTCCGGCCGGGGCACCTCCTCCTCCAGGCTGGCCCCCGGCCGTGCGGGTGCCCCTTACCTGCAGGCGCTCGGTGGCCGGCTGCCACATCTTCCAGCCGGGGTTTGGCAAAGGAAACGCTGACGAGACTCTCAGTCGCGCCGGGGGTCAAGGGTCTGCGGTCCCGCTTTACATCTGGGGTCGGTGTCCGCTGGAGGTCCGTCCCGGAGCGAGCGGCCGCGGCGGGGTGGGCGCTGGGGGCCGCGAGCAGAGGAGGCGGCGCCGCGCTCGGCTGCCGGCAACTTGTGGGCACGGCCGCGCGCCGGCTGTCCTGGCGCAGCTGCGAGAGGACTGCGCAGCTCCGCCCGGGCCCGCTAGCGCACGGCGGTGGCGGCCGCCGCCCGGACCTGCGCGCTCTGAGCATGCCCGGGGCCGGCGCCCGCCCGAGAGCCAGCACCCCGGGCCCCCAGATCCCGCCGCGAGAGCGGGGAGGCCAGAGCCAGCGGCCCTGCCCCCGCCCCCGCGGGAGCCCCGGGCAGGACGGGGTCCGGGAGAGGGGACCGACTGGCTGGGGAGGGCAGAGCCTGGAGCGCGGGGGCTTCGGTTGAACAGTGGGGAGCTCTGAATCGCCTGCGACCTGCCAGGCGCTGTGCTGAGCGACAGACTTTCCATTCATTCTTCCTGGTCGAGTTAACTGAGCAGCTATTATGTTCCAGCCCCATGCTGGGTTCTGAGGGTTACAGAAGCGCAGAACAGAAGACAGGAGAATGTTCCTCCTCTCCCTGAGCTTTCATTCGAGTTGGGACGCCGGTCAATGACCCAGAAGATACGTGAAGGGGTACTGGGTCAGGTGGCGACAAATGTTAGGGAGAAAATAAAACAGGACTGATGAGGGAAGAAGGGGAGAGGGGAGCTTCTTTAGATTGGGACCCTGGAAATGTCTGAAGCAAGACCCAAGACGTACACAGAGAGAGCTGGCATGCTGGGCAGAGGAATAGGGTGCCTATACCCGGGTGAGGAGAGTAGCACAAGGCCCCCATCCTTCGTCCCTCCTGAGATCTGCCAGGGACTGCAGGAGGTTTGAAGAACCCAAAGCTAGGGGCCCCTGTGGGCTCCCAGGCCTGAGGTCTCACGAGCTAGTGTCCGCACCATGAAGTAACTACTTTCCTAAACATGGCTCTTGCCGTCCTCTTGACAACTAGGCAAGATAAGTATTACAAGATTCCCATCGTATGGATTAGATAAATGAAGCTTGTAGCATTTAGGTCACTGCCCAGGTGACACAGCCAGTGAGTGGCTTAAAGTGCGCACACTCAGGGGCGCCTGGGTAGCACAGTCCTTGAGCGTCTGCCTTCGGCTCAGGGCGTGATCCCAGCGTTTCGGAATCGAGCCCCACATCAGGCTCCTCCACTGGGAGCCTGCTTCTTCCTCTCCCGCTCCCCTTGCTTGTGTTCCCTCTCTCACTGGCTGTCTCTCTCTGTTAAATAAGTAAGTAAGTAAATAAATAAATAAATATCTTTAAAAAAAATAAAAGTGCGCACACTCAGATGACTTCGGGGCAGGAGCTCTTGACTTGTTCCTCTAAGTCCTCTGACCAAGCAATACCTGGGGAAAAGAGCAACCATCTGGGCCTGGGGCTACAGGGAACTTTGCAGGATGAGGAAGCTAAGCTGAGCCCGGAGGGCCGATGCAGTACCGGCGGAAAGCATGGTGGGAAATCTGAGGAACAGAAAGAACAGAGACAGAGGAAGAGCACATATATGCGGGGGCCCAAAGCTCCTGAGAGGCAGGGTCCAGGAAGTAGCGGGATGGCAGGGAGGAGAAGGGTTCTGATAACATTCGGTACTGGGACACGTGCACAGCCTGAGTCCTAAGCCACCTGTGCACTATCAAAATTAACACCCCATGTCCAGAAGGATCTGTGCTATGTTGTGCATAGGTAGCATGATTTCCAGACATTAGAGCTCTCCAGAATCCAGCCCTCAGCTTATCAGATCCTCCTAGCATATCCCCCAAGGCTTGGGAACACAAGGTTCATTAGAGTCACCCAGAGGAGAGCTGTACAGGGACGATTTCAGATCCAGGGCCCTGGCCTCCCACAGTTCCTTTACCAGGGCTCCAGGCAGCTCCCTCCAGACCAAGAAGTTGCGGGTCGGCATCACCCACCCTGGCAGGTCCAGGACCCTTGGTGCCCTAGGAGCCTCTGGCAGAGCCACAGAGGTGCTTCTCAGGGGCTGGTCTCTGTCTCCCCAGATGAACATAGGACCCCCCAACTTCTGCTTGAAAAGCACAAGGTTTCACTTTCTCAGCACTTCGCTAGGTTCTGCCGCTTGCTCTGGACCTATCAGTAAATCCCTTACGCTGAGGTATTGGTGGTCTACCCCCCCCCATACATCTCTGATGCTCATGTGGTCTGTTTTGAGATGCTATTTTTAGTTTTCCCGTAACTCATCCTGCACACCTCCCACACCTAGAAAACTCCTGATGAGAATAATAGACCTTCTCAGCCTCCTAGTTCTCTTTTGTCAAATCTCAAAGCAGAAAGCGATGCACTTCATTGCGAAAATCTAGAAAATCCAAATGTGCATATTAAACCTCTCAGGAAGCTAAAACGGGAATATTCGGTTGCCAGAGATGTCTTCAGACTCAAGCTTTGAAATCATGTTCAGTTGCAGATGCTTCCGTGGAAAAGTGATTTTGTTTTAAATAGCAGCGGGATGAGATACCGGCCTAAATTCAAATCGCATTAGAGCGTTAAATCCTGTCTTCTCACCTCGGAGTGTAATTAATTGTTATGACTCAGTAATACAGCTTTTTAGTTCAGCGTATGGTGCTATTTAAAGAGAAAAGGCTTTGGTTCTGTAGAGATTGCTTTCTGTTACCAGTTCACTTTGCAAACAGATCTGGTAGAGAAAATGTGTTTAACCGACACTCCTGTTTCAATTACCTTTATGCCACTAACCATTAAACGAAGGGTGGGAGGGTGTGTAGGGTGGAGGCTGGTGGAAGGTGGCAAAAGGGATGGGACAACCTCCCACCCATCAGTTTAGCTCCCAAGCCTTCCCCTTCAGGAGGAACCGGCAACAGCGGGTGAATGAAATAGAGACATCTACTGGCTAGAGCTGGGACTGCATCCAGATCTCTCAAGGTTCTCTTCTGGGACGGGGCACCTCACCCACCCTCCTGCTGCGTTTCAAAATGCTGCTTTACAGTATAAACAGATTTGTTCTGAGCGGGGAATCATTCTTGAAATAACCGAGAGGTGTTTTGGTGCAATGAGTGGAAATATTAGGTACATAAATATGTGCCTTATTTCATGCATAATCCTCTATAATGATCTTAATAAATACCATTTCAAGAAAAATGACCAGGAAAAAATTAAAAAGATTGACAAGGCCCAGATGAGTATAAACATAACTCTTTCTCCAGAAAAAGAATTACAACCATCCCTAGAAGGCTTTGTAAGCCATGTTTAATCTAGTTCATGATTCTGAGCCCTAAGGTAAGCAACCTAAATATCCACATCAGGAGAACTGGTGAATTAAATTATGGTCCAGAATATCAAAAAAATAGTAAAACATTATGCTGCTATTAAAGAGGATAATTATAAAGCTGGGTTGCAACTGAAAAAATTCTTATGGCATAATTACAGATTCTTTAAAGTAGGCTAAAATGCACATAATTTGAATACATGTATAAAATATGTATCAATCTCGATAAATACCAGAAAGAAGCTAAGATGGGGGAGACGCATGTTCAGTGGGGAGTTCCCATGTTCAAATGATCAAATGTTGCCTGTGATTAAGTCATTTCCATTTGGAATATCTGTAGATTTTGCTTATTTGATTTAGTTTCTCCAAAGTGATAAAGCATATTGAAACTCATTTATATTTCTAATTCATTCAGACGGCTAGCAAACTTTATTATGGCGATATGTTTAGCAAGGCAGCTCTTGGAAAGTCCTTATTCTGAAATCACTCACTTTATTTCAAAATCACCAAAACAGCTATAGATGAGCAATATAGAAAAGTCTGAAAATTCATTAAACCTTTGAACCTCCCTATAGTGATGGAGCCTCTGGCTCTTGTCCCTATATAATGATAGGTATTTATTGGGGTGTTAAGATACCCCTTTTCCTCCCTTAAAAGGAAATCTTCATAGCTTATCTTTGCAAACTTGGTTAAACGGCAAATGGCAGAACTGGTTAATACCCAGGATGTGTGTTGTCATTCTTTACTTCCGCATACCGTCATCCCCAGCCTTAGAAATGTGGCAGATTATTTTCAAAAATGGTCACAATCCTCCCTCTCCCTGCCCCTCCCCTAAAGCCCTTTGCACTGTGGCTTGCCATTCCATTATGAGATGGAATTTATCTACACCCTTTGAATCTGTGCTGGATGCTATTGGTTCATGAACTGGCCCCCATACAGGGAAGGCAAAGAGAGACTGAAGGAAGAGTTAGGTCACTCCAGATGGGGAGGTAGCAGTTTTAATAAGCAAGGCAACTTACAAGGCTTGCCTTGGGAGGCCGCAAGACAAATCAAGCTCCTCACCAGCTGGCCAGAATCACGGGGCTCAGTCATATATACCATCCAGATGGTCTCAACCACACCTTACTGTCTCAAGGCTGCATCCTTGGAAACAGCTCCCCAAGTGGGGACGGTGGGCAGAGTACACTGCAAGGACAGGGGAGGGGATGTCTAGCTCTAGGGTCAGCCTGCAGTCAGGTGTCTGTTGGTGACGTCCTCCGGCAGATGTGTGACTTGCTTTGATCGATATAATGTTGCAGATGTGACATCATGGACCTTCCAAGCCTGAGCCATGAAAGATCTTGCAGCTTCTACTGTCACCCTCTTGGAACCTGAGATCATGGCAAATAGAAGCCTAAACCAGCCTCCTTAAGATGAGGACCGTGTGAGAGGGGGCCAAGCCAACAACATGAGTGAGGTCAGCTTCAAACAGCCAGCTCAGCCACACCACCCGAGGACAGCAGCCACATGGGTGACCCAGGTGAGCCCAATGGAACCACTCAGCTGAGACCAGCCCAGATGGCTGATCCACAGAATTGTGAGCAAATAACATGGGTTTTTTTTTTAAACCCTGTGTTTTGGGGTGACTTGTTAAGTAATGGTAGATAACTAATACAGAAAATGAGTAAGTGTTCAACTTTCCCACTAAAGTTTGAATCCTTCTTAATACTTACTAACAGATTTATCTAAGTTCAGCTAACATGAAACCCCAGTGCCTCATTTCCTTTTTGTTTTCCTTCTCTTGCTCTCCTTCTTCCCTCATGCACACCTCTGCCCTAGCCTCAGATTGCACGGGCCATGCTCCAAGTCATGCCTGCTCACTTTTCTAGTAGGTCCTTCTGACAGGAAGATGGCACGTGGGCTGTGCTCCAGACATATGACGATCCAGGTAGATTTCTTCTAGTGCAATTTGCTATAAACTTGAACGCATCGGCTTTTCCACAGTCTTTGTCATCCTCTCTGAGATACTGCCCATGTCAACAACATGCTGTCCATCCTTTGGGACAGGTAAAAACAGCTCTTATTTCAGCCAGAACCTGGGGGAGGGGACAGGAATGGAGGCTGGGGCTCAGATTTGCCTTTCTCACGGGTAGCGCACACAGGGGCATGCATGTGCTACCATGTTCTTTGCAGACTGGTTTCTCAGGGTCCTTATTGCCCTCTCCCATGGTCCTGACTCACTGATTAGCCACGTGATCCCAAACACGTTCCCAGCGGGGCTTGTGTGAAGCCACACCTTATGCTCTCTTCCCACCTCACCACCACTTCTCCATCTGAGCTGATTTCACACAAAACCAGGCTCTTGTTTTTTCTTGGTTTCTATTTTTTTCACTATTTCTTCCCACTTCCATCATCAAAGCCAAGAATTACTTATCCTAAAACCTATGGAAAATGTGTTGGACATAACTTGTAGAAATGAAGTTGTCCTGGAAAGAGCATCCATGGTAAGAAAGCTTCTTGATCGGAGCTCCTGGGTGGCTCAGTCGGTGAAGTGTCTGACTCCGGCTCAGGTCATAGTCTCAGAGTCCCAGGATCGAGCCTCTCCCTGGTCAGTGCGGGGTCTGCTTCTCCCTCTGTCCCTCACCCCACTCTCGTGCTCTCTCTCACTCTCTTTCTCTCTCTCAAATAAATACATAAAATCTTTAAAAAAAAAAAGAAAGAAGGGAAGATGGATGGATGGATGGAAGGAAGGAAGGAAGGAAGAAAGGGTCTTGATCTACACTGGCCCTGCTTAACTCAACGCCTCCAGGTACAATTGTGTGATGCAAGACCTGCTCTGTTGGACAGACCAGCCCATCCTTCAGAGATTCCTGGGACTATTCCAGTAAAACCATGAGAGAGAGGCATAAAATCAGTGGCCTTATGGATGGAGAATTGGAGAGAAGAGGAGAAAACTGAATCTTCATTTCTAACAAACTACCTGGAGATACAGTGGATTAGTGCAGAGACTATGCCTATGTATTCCGTGCTCCATTTTTACTGGTCATGTTTCAGGGATGGAGAAAAGGAGCAGGGAATCAGCAATGACCTCTCAGAAATGCAGTCAGCATTCAGGAAATACTGATAAGTAACAACATAGTGGGTGTCGTAATGTGCCGTCCAGACATGCCCCCCTCGCCCCCACCCCGGCATCACTGCCCTCACTGCATGAGCAGCCAGGAGCGCAGGCCAGTGTTGGGAGTGGGAGCCTTTGGCCCACAGGCGAGTCCCTCCCCTCCCTTGCCTGAGGTTAGCTTCCTCCGTGGGGGCAACCCACTTCCAAGACTGGTCGATACAGGGGTGAAAATGGGGATGGGGATGATGGGATGTGGACGGGGATGATAGTACGATTATAGATGGTCATTCCAGCTCCAGAGCCTGCTACTGATTCAGCCAAAGCCTTGGTGGCAGCTGCCTCCCAGTTCACCTTCTCTTCTTGTCTGAACCTGCTTCCTTCACTTGCTTACAGACTCTAAATGGGGGTATGGGAGACGGACCACCTACTACATGGCCATGGGCACTCACCATCTCTAAAGCGCTGTAGCAGGGCGACTGTTACAACTTCCACTGGCGGGGAACTGAAATGGGATACGGATGGAAAGGAATGTGCTGATGGGTGCAGTGTCTCGGGCATTAGAGAGGTTTAAGGGAAACAGTAATTATAAGGATTATGGAATCAGATGACTGGTGCTGAGTGCTGTGGACCCATTAGAGAAAGACAAAGATATGCAGCTGCTGATTACAGCAAGGCGTGAAAGCCAGGGTGCCTCCTTGCTGGCATATAGAGAGACTCACATCTCCCGCATCTACGTGGAAGAGAAAGCAGAGTATCAAGCCAGGAATCAGTTAGTTATACAGGGAGGGGAGCTCCAGAGAAGATTGAATTCTCCACTCCAGGAAGTTCTATGCCAAGGTCAGCCCCCTGTTTGGGAAGGAGCGAGACCCTGGGGCTTGGGCTGGCAACACAGATCGATGCCCTTGGAAATCTTGAATTCCCAGATTCTTTGACCCCTCTGAACCAAGAGAAGTGCTGCTCTCCTTGCTCAAGATGCATTGAGCTCTGCTTTGCAAAGTAACTATTTTAATGTCATTGATTTTTTATAGAACGCTGCATGCAAGAAAAGCAGAATACACATCCTTTTTAAGTGCACATGAGTATTAACCCTATATGCTGCTTCATAACCCAAGCCTTGGTAACTTCAAAAGAATTGAAATCATAGACAGTGTGTTCTCTGACCTCAACAGAAATAACTCAGAAAGAAATAACAGAGAAATGCCTGGAAAAATGCACAAATATTTGGAAAGTAAACAACTCTCCAATAACCTATGAATCAAAGAAGAAATCACAAAGGAAATTTTAAAATATTTCAATTAAATAATAGTAAACATCAGTCTAACGAAATTGTTACTTGTTGCTAAAGCAGTCTTTAGAGAGGAATTTATAGTTTTAAAGATTTATATTTAGGGGCACCTGGGTGGCTCAGTTGGTTAGGCATCTGATTCTTGGTTTTGGCTCAGGTCATGATCTCATGGGTTGTGGGATCGAGCCCCAAGTCGGACTCTGTGCTCAGCTGGGGGCCTGCTTGAAGATTCTCTCTCTCTGCTCCTCCCCCGTCTCCCCTAGCTCACGTGCATGCTCTCTCTGTCTCTCTGGAATAAATATATCTTTTTAAAAAATAAAAATAAATGCTTACGTTCAGACAATTATCTAAGTTTCTACCTCAAGAATCGAGGGGAAAATACTGGGACAACCAGGACTCTTCAGCATTGCTGCTTGGGATATAAAATGGCACAACCATTTCAGAAGACAGTTTGGCAGTTTCTCAGGGAGTCAAACATACTCATCATACAACCCAGCAACTGTGCTTCTAGATAAAAACCCAAGAAAACTGAGGGCATATGTGCACACAAAGTTTTGTACACAAGTATTTATAGCAGGTTCATTGATCATCAGCCAAACTGAAAACAACCCCAATATCAGTCAACAGGTAAATAGCTAAACATCCTGATTTTTCCTTTTAGCAGGATACTTCTCAACAGCAACGGGGAGCAAACTACTAGAACAAGCAACAATGTGGATGGATCTTAGCAACATGCAGAAGGAGACACAAAAGACCACGTATTATATAATCCCATTTGTATCAAATTCTCGAAAAGGCAGAGCTTATCCGGAGACATGTAGTGACAGAAAGAAAATCAGCGGTTTCTTAGTGTGTGGTGGGGGGGTCAGTAATTAGAACCAAAGGGATGAAAGAACTTTCCAGCATGATGGAAATATTCTACTTCTTCTTATGGTGGTGATGAGTCAAAACTCCTCAAATTGTTTGGCTTCTTCCTCTGCCCAGTCCTACTTCTGCCCTTTCAGGATATGGTTCCCTACAGAACTCCCCAATAAACCCCTGCTCCTAAATCTCTGCTTCAGTGTCTGCCTCGCAGAGAACTTGACCTGAGAGATCAGGCAGCCTTGAAGTTACAAAGGGGTATATAAAATGGAGATGTAGTGAAGTTGATTTCCACTAACTCAGTGCACACCCATATGAGCCCTTACTGTGGGGGTAGAACCAACAAGTCCTTTCCTAGACAGAGCAATTATTTCTGCCCCCAACCCCTTCTTCACACACCAAACAGCACCCAGTGCCCAATTCAACATTTCACAGAGGATATTTCTAGAAGCTTCCAGAAATATAAGTTTTAAAATGACGTGCTTCTGCCATTGTGTTTTTTGTTTTCAAAAACATTTATACCATTTTTTTCCTACAACAGGAAACATGAATCATTTAATTACAGTGAAATGTATTGATGGTCAAGGTCCTTAATGGAAGCAGTGAAAGGAATGAAAAGCAAGGCATTGGATCACTAGTCGATGCTTTGCTTTGCGGGGATAGCCACTATGTCACGGGACTGTGTTTGCACGCACATGTGATTGTGTAGATTCGAGTTATAAAAGAGAACTTCGGGATGCCTGGGTGGCTCAGTTGGTTAAAGGTCTGCCTTCAGCTCAGGTCATGACCTCTGGGTGCTGGATAGAGCCCTGCCTTGGGCTCCCTGCTCACCAGGGAGTCTGCTCCTCTCTCTCTGCCCTTCCCGCTTCTTGTGCTCTTTCACACACTCTCGCTCTCAAATAAATTTTTTTTTAAATTTTTGTTTAATAAGATAAAAGGGAATCTTTCTGGTGCTCACTCCTAAGATAAGCAGAGGAATAGTGAGAATGCTGTCCAATCACACTGAGAAATCACCAGAATCCAACTGTTTCTGGAGCCCACTCGTGGGCCCTTGTGGATGCCCCGTGGCAGCTCCGTCCTCAGGGCATGAGATGCTTTTGCGGATGCAGAGGGCTGGGCAGTAGCTGCCACCCCTTAACCTGTCACCAGTACAGCCTTCCAGAAAAATTAGGAGACAATTTTAAGCTTAACTGTGAGAATTTCCTCTTTCTAGAAACCACAAGGGCACTGAAGCATGAACATCTAAAAAGGCATTATTAGAGGGGGGAAAAAGAAATCATTTTTTGCTTTTGATTATACAAAGTAATACTTGCGGAATTTTTAAAAGTTGCAAAGTACAATTAGAAAAATGATTCTGGGGGGGAGGTTAAGATGGCAGAGGAGTAGGGGACCCCTTTTTCAGCCGGTCCCCTGAGTTGAGCTGGATAGGTACCAGACCAGGGAATATCCACGGAATCAGCCTGAGACGCAGGAAGATACATCTGGATCTCTACAAATGAACATCTCCAGCGCTGAGTATCGAGGTACGAAGCGGGGAGCC
>NC_048219.1:189702481-189819048 GCF_002007445.2 Ailuropoda melanoleuca
CTATGAGCCTGCTTCTTCCTCTCCCACTCCCCCTGCTTGTGTTCCCTCTCTCGCTGGATGTTTCTATCTCTGTCAAATAAATAAATAAAATCTTAAAAAAAAATGATTCTTATAAATATTTATATTAATATAAATATTTATATTTATATTTACATCTAGTACAGATGTCATTTTGGACCCTGCCCTTTTCCCTTATTCTCTCCTCTATGCAGGCCTAAATCCTCTCTGACTGACATGCCACGCAGGGTGGGTGTGCACAGGTGAATTGAACGGCCACTCTGTGCTTACAGAGCTCACCCTGCAGGAGTGAGATTACAGTCCTATTCTGGGCCCTACAGCTGACCCGTGGGCAAACATAATGCCAGAATTTTAACTTATGATAATATTTTCTTAACATTATCCCCCCTGTCTTTTCCAAAATATTTCTGTGTTTATTTCTCCTAACCAAAACTAAATTCACACTCAACATGAAAAAAAAGTAAACACCAAAATCAAGCAAACCACTAGAGCTCCATTAAGGTTGGAACTACAGCGCAGTTCTGGCTGCTGGGGGGTCTTTTCACCCTCAGCTCCAGGTCTTCAGAAAAGACACACGTGAATGTCTTCCACCACCCTTTCTCCATCTGACCACTCCAGTTCTTCTGCTCCTAACTGAGGGCTTTCAACCCACCTTTCATACATTGCGAAAACAGTTTAGTGAGTCATGCTCAGCATCGTAAAAAAATTAATACACAATATAAGAAAGAGAAGAACAGAAAATATCTGGGGCGCCTGGGTGGCACAGAGGTTAAGCGTCTGCCTTCGGCTCAGGGCGTGATCCCGGCCNTCAGGGCGTGATCCCGGCGTTATGGGATCGAGCCCCACATCAGGCTCCTCTGCTATGAGCCTGCTTCTTCCTCTCCCACTCCCCCCTGCTTGTGTTCCCTCTCTCGCTGGCTGTCTCTATCTCTGTCGAATAAATAAATAAAATCTTAAAAAAAAAGACATCAGAGTGTGCCACATGTAATAAAGGCAAATGTGGCTTCCTGAACACTTGTTTTGGCTCTGTGTGTGTGTGTGTGTGTGTGCGCACATGTAACATCATCACACAAAATGTATTCCTACTGTGTGCCACCGAGAACTACCTAACATCCTTCCCCCTAGTCAGCACGACTGTTGAAAAGCATCACTTGCAGGGGCGCCTGGGTGGCTCAGTCAGTTAAGTGTCTGCCTTCTGCTCAGGTCATGATCTCAGGGTCCCGGGATTGAGCCCTCTGTTGGGCTCCCTGCTCAGTGGGGAGTCTGCTTCTCCCTCCATGTCCGCCCCTCCCCCCACCCATATTCTCTCTCTCTCAAATAAGTAAATAAATACAATCTTTTTAAAAAGCCACGGGTGGTAGGAACATCACTTCCAAAAACGTGTTCAGGCCATCAAAGGTTCCTATCATTCGTTAGGTCCTGTGCTTCCTATAACCCGCCCCACAAACAACACACACACATACACAGAGTCCACCTATCTCTATCCCCCAGCTTTATTCCTATCTTTGGCCTGAAAAAATTACACAGGAATAGGGATAAGGATGAAGATAGAGATAGATGCTCAGATAGAAGAAGAAAAAAAAAGCAAATCTAAGGCAAGGGGAAAATAAGCAAAGGAGCAAATCTACTCCATTATTGATAACAGCTGTCTCTAGATGATGGTTCTACAGGTGATTTTGAATTTTGTCTTTCACCTGTGCTGCAGTGTTCTCAACCTTTTCTAGCAGGGGAGAACTCAGACAACAGAGTCAGACAGACCTGGGTTCAATCATGATTCCAGACACTCGTCAGTGACTAAAACCATAAAAACACTCCCACTACCTCTGTAAATAAACACAAGACAATCAGAATAAATACAAATGGTCCATACTTTTTATATTTTTGAGCATTTTAATTTAAGGTCACATTCTCTCCGACTGACAATACATAAGCTTTGAGCGCTCCATTTATGTTCCCACTGAGATTGTCACAGTCAGCAGATGGTCACTCTTGCTTGTCTCGGGCTACCTGCGGTGAGTCAACTTTTTCATCTTTCCTTCCCTGATATCTACTCTTCCAGTTCAGCTAAAAATCGGATGGGAGAACATGGTGTGGAACTAAGAGATACAGTGGCAATGTTTATGCAGTTTTAGTCTCTGGTGAGTTAGTGAGCTTTTCAATATTAAGCTTCAGGGCTGATATCCATCATTCGACAATTTTGAGATATTTTCCCCAAAAGACTCATTAATAATGGTAAGAAAGAATAACAACAGAGCCCCTGCTTCTTTTCTATGCTATATTTTACATGAGTCCATAAATTTTATAAGCATCTCTTGCTCCTTCAATAACACAGACACTGGGATGTCATCATGAAATGTAAGAATACTTACAGAGATCCCTAAGGATTCCCATGCAAGTCGAGCCCCGGACTGGGCACTCGCCCCAGCACTTCCACTGAGTGACTTTGAGAAAGCCACTTTCCTCCTCATTTCTCTCATCTGTAAAATTAATTATTTGGATTAGTTTACGTCTAAGCTTTGTTCCAGCTTTAAAATTTTATTATTCTCTTCTTTGGCTAATGATCCCATTAAAAGTGTGTAATGTGGCACATCAATAACACTAATGGAATTCTTTAATACCTATGCCTGTTCCAAAGTTTTTCACCATATTTCAAATCTATTTTTAGAGCAGGGACTCGCTGTGTGATTTGCCCTTTGGGGATCCCTAACACCAAATGTGGTGGGTAAGGGTGGGACAGGGTGGGGAGGATTGGAGGAGAGGGGTTTGAAGTTAGTTTATATTCTAATGTTAGTGTAAGGCAGATGAGGTCTTGAATAGGAAACTTCGATTACCAACTGATGCTTCTTCAGCTGCTAGACCCTGGTGCAGCGTCACTAGTGTTGGTAGCAGTTCCGACCGGCTGCATAGAACTGCTGATTCCAAACACGTGATCCCACCGTAATGGATTCCACCTGATAATGTTAACTACCGAGCCCATTTCCATTTATTCTCTAGTAGTTCCCAAAGGATGTTATTACGCTCGAAGTTCACTGATACCCAACATCCTTAACCCCTCCTCCAGTACAGTGAATGATCTCTAAGAACACTAACCTCATTTTCTGAGCCCAAAATCAAAGTACACCAGCACTATTCAGAATTCTGAACCTACCTGGTAGCTAGAAATTGAACTGTAAAATATTTGAATTCCCTTCAGAAATTATAGTTTAATGTGGACATTGGGTAGAATATTTGAAATCAGAATGCTTACTACATATCAAACATCTCTGCCAATGCCAAAAAACTCTGACAGAATCAAAACATGCTAGAATCGTTATAAGAGCTGTTTTCTATTGAACACTTAACCTTTGCTAGCCACTGCTGTGTACCTTGGATCCACCATCTGCCGGACTGCTTGCAACAATCTTACGGGGTAGGAACTCTTGCTAGCCCCATTTTACAGATGATGAAACTGAGCCACTGGGCTGAACATTATGCCCCCAAATCACATTGCTAGAAACTGACAGAGCTGGGATTCGTACCTCAGTGTGTCTGGCTCTAATAGGTTAAGCTCTTTGACACTAGGTGGTACAGGACTGTCTCATAAGTAGATTTCTAAGGCTGGAGGGACCTGAGAGATATCAAATCTAGCACAGCTCTCTGAGAAAGTAACTAATGTGTCCAGACTCATCCAGCCGGCTAGTGATATACTGGGACCCAATCTCCCCAGTCTCCTGCAGCTATATCACAACTAGTAAAAGCCAAGGTTTAGTTCATGATTGAAACGTGTCAGGCGCTGGGTACACCTGATGTGTATTAGCTCCTTAGTGCTGTTAACAACTTCAGGCACTATATTTATCTCTACTTTATAAAAGAGAAAATTGAGCCCCATAAGGTTACACAGAATACACAGCTAACTGTCGGGATTCAAACTTTCCTAGTCTGTCTCCAAAGCACAAACTCATGACAACCACCTGGAAAGTCCCCAGGAAGGAGACAGGTCCATCGTGGTGGTTCCAAAGGCTCCTCTACTCCTGGGACTCTGCATACCATGTCCCGGGGCTGGATCTTGGCAATACCCTCCCTTTCATCATTGCCTGATCTCACCCTCTTTCTGTGGTTTGGCATTGACCACAGACTATTCGCTGAGCCAGTTCCTGAGTGACTGTCCAGAATCCCTTTTCCACTTAAGAAATTCCCCAAACAACCTTGACGTAAATGCAGAAAAGAGTGTAAGAATAATCATCCCCTAGTTTCCCAACGTGTTTTAACCTTAGAAAATATTCCCTGACTGAGAAGTATTCAGAAGATATGAGAACTTTTCTGAGTCTTGGTACATGTTGCCAAATCGTCTCCAAAAAGGATTGTGAAAGCATACAGTCAGCAACAAAGTATGAGAATATCACATCATTAGCATTGGGTATTTTCAATAGACTCTCTTTCTTGACTTAAAAACAAACAAACAAAAAAGCTTTCTTTATGATTTTAGTTTGCATTTCTTTAGTTATAAGTTGATCATTAGTTTCTGTTTTGAAAGCAGTTGTATTTCCTCTTTTGTAAGTGATCTGTTCATATCCTTTTTTCATGTAATTGCCTGCTTCGTATATATTTTGAAATTTATTAGTGTATGCATATATAGTAAATCTTTAACCTTTATGTGCTGTTCCCTTTCCGAATTCTTTTACACATTCCGTTCATTTTTATTAGGAATGCTCTTTATGATGCTATGAGAACATAAATTTATTTTTTTGGTTTTCAAGTCGTCGAGAAATTTAAAGTTCATATTATTTCTTTCTTTTATTTGGTTACAATCAGATGATATTATAATGCTGTGTATTATTTATTATTGTTCTATTTATGTATGAATATTTGGCCTTTTTTGAAAATGTTCTATATATATATTTCAAAAGAAATATATTCTTGCTTTGGGAGTACAATGTTTAATCTTGCATTACCATGATTCAACTTCTGTGTGTCCTTATTTTATCTTCCAGAATGACTTGTATAATTAAAATATTAAAATATTCCACTTCAGCCATATTTATATTATAAACAACTTACAAGTCATGAATTTGTTGCTCTATTATTTGGAGCATTGAGTTTCAGTGCCATAATTCTTTACTATTTATTCTAATTTTATCAATTTTTAAAAATCCTCAAATCAGAGAGCTGGTAATCACATTAGGAAAGAGTTCCTTTGAATAGTCCTCCAGGTTGCATCACATAAAAAAAAAAAAGGAATCTATCTGCAGCTTTCAAATCTGCACATAAAGTGGTATGGAAAAAGCATAAAGCATTTGCGCATAAAGGAAAAAGCAGCCAGCTCTGATTTGGTAGCTGCCAAAGACCATCTGCGGCATCACAGGCAGAACAAGGGCAGACCAGTGCTCAGCTCTTACTCTTGCTATCTACCCTCCAGATGGCCTGTGCCGGCGAGGAAGGACGCTCACCCCCTCGATCATTGTTGAGTGAGGTAACTTTGCAGCACCTCTGGGGAGGACTCCCCCATTCATTTTCCAATAAGCAGATGAATCCGGCAGAACTCAACGTTCCTAAATTGCATTTACCATTATTTTGAAATTGAACTTCCCATCCCAAGTGAAAAAGCCAAGTAAGAAAAGAAGACATAAGTCCCTTCCGTGGCCAGATCCCGCATGGATGTCACAGGCTTGGGTTTGGGTGGGGGAACGACCATGAATGTGATGAACTACCTGGGGAGGAGGACCCGCTGAACTTCAGGCACGGGGTTGGGGAGGTGACATCCTTATGTGTGTTCTCTCTTTTGAAAAAGGGCGCAACAGTTACCTGTTGCATTTCCCTCCTATTTCGCTTACTGGAGCTTTCCCTAAATCTCTGTTTCACGCTGCAGGCCTTGAGTTTATTTCAATCAAGTGAGAGGCAAGTATCTTGAAGATACACTATTTTTCACATCTTCTGTTTCATCATCCACAAGGTCAGTATTTTACACATGTCATTCTGCTTCAGACACCGGTCATGTGTCTTCTATATTCCATTTTCTAGAATTAGCAGCAATTTACATGTGATCTGTCTTGCTGAAATTCGGGCTGGCTGTGTGCTTTCCTTTGATTCAAATAAGAGCAATTTGTTTCCCTTAAGAAGCATATTTTTATTTTTCAATATTTTCTTTCATTACACTGGAGAAAATACTGGTTAAAAAGAATGTTGAAAAGTGGTTTGAGGCCACTCTGCCCAGGCAAACGTGCTCACAAAGAGGCTCTGCTCTCTCTGATGAGGGCTCCTCTGTTTGGGGGCCCCCGCACTCAGAAGAAAGCGGCGGGCTCGCAGGCAGCCCCAGCAGCAAGGCGGTGATGGACGGGAGCAGGCACAGGAAGTGTTCGAACAAAGCCTCCAGGATGATTCTTTAAAGGACGTCCTGCCTGATGTCTAGCAAACGCTTGTGGGCTTCCTTCTGTCTTCACCTCAACCACATCATCAAGGTCCACGCCATCGGGCAGCCGTTAGTACCCAAAACGAGAGCTGGCATTGCCTTAGATGCACCGGAAAACCAGAAGTGGCGGGTTGCAGGGATAGAATTTGGAGAATATAGATTCCTCGATGTTGGGGTGAATGTAGAGCATGAAATCAGCCATAATACCTAGCTTGCTAAAACGTAACACGGAGGCCACTGGGGGCGAGGGAAGGTTTCAGAGAAGGGTGTAGGCCTTTGGAATGCTGAGGCCTAAGTGACCACTCTCCCGTAGGAGTGCCCTGGAGAGTTGCCCTCTGAAGCTTTCCTGGCCCAAACAGCTGCCCTGTGATCTAAGAAACGTAGGCATTGTCCCTTAGGCTATGTTTAGCAGAACTCCTCGAACATACAGATTAGCATATCGTATCTTTCCTATAAACAGATCTTCCCAGTTCCAGTAAGACCCCTTGTCACACATGACGTGCTTGAGAAACAATGATAAAGATTGATGAGTATCCCAAAGGACCAATGAAGCCGGGAGCAGAGAAGAGCAAAGGGTCTTCGTCTCTGAGTGTTGACCCCCTTGCCTTCTCCTCTCTTTCACAGCAAAGTTTGGAGTCATCTTTCATCCATCAGTACAAAGATTGCTGGCCATTCCAGGAACCTCACATTGAACAAACCTATTTAGGGAGATGCACTTTCCACCAGCTCAACAAAGGATCTGAGGCAGCGTGGACAATCAAACAGGTGTTGGGGTGGAAAGATGCTGGCCTCCTGACCTTGGGGTCAGCTTCACCCTCAGACCTCCATCCCCCCCATCAATAAAAGTGAGCAGAGTGGACAAAATCGCTTTTCAGCAATCCTTTCCAACGGTCATTTTTATTTGCACGTTCCTCAAGAAATAGTTGTGTGAAAATATTTTTACCACCAAAGAACTGCTTATAAAATAATAATTCCATTTTCTTCTCATTTCTTTACTCCAAGATGTATACAACTGCGAATCAGAGCCTCCAATCAGCAAGAGATGAGCAAGGTGAGCATATCAGGCTGATGAAATACTTGCCAGAAGTAAATAAGCAAATCTCAGTTAGCCTGCATGATCTTATCATAGGAAAATATACGGCTTCTGTTAAGTTCTTAGAAAAACTGAAATAAGCTTAGGTCCTCTTATTACTGTCTAGGCCGACTCAAGTAGGGAGACATTGGGACGGCTGATTATCGTGTTCTGCTCCCGGGTGATTTCTGTAGTTCTCTGATTCTTCTACTCTTGCCAAATTAAGCAAGATACACAAATGGAGACTTGAAGAAGACACCACAGTGGAAGGAGATGTGAAGAACTATGTTAAACCATGCCCCTCTGGTAATGGCCAGATTAATCATTATCTATTGCCAACCAAACATTTATTTTTTTGTAGAAAGATCGTCCTTAAAAATAGGCTTTGTTTTAATAGGCTTTGTTGTACCTATTTTCTTTTATAAACCAAAGGACAACTCAGAGGGAAACCTTAGCTTCTGGAACACCACTTGGGTTCACCCTTGACATTATAGCCAATCATCAAAAATGACATGTCAAATAGCGTACTCATGCAAGATAGAGTGCTGCATCAGCTAGAGCTTTAAAATATAACTCCTACCTGCTGGAGGCTTATAAGCCAAGACAAATGGAATGACCTTTCTTTGTTAGGAGAGCGGGAAGGGCAGGGGGAGAGGGAAAAAGAGCATCTCAAGCAGGCCCAGTGTGGAGCCTGATGCGGGGCTCGATCTCACAACCCTGAGGTCATGACCTGAGCTGAGATCATGAGTCAGACACTTAACTGACTGAGCCACGCAGGCGCCCCTGGAATGGACTTTTTGATCAAAACACTTCCATCCTGCTAGTTCACCCTGTCACATCCCCAACTACCCCAATAATTAAGATGAAATCCAAACTTGATGTGTCAGTTAAGTCTCTATAATCTAGTTTCAATCTACATCTTCAATCCTATCTTCCTCATTGTTCAGTGCAACTGAGCAAATGTTCATGAGGACCTTCATACCCCATAATGGACAATAGGGATACAAAGATAAATAAAACCCAGTCCAGCCAGTGAGATGCTCATGGCCTCTTATCTGAGGAGCGAGGCTATTGAAATGGATTTAACAGAAAACACCCTGGTGCCTGCCTTGCTGGATCATTGTGGAAATTAAATGAGATAACATATAAAAAAGGCTTAGCATGGAACCAGGCACAGCAACAGCTGGCTGAATTGGTTAGTCAGATATGGCAGATCTCTCATGGGTGACCTTGGCTTCTCCACCTACCCCCCCCAGCCCCACCCCTACACACACCACCATAGCACCATGACAGCAACAGCCCGCTGCCCCATTTTCCAAACACGACCAGCCACACCATATTTTTTTTTATATCAAAGTCATTTAGATTCTCCTGAAAATTTCACAAAGCAATGGGGAAGAGAATTAGAAATAAGATGTAATAAAATCTCTATGAGACACTTCCGTGCTGCCTCTGAATATTTCCTAAGTGCCCCCACTTCATTTCTTTACCCACTCCCTTCGCCATCACCCCAGACAAAATCTCCTCTATTGCTCTGAGCTCCAGCCCTTCCCACTTAGGCAGGAAAAACATCCTTAGAGTTTAGGGGCTCAGCCCCTTAGAGATCCCTCAGATTCCTTTTTATTACAGAGGCATGCACCTTCACTATTGTTCTTGTGGGGAGTGGTTGTAGAAGGGTTTCTCTCCCTTATCAAATTTTTTACCCAACAAAAAGCAAATCTGTTGTACACAAGGGGGTCTGGTATCATCCTTCTAAGAAAATACGATTTCCTCCACATTTTCAGACTCAAAACTAATAAGCACCAAATTTGCTTGGAACTGAAAAATCTCACCAGACAATCTCTGTCATTAAATGTCAACCAAGCTCCCGGGAGCAGAGAAAGTCTGAGCAATAGGGAGTTTCCCTTCCTGGATTTCCATCCTTGAATTTTGCTTTGGATAGTGCCTGCAGGAGCAGAACCCAGTCTTTCCAGCTTGCCCAGATCTTTGCACTCTGATCTGTCCTAGCCACTCAGATCCACACTGAATACACTCCTACCATCCATGGACTTCACTCCATTCCCATGGTTTGGGTTTGCTGGTGCCACCAAACAGCCATGTTGCTTAAAGAAGAAAAGCTCAAAGTCTCCTTAGAGGTACCCTGTGACCTTCTTCTATTTCTAGCTGCTCAGTATTCTCTCCCCATCTATCCCATGGAAACAAGAAGTTACATAGGCACTACAAGAAATTCCCAGCAACATCTCCTTCCGCCAAGTACATTCATTTCCATGAGTCCAGCCATGAAGCTCTCGGTTCCATTCACAACTTCCTCAGTGGATAGGTTAATCCACCATGAATCCCACACTGAATATTATGGCTTTGCTTCATGCTATTGTACTCAATAGAACTGTGTTTCTTCTTTGAGTGTTGGATGCTTTAAACATTATGCAACAGTACAATAACTAAGGGACGTCATTTTGCAATGTTTGGCTGGATTTTGTGATCAGTTTGTTCATGGTAGGAAAGGCCATTTTTTGTAACTTTGCATGATTCTCACTCCCAAGTGGACCTCCCTCCATTTGTACCCCAACTCTCTGGACCTTTGGGGTACCAGAAGGAAGAGACACAAATGGGCTCCTGCCCCTAGACCCAAGGAGGTCTGAAATATCCTGTCTCATGAACACACGTTCTCATTTGGAAGCCTCAGAAGGACAGAATGCGGCCCTTGGGAGTTTCTGAAAACACAGTCAGCCTAAGGAAAAAGATTACTTTGCCCTAAAGCACATAGATTCACATTCCAACACCTAGAACCTCCCAGGCCTCTGCCACCTTCTGGGAAATTCTATCAAAATGCCAAAGTGAGGAGCAGTTCTCCAACGTGTCTGGCAGCTCGGAGCTCCATGTCTGCTCCACACAGCTGCTTCACTTGGCACACAACCAGAACTGGTTCCTCTTTTTCTCATGCCAACAAGATGTTCCTTGTTTCCGATAATGACTATTAATAATAATATTTATACAAACAAGCTTTTCATGGCGTCAAAAGATCTCAAAGTGCTTTAGAACAAGTATGCCACAAATTCAGGGCCAGATGTACTGAGATGGAGAATCCAGAGTGGACCCTGAGAGCGGCCAATGGATCCCTCATAGAGAGAACACAGCAGAAGGGGCACTTTCTGTCCATAAGACAGGGTGAGTGGACCAGCTGCCAGTTGGAAAGAAGCATCTAGGAGCACAGCCAGATGCATGCTAAAGTATGCCCAAACCACAGAAGTGATGCTCAAATGCAACTCTCTCTGGTAAAAATGCTCAGGGTGGCTGTTTGTTGCCATCTGGCTGCCACTCTTCCTCTCCCCTTTTTTTGACATTATATCATGATTTGGGGCAGGGGAAAGAGTGGGGGAAGGTCTCTGCCTCATTGCACATGTGGGATGGAACTGTTACTCAAGGTACCTTGCCTTTTCCAGCCAAAGAAGGTGCAGGTAACCCATATGGTCAGAGGCCCAGAACCTTCCTAGACTAGAATCCTAGGAGAGTCATGAAGACACTGAGGCCAGTTGAAGCTGATTAAATGCAGCAGCAAAGCCTGACAAAACCTGGCTGCTCCTGCTACCAAAATTCTTCAGAGTTGCCCGTTTTCTCTTTATTTTTTTTGTCTGGTTCTTTAATTGTAAGTTGTCGGTGTTGCATTGCTTTTTGTTTTTGTTTTTTTGTGGGGTTTTGTTGTTTGCTTGTTTTTTCTTGTAACCTCCCCTTGATACAGATACAGATATGGATATAAATTGTTTTGCTGAGTTTAGCCTAAATATATTTTTGTGACTGGTATCAAAAAGCTCTAACTGATAAAGGGGAGTTAAGTGCTTTCAGAAACACGCGGAACACATCTTAATCTTACATATTCTGGACTGTATTGGTATAACACAACATGGAGTTAAAATTCAAGGTGAGTATGGGGTGGGTAGAGTGAGCAGTTTCAAAAGTATAGGTCACTTGCATTAGACAAATACATGCTGGAGATGATGCCTGGTTTCACCAAACCCACCAATGTTGACGACTGCAGAGAAACCTCCTCGGGCTTCATTCTTTCTTCGGAGTACAGGTGAACTCCAAACTGGCACCTGAGCAATTGAAGGCCATGGAGACAAAGGACTAAAGCAGCAATTTGATGTACTGATATCTGGATGCTGGATCCTCTCCCATTGTCCTGTTCATGCCCACAGGCCACACTGATAGCTGGCAATGGGACTTCTCAGCCATTCTGAACCAAGACATTTTGCACAGTGGACCCTCTGGGTAGTGAAAGTGCTCAGTAGAAGGCTGACGGTTTCAGGTGTGCAGACGGTAAACTGTAAAACCAGGAAAGCTGGTGCTAATGTTACTAATGTTACTAACAGCTAATTTTCACTTCTTCAAACAAGGAATTTTGATTCTTCATGAAAGGATACGTGTAGAGGTGGCATTGGAGGTTTGTTTCATTGATAAACAAACATCTTTTTAAAAATTTTATTTATTTGAGAGAGAGAGTGTAGGCAAGCATGAGCGGGGAAGCAGACTTCCCACTGAACAGGGAGCCCAACACGGGACTTGATCCCAGGACCCTGGGATCATAACCTGAGCCAAAACCAAAAGTCGGATACCTAACTGACTGAGCCACCCAGGTGCCCTTAAAAAATAAACAGCTTAATCACTGTCGTGTGACTTTATAATCTTTCATCTAGATTCCTTAGAGGAAATAAAATTTCTAATCCAGAATTTCAGTCCATCCTGGGTATGGAAATTCATCTTGCTCTAATTTGTTGTATAATAATCATAAGCCAACATATCCTAATTTATGGACAAGACCAATCAACAGCCGATATGGGTAGTGTGTTGGTTTGCTGATATGCATGTCATGTTAGTTTGCTAGGACTGCCATAACAAAATTCCACAAACTAGGTGGCTTGAAAAACAGGAATTTATCTTCTCACATTTAGAAGTCCAAGATCAACGTGTTGGAAGATTTGATTCCTTCTGAGAGCTGTCTCCTTGGCTTGCAAAAAGATTTCTCACTGAGTCCTCACATGGTCTTTCCTCTGTGCTCACACATCCCTGGTTCCTCTCTAAGGACATAAGTCAGATTGGATTAGGGCTCACTCTAACTCGTTTTAACTTCATTACCTCTTTAAAGGCCCTATCTCTAGATGCAGGCACATTTGAGGTACTGGAGGTTAATATTTCCACCTATGAATTTGAGGGAACCACACAATTAAACTTAAAACGCCATATGAGATTTTCAAAGAATTCAGTATCATGAACTAAAATTTAGGATACTGAAATTCAAACAGACTTTTGTGCCAAAAATAAAAGTTTGAATTATCATTCATGGGTCAACCACATTAATACATTGTTTGGTTGTAATAAAAAATCAAGTGGTCCACATGAGAAATTGTGTGGATCTTGTCATTTGTGATTGACGCATCTTTTGGGCTCTGCCAACCTCCAAAGAATCTTTGGGTCATTATGAAAATCAAATACAATGAGTCCATTTTTTAAGTGACCCTAGAGTTCTTCGTATATAAACTCTTCTCTGCCTGGGACTGAACATTTAAACTATGTCCTTTATAGACACTTATAAGCCATTTAGGCTTTGCAATCTTTATTTTGAAGAGTCTGAAGGACATTTTTGAAAAGACATTTTCAATTATTTCCCATTTGGATGGAGTTTCCTCTATTTAGCTTAAGTAAAATAACAACCCTGTGATTTTCCACCACCACTGATGGCTGTTCATTGAAGAATTTATGTAACATGACTTTATAATTATTTTTAGTTATTGACCAACCCCCCCCGCCAATTTTGCCTTCTAGAATCACACCTGATTCAGTGCCCAGAGAAAGATCTAAACTAAGAAAAACAAAGAAACAACAACAACAGATAAATAAAAAAACTTAACCTTCCTAATAAAGGATAAAAAAGTAGAAAATGTATGTTCTCTGAATGAAATGAACTGGACAATCAGAGATCCTGCTCCCAGGAGATGGAAACCACAAAAGGGGACAAAAACAGATTTGGGGAAGGAAATTTTCAAACTCAATGGATTGTCATTTATCCAATCCTAAATGTCACGATGACAGAGAAGGAAAGAAGGAAAAAAAGTAAACCCCCAAGTTACCTGTTTACTTTATTAAATTTTTGTAAGAGGTATATACATCAACTTTGGAAGCTACATACTATATATTTAAATTCTAGCTGATGTTAATAAAGATATGCATGTATATTAGTTATATTAGTAAATACCCAAACACAGGGAAACTGGAATTCTGACAGAGGTTTACACCTTGGGCAGTGCCTAATATTACATGGTGGAGAAATCACTTAGGTCAAATGGTGCGTATGGGAGAGTCTTGTGACAAACCTCCCAATTTCTACGAGGAAACCCACAAAAGAATTACAGATTGACAAATAAGCATAATCATGATGGTGTCTGCATCATTTATGCTTTGTTACTTCTCCTGATGAGAAGTCAGAAATAGGCTTCTAGAAGGTAGACTATGAGTAGGGTGGGATGGCGTTAATAAGGACCTTCAGTATCCATCAGCTTAAACCAAACGCAGCTCATTCTCTCTACTGTTTTCTCCCGTGTGCTATGTCCATGACCCACATGGCTCCTAAGTGCAGTGCTTCGAAGGACCGAATCAAACGTGCCCAAGACATCTTCGGTTAGTTTTTATTCCACAGCTGAAAGACCAGGTAGGCAGTAATCTGCGCTCCTACATTTTTCATCTGACTTGGCTGTTGTGAGACCTCTGAGTGTCTTTTCCAAGATAGAGAACGTTTTTTGCATCATGTTTAATGCTGAAACTGCTGTTACCCTAACAAACCCTCCTGAAGTTCTGAAGAAAGGTGGTGAAGAAAGAGGAGGAGCATTTCTTTTTCTCATGACATCATGAACTTTGGAACGAGCAAAGTCAGAGTTACTGCTGTGGGTGCAGTCTCCTCGTCTTCACTGCACCACCAGAGCACACCTGGGGCCTCTACTGCATTCTTCTCCTCACTGTGCTTTTAGGAAAACAAATCGCAATAAATTGATCCTTTGAGAACTGACTGATTAATGACTGTTGCAGCGTGTAACAGTGGAATCAGAAAAATTAAACAGGATCATTCTTGGTCATTTTGGTGAGGGTTAAGGGGAAGCATAGCAAATCAGCAAGCCAATATGTGCCTGGAAAAGACACTGGGTGAGTCATCTATCCATAGCAATTACACCTAATTCTCATGCTTTTTCTCCCATAGATTCTTCTTTGTGGAATCCAGCCCAGCAGAGATCGGTTTTGCCAGAGTCTTTGTTGCTGGGGGAGAAAAAATAGAAAGCAACTTCTTTAAGCACAAAAATTGCAGAACTTGATTTTTTTTTTTTTTTGCAACCTTTTCCCCCAGGGATCATGAAAGCAGCAGAGTTGTAAATGCCAATGGGGAAGTGAACTGGAGAACTGGTTTTCTTCCCCCACCAAAAAGAGAAATGACCAGATTACTCATATGTGCAGTCAGATTCCCTGTCTCACCTCCAAATGTTTTGGCAGTTCCAGGGTCCAGCCTGGAGTTCACTGATCACACTGCATAGGGTCAGAAGAGTACTGAGTCAAGTTGACATGAAAATTCTAAACCAATAGTGGGAATGGAAATAAGCAAGCGTTTTTATAGACCAAGCCTACAGACTCGTAGCAGTCAATACACAAGGTCTTGGCCAACTGCACTAACAGATTAACAGAGGAAAGTCAACAAAAAGTCAGAAGGTAACAGCCATAGAGGTTCTTGGGTCTGTTGCATGCATTGATGGAACTATGAGGTACGGCCTGCTCTGCACTCCCCATGGTGGTCATTGATAACTACAGATTTATAGAGCAAAAACTCCATAACTATGTACTGAATGCATAAAGCAGAAATGCAATTGAATATTGAGTCATAGGATAAAAGAGAATCAAGGCTCAAAGTCAGGAATAGTTTTAATAAAAAAGCAAAATAGTTTTTGACACATATTGATTATTTAAAAAAAGGTACAATTTTCATAAAGTCACACTAAAAATATCTGATTTCTTTATAAGCAGAGCTTTTGGGCCCAGGGGTGGAGGGTCATAGAGAGGAAAAGTGGAGGAATGGGTAAAACTAGGATACCTTCACACTACCCCTTAGCTATGCCTGTTCTTGCTATCTTACCTCATCCTAAACATGGTTTTGGGTTTTGAGAGACAGAGGAGAGAAAATAAGAGATGAACTCCAAAGAGAAGCATACAATGAAAAAAAGGGAGGGGGGTAGAAAGGAATGTAGGAGAGCAATTTTACCAGCCAATGTTCAGGGGAGAAAAATGTAAAGAGTTCACAACCAATAATTGCTTGATTTTTTTTTTCCTCCTTCTGAACCTTCAGCTTGGGCACTCCTTCTTAATTAGGACAATCTCCCAGAGAATACTGTTGCAATGTACATTTTTACTGTTGGCTTTCCAATCTTGATTTCTCCACTCCCCCTTACCCAAAGCTGCCTGATTTAGGGCTCCCCATGGTTTAATAAAGACAAAGCAAGGGATGGAACAGGTGAGACAATCTAGATAATTTATTCCATTTCCCTGGCCACTTTCAGGATGGACAGGTGACCTAGGTCATCCAGCAAGATGCTGGGCTTTTGCTGGGAATTTTTAGGAAAGAACTTAAAAGCCATCTTGGGACTGCAAGGAGCCATCTCCTCCCTGAGGCAGTGTGATCCGGCTCAAGCTTCTAGCAACAGGAAGAGAACAAATCAAAGGACTCACATGGCATTCTTCCCAACATCAAACTGTTATCAGGGCTTTTGCTGGGAATTTTTAGGAAAGAACTTAAAAGCCGTCTTGGGACTGCAAGGAGCCATCTCCTCCCTGAGGCAGTGTGATCCGGCTCAAGCTTCTAGCAACAGGAAGAGAACAAATCAAAGGACTCACATGGCACATTCTTCCCAACATCAAACTGTAGTAGTGCCCCCACTTTATCCTTCATGCAGTTTCACTTTTCACAGCTTCACTTACCAGTGGTTAACCGCAGTCTGGAAGCAGATGATCCCCCTTCTGACATATCGTCAGAAGGTCAACAGTCACGCTAAGTCACAGTGCCTACATAATTCACCTCACGTCATCTCATGACATAGGCATTCTATCATCCCACATCATCACAAGAAGAAGGGCAAAGACAGTACAAACATTTTGAGAGACCACATGCACATAACTTTCATTAGAGGACATTGTTGCAATTGTTCTATTTTATTTACTAGAGATTGTCATTAATTTCTTACTGTGCCTGATTTATAGATAAAACTTATCGTAAGTATGTCTGTAGAGGAAAAGGCATAGCATATGCAGGACTCAGTACTATTCTTGGTGTCAGGCATCCACTGGAGGTCTTGGAAGGCATCCCCCGCAGCTAAAGGGGGACTACTGTAATTTCAGTTTCATGTAACTTTCAGTTTCATGTAACTTTCCACATGTGACATGATTTGCAGAACCTTCATCCATCTGGACATTATCTTTGCTTCAAGGTACACCCTCGTGAATATGCATATCCCTCAAAACATCTTTGCTAGTGTCTGATACTGACAAAGTATAAAAGTGGTTAGAGCACTACAATTCCATTATTAGCATGTGTTTTGAGCAGCCCCTATTCATGGTAGTTCAGGCATGATGTCACTGAGCCCAGTCAAACAAGGCTATGAAGACAGTAGTGTGAATTCAGAAAAATATAAAGCCTGGTCCCTGACCTCCAAAGGAAAAAGGATGGAGAGAGGAACAGAAGGACTGAGACAGAAAGGAAGAATAAGTGGGATGAAAAGAGGAGAGAAAGGTGGGAGGAGGAACAAGAAAATATGCAGGTGGATCTGTAGGGATTTTCCCTCACATCAAAAACACATTTTCTTTATGAATCTTCCATATATTCCTCTAATGACATCTGCCCTATACATAAACAACACACACACAGCCTTCCCTCATCGAACACTCTGCTCCTTTCTAGCTACTTCTCTATCATCCTCTTTCCCTTACTGCAGCGCGCAGATGATTCTCCCTCTCTCCATTTCTCCAAACCACTTCCCTTTCAACTTGTGGCAATGAGCCTTTTCCTCCATTTCTCTCCCCAGAAGCTTCTTCTGCCAGTGCCATCAGTGATCCAAACTTCACTAAATCCAATAGAAATAATTTAGGTCTTTTGTCCTTTTGGACATCTTGGCTGTACTGAGCACTATTGATCAGTCCCTTCACCTGAAAATTGTCCACAGCTTTGCCTTCCGTGACACCTTCCCTTGGTTTACCTCCCACCATTCCAGCTGTCCTGTTCTCCGTTTCTTCTGCAGTCTTCCTTACTCTAACCACAACTTTGGTTTCCCTCCAACTTCAGTTTTCGGCTCCCTTCAATTCTGCTCCTGCTTCCTTGGAGGTCATAATCACATCTTTGGCTTCAACTTCAACCTAGCTGATCGCTTTCATGCTTTGGACCGAAAACGATATTTCCAGCCAGTCAATGGGAGGAAAGAGCTTGAAGCGCATTCAAATCATGTATCAAACTTACAAGTTATGTACTGCAAACAAAAGCCCAGGATAAAAGACAATTATTAAAGCAGGGCCAGTGCAGGGGGTTTGCCAAGTTCCATAGCGTCAACTACCATGAAGATCCAGATGGGCAGGTGTTGAGCAACAGATTCAGGGACACAGCCAAAGAGAGACTGGAGATCAGGGCCATAGAATCTGGGAGTCGGTTACTGTGAACATTGTGTATAAGTAAGAATTGTAATAATAACCTCAGGGCTAGTCCAACAGCATGGCTGGAAATACTAATAAAAAGTTTCTTATAGTCCCACGTCAGGCCAGGGAAATTAAAGGGTCATGCCAGTGGGCAAAATGGCAGAGACACATGGATTCTGTAGTCAGTGTTAGAGCCTGAGGGGTTGGAAATTTGGGCAGGTCATTAGCATTCCATATCCGTGAAGTTCTAAGTATAGAATTTTACATTTGTCCTTGTTAAATTTTATCTCAGTGGTTTCTGCCTAGAGTCCTAGATGTCAAAATAGTTTTGAATCTCAATTCATGCATCTGTCATATTACCTCTTTCTGTCACTCGGCTTTGTATCATCTGCAAATTTTATGTGGTCTTCCTTCTATCTCCTGAGCCAAGCAATTGATGAAATGCTGAAGTCAGCCGGGAGCCAAGCCATGTGACCTTTCTCTTCAACATTCCGTGCAGTGGACATCGACCTACTAATCAACACTTTTTTGGAGGTTATTGTTTAAACAGCCACAATTTCGCCTGACTATCCCGTCATTCAGCTGTGTTTTCTAAACTCTGATGAGTCTTTGGCAAATGCTCTTTTGAAATCAAGGAAGGCTCTTCTAAAGGTGTCCCCCCATTTTTCCTGTTCCACCAATCTAGGAACATGATAAAAAAGAGCATGATTACGAGTTTGGCATGACTTTCCTTAGTGAGTCACTGCTTCCTCTTCTCTGTGTTCACACGCCATCTGTTTAATATTCTATTTTAGAAGCCTTCCCTGGAATAAAATCAGATTTGCCAGTGTGTAGTTTGCAGAATTCCTTTTCTCAAAACTGGAAGAGCATTTGTTCATCACTAATCCCCTGGCCCCACTTCTATTCCCCAGGGTCAGATGGTTCCCAGATTCCTGACAGTGACTCAGCTCACACACAGGTTTGTTCACTTCGGTCCTTATAAAATAAGCCATCTGAAATTGCTAGATGTTCTTAATACTTCTCTATCTCCCTTCCCTTTTTCTTCCCATCTTATAGAGTATAAAACAAACAGTTTTATTACCATTCTTCTTGTTGGAGAAGATAGAAACAAAATTCCTCTCCCTTTGTTATCAGTTGGAACCCCATCACCTGTCCCAAGTAATTGGGCTCTGAAAATAACATATATACCCTCTATCCTTATTCGTTTACTCAGACCTCAGCTGACTCTGAGTTTGAATCTCCTTACCACGTCCTGATTTCTCCATCTACTTCTCAGACAAGTTCTTTGAAGTATGATTTCATTCCAGGACTTCCTGTACAGTCACACCAGTCTATGCTCCCCAACTATTCTGAATGCCACTAATCCCTTTTTAGAGATCTCTTTGTCCCTGAAATAACATGACAGCACTGGTCTAAAACCCATGATCTTGTTTAATCCTCCTGGGTCCTCTTCCATCCAAAGAGAATACCAGACAAGCCAGGAATCCACTGGGCTTAATTGCACTGATGGGTGACAAGGTAAATAGCAGTCACATACCATGTCCAAGATGCCCTAGAGTATCTCTTTTATTCCTAGCCCAAACCCTTCACCATATTGGTTTCTTTTTTCTCAAACCCCTCCAAATTCACCCCAAATCCTGTCTCCAAAGTGGGAACTTGCAAGATAGCTGTTTTGTTTCTAACTACTTTGTAATTCATTTTCAGGTGGCTCTACTCATTATAAATCATTAGCCTGAGGAGACAATGCTATGCCCAGCAAGAAGGAATGATTCTGACGTTGTCTGTTTCTTAATTGAGATCTCTGACCACTTGTTCTGACGCCAACCAAGTTCCTGGCTTGCTGTATGCTCTGGTCTCAGGAATACAGAATCTTGACAGTCTCTCTCTTTATCTTGCTTGTGTCTCCATATACCTCACTGACCCACACATGTTCTTTTTTTTTTTAAGATTTTATTTATTTATTTGACAGAGATAGAGAAGCCAGCGAGAGAGGGAATGCAAGCAGGGGGAGTGGGAGAGGAAGAAGCAGGCTCCCAGCGGAGGAGCCTGATGTGGGGCTCGATCCCAGAATGCCAGGATCACGCTCTGAGCCGAAGGCAGACGTTTAACGACTGAGCCACCCAGACGCCCCCCACACATGTTCTTCTAAATCTATATAATTAGTACACTCTGTTTCTTCTAACTCAATCTACAGAATATTCTCAAGTTTTATATAGACCTATCAATTCACCTTTATAAGCCCTCCAACCAAATAAATTTTATATAAATATTTTTATCCATTTCCTTCATTCAGTTTGGTAGATTTTTCTTTTGTCAATAATACCTTTCATATCAAGTTTGAGCCAGATTGAAAGATCTGAGACAATATATTTTCTAGAATGTTCTTTCTAAACAAAGAACCTTTTCTTTCCTGAAAATTATTTTGATACCTGATTGTAAATAGTTGCCTTTGTATTTATTTCTTATAAGCCACTGTATTTGAAAGTGGGAAAATGAAGGCTTATTAATTGTGTTTAAGCCATAGCTTCCCTAGTCTGCACTATGGATTTTGGGCTTGCCAGCTCCCCACTATATATTTATAATCACACACACACGCAGACACAATCTCCTATTGGTTCTGTTTCTCTGGAGAATCCTGATTTTTACATAACCATAACTCTAGATCCTTGGTGAAAAGATTTTTCTCTGTCAATGAAAATGATCAATTTCTGAAGAATCAAACTATGCCTTAGTTTATATTAAAAGATGGTCCAAAGCTACACACAAGCACTGACATAAGACTTGCTGGGACTCCAGAGACTAAATGAGAGACTCAAGAGTAGCTACCAGGAGAGAAAGGCCAGCAGGCCGTGAAAACCCCACTTTCAGAAGGGTTAGTGTCCATCTGGGGTATTATGAGAGGAAGTGGTAGGATTCCTAAAATGCACCCTAGTAAAGATTGTGGGATCCACACGAGGCAGGGTAAGAGCCTTGGAAGACAAGTCCATTTATGAGGAATAACTTATAGGGATGATTTGAGGGGGGCAGTACAAGGCTTTGTTTAGGGTTTAAGTAGAATAGAGCCAAAGCCACAGAGGTGTGAAGTGACCCCAGGGCAGACTGTCTTCCATAGTGGGGAACAGGTAGGGAAGTGGAAGCCTAGAGCTAGTGTAGGCATCATAACACAGGAGAGACTACTTTTGAATTTACAGACACTGTCCCTGACCCCTACCCTACCACCTCATCCCTTAATAAAGGAGATACTAACACCATGTAAACCAGATTCTCAGTGGATCAGATTGGGCAGAACCAAGGCTGCTGAGAGCAGGTTTTTATAGCTGGAGCTGGGGGTGCTTCTGATGCCACACATGCAGTCCAAATCTCCAGTTTATGTGGGCACAGGACTATTTGAGGTAGCAGGTTTTGAAAAATATCTTCAAAAGCAAAATTACAATAAAGTTAAAATAATAAAAAGTAGTTTTTTGGCCTTGAATAGACATTATTGAATTATTGTGCTTATAATTCTGTTAACTCAAGCTTTCCCATTTTCATTGGAAAAACTATACAAACATAATTAAAATTTTTCACCCTACTTTCTCCTTTTAAAACACATACTCCAATTTTCTTGTGTCTTCCTGCATTAATAACTGAGATCTTTCTCATTCAAATATGTACTTATTTGCAAGACATTTGTGAACTGCCTACTGGTTTGTGACACTGCATCAGATGCTGAAAGTGACTTGCACAAAATTGCAAACATTGTCCCTCCGTAACCGATTAAATGGTCCCTACGTATCATTCCCAATCTCCTTATTAAATGTATTTTTAAAGGCATTACTCTTTAATCCTTAGGAAATGTGGATATCATCTGCCTTTGAATCAGATTATCCCTACAGCTATAAAAACAAATTTTTGAAGATCTCCAACAGAGAAGCACATTACCAGTTGGTATCCTGCATGTACAGCTCAATTAAAACTGCTTTGACCACATTCCCTCTATTCTAGAGTCACGCTTGACAAGTTTAAAGAAACTCTCCATTCTCTTCATCATTCTTTCAACTCTTTTATCATTTGAATTTTTTATTAGCCTTAAGGGTAAGAGGTCCTTTTTTTTTAAGATTTTATTTATTTATTGGACAGAGAGAGACACATCAAGAGAGGGAGCACCAGCAGGGGAAGTGGGAGAGGGAGAAGCAGGCTTCCTGCTGAACAGGGAGCCCAATGCGGGGCTTGATCCCAGGACCCTGGGATCATGACCTGAGCCAAAGGCAGTTGCTTAATGACTAAGCCACACCTGCGCCCCTCAAGGGGTCCTTCTTATACATTGATGTCTTCCTCCCCTAATCACTCTATGTTGAATTGTATTAAATGTGTCTCTTCATCATTCTTGAACGTAAAGCTGTATTTCGCATTTGTTAGCCTTGTGTGTGACCACCCGCATTGCTGTTCAATATACCTATTGTCTCCTGTGCTGATTATACTGGACTGTACTAGACACCTGGCTTTTCATCACTATGACCCCAATTTCCTTTCTCAACCCCCCAAGTCTAAAGCCAGACTCACAAACACAGATGTGTGCTCACCCACCTTCCCCATGACCCCCAAGTTGCCTGCTCCTGGGAAGAACTTTCACTTCATCCAGCTGATGAGACTGCAGGGCAACTACAACCCCCTTTTGGCACCTCCCCTTGTCCCCTATAGAAGGTCTCCAAGCAGCCCGCCTCTCCCCATTCATTTTTTGCCTCAGTGGGCCTTGTGCTTCGTTCTGCCAGCTAGCCTTCTGGTTTGAGGGTAATAAATACTTGCAAATATTTTTCTAGTCAAAATACACTGTAAAGACCCTATACTTTTTTCCTAAATAAAGTGGGCAATACGTATTTTACTACAGCCTGTCACTGTTTCTTTTTTCCAAATTTCATTAAAGTCCATTAACAAGGCCAGTTTAGCCCTCCCGGGAGCCTCCATCACACCTGGTCATAAGCCCATCTGGTCCAGAAGCAAGTTGTCTTCAGTACCTCTCCACGAGCCAGGTGCTGATTCCTGCTAAACCCTTCATTGCTTCTGACGTCAGAAACAGTTTAAGGGAGCCCAGAGACTTCCCCTTGCTTTTCTGGGTCCCTTTTCTGAGAAACTTTGCAGGCCTTATATCTTATTTTTATTTGAGGTAATCTTGAAGTCCATTTTTTGTTCTCAATTGTTTTAGCCACATTTTTATGCTCTAGTTCTTGACATGCTCTTGTGTACCTACAGGTAGAACTTCAGTGAGGGATCGCAGGGGATCATGAATGCGAGAGGGCTTTCAGAGCACAGTTGGGCTCGGGATTTGGTTATTGGTAACATCAGATGGTGGAATTCGAGGAAAGAATCTTAAAGATCAGTTATATAGAAGCCTTTTCATTTTTAATATAACATAATGTGTTGTTCTAAGTATTTTTTAACCTCGGCTACTTATGCAATTTCCTGTAGGCTAAAAATATTTTATTTAAAGCCTCTGTTCAGTCTTTAGCTTCATTCTTTTCTCAGTGATCCTACCTTGGTTCTATTCTTCTTTTTTTCCTCTTTTTTAGCCCAGGGCTTGAACTCACAACCCTGAGATTAAGACCTAAGCCAAGATCAAGAATCAGACGCTTAACTGACTCAGCCCCCCAGGCGCCCCTACACTGTTTCTATTTATTGTCTTCTTCATCATTATGATGTGCAGGTTTTTACAGACACATTCCTGGATGTGAATCTGAGCTCCGACTCTTTCTTACCAGCTTGCGACCTGGGGTGACTTCTGGGCTTCTTGGCTTTCTCATCTGTAAAATGGGATCACAATAGTACCTACCTCGGATAGAGCCTTGAAGGAGATTAAAAGAATTAATATACATAAAATGCTTAAAACAGGGCATTGACCATGTTCAGCAATGCCAGTAATTATAGTTACCTTTTCAAGATCTCTTATGACTTCTAGATGCCCTGAAAGCTAACCACCCCCATATTCTTCACTGCTTTTGAATTATTAGTTCATGTGCTAAACATGGTCTCCACTTTTCTGAAAGCCCCAAAAATATCCCAAGGAGAAATTAATAATTGATATTAAACAATGTGAAGACTACCCCTTCGTTCTTTACATTGCATAAGAAAGGTCAACACATCCGGGCAATAGCATGCCATCATTCATCATAACATGCTTCTCTGCCTATCTTTCTATAAGTAGTTATGCAAGCACTTTGTGCAAGTACTTACATATATCTTTATATAAGCAGGTAGAGTTGCAATCAATATTGGCGACAACCGGAGTTGAAGAAGGTGAAACTCTAACCTTGTGCGTTGGCCTCAAGAAGAAACTCACGGAGCCCAAGAATGCAACCTCTGTCCCACTGTCAGAGACAGGATGCTGATATGACCGTGGGCTTAATCCAGATAGGCAGTCCTTGTGTTCTCAGGCTACAATGACTATATCTTGTTAAGAAAGAGGGCTTCATTGCTGCTTTCTTTAGTAAATCGTCCTAATTTTTAAAATCATCAGCAGTTTTGTAACCTCCTCCTCTCATTTCATATATAATCACCCACGGTCTTCAAAGTGTCTTTTTCTTGAACTTGTAGATAAAAACCCACTTCCACTACAAGCTCTTTTTCCATTTCATTTGCAGATCTGTTTACCGATTTCATGTTCCATAACCTGCACTTGACATCCAACACCAGGTGTCTTCCAGCCTCAGTTCTCAAGACTTCACACACCTTTTGTATGTGAGAGAAAACACAGAAGAGGGAAGACTTACATACCCAATTTCTTCTTACTTTTTAAGTCATGGTTTTTTTTGGGGGGGGGGTTAATTTTTACTTGAGAATCCACTGTGGGGCTTATTCATGCAGGTTCTCGATCCTCCTGGCTGCCCAGGAACCTGCCAACTTTATCCCACCTGCAGATGAAGCTGATGCAGGAGATTTGTTATCACGCATCTTGACAAATTCTGTCTTCGGTAAGTAGTCTGATCTACCAAATACTCATGGATGTTATTTTGTATTTTAAAGACCCAACTCCGACCTTTCCTCAGAGCTACACATTCATCTCTCTCCAGTTGGGTCACCCACAAACAGCTCAAACATGGTGCGTTCACTGCTGAACTCACCCCCCTCTCCCACAAACTAGCTCTTCAATGTTCTCTCTCTCGACTGGTGTCATGACCATGTTTGGTCACCAGGTAAAAATCCAGAAGGCATCCGTGCTTCTCCAAGTCCTTCTCCCCCAAACATCAAGTCAACCACCTGGCGCTATTAATTTTAGCTCCTGAAATTCTCTTGAATCAGTCCTCTCCAGGTCTGAATCATTCTTTCTGATTTATTGCAATAGACAGCTGAGTTCTCTCAAGCTCCTCAAATAAATGTTTCCACAGGTGCCAAAATGATCTTCCTATAATCCAAATGCAATCTTATAACCTGCGTTGCTTTCAGGTAGTCTGAAGTCGGTAAAATGGCACTAAGGATCTTCTAGGAGTTGGTTACCCCAAATCTCCTTCACCTAATTTCCCACCAATTCTACCCAAAGACTTACTGTTAAAGCCATCGCCTTTGGTTTTTTTGTTTGTTTTTGTTTTAATTTAAATTTTAGGTAGTTAACATACAATGTAATATTGGTTTCTGGAGTAGAATTCAGTGATTCATCACTTACACACAACACCCAGCCCTCATCACAAGTGCCCTCCTTAATCCCCATCACCCATCTAGCCCATCCCCCACTCACCTCCCTCCAGCCACCTCAGTTTGTTCTCTATAGTTAAGAGTCTCTTATGGCTTTCTTCCCTCTCTCCTTTTTTTTTTCTTTTTTCCCCTTCCCATATGTTCATCTGTTTTCTTCCTTAAATTCCACATATCAGTAAGATCATATAGTATTTGTCTTTCTCTGACTTATTTCACTTAGCTTAATACACTCTAGCTTCATCCATGTATTGAAAACCATCACCTTTAAAACCAGGTAGAAATTTGGAACTACACTAAGCAAGGAAGAGTGCTAGAAACAGGAAATATACAGATAAATGTAAATTTTTCTCATTCTTAAGTTCTTTAAAAAATAATTCACTGTTTAAACAAAAAAAGTATAAGTTTAAACGTATGTAGAAGGAAATTTTATGACAACAACAGCACAAAGCATGGGAGAGGAAACCAGAAATACACTGCCATGAGTCTCTTTCATGAAATGAAGTGACAGAACTTATTTGAAGATAGAATACAATTTTTAAAAAGATAAATGGTGCACTTTTAAATAAAACAAAAATGTATAAGCCAATAGAGGACCTTAAATGGAATACAAAAAACAAAAAGAAGTCAGGAAAAAGAAAAAAAGGGACAAATCAGACAAGTATAAAACAAACAGCAAGATGGTCAATATTAACATAAACTTATTGATAATTACGCTGAATATGAATGATTGAAACACCCCAATTAAGTGATAGGTTATCATAACAGATAAAAAAGCAAGATCCAAATAGAAAGACCCAAATATATGCTGGCTAGAAATTCACTTAAACTATAATTACAGAGATAACTAAAAATAAAAGGATGAAAAAAATATTTATATATATATAATGAAAACACTAATAAAAAGAAAGGTAGAGTGATGATATCAACGGTGAACAAAGTAGGCTATAGAATGAAAAGAAGAGGAGTAAAAACGTTTTCATAATGATAAACAGAATCAATTTGTCAAACAAACATAATAATCCCTACAGTGTATACACCTAATATAAATGAAGCAAAGACTAACATAAAAGGAGAACTAAATTCACAGTTACAGTCGGAGATTACAGTAATTGAAAGAAAATCAGTAAGCACAATCATATCAAGCAACTTGTCCTGACACTTAGAGAACACTCTATCCGACAATAACAGAATGCGCATTCTTCCCAACTGCCTGAGGAAAATGAACCAATATGGGCCATATGTTGAACCATTAGAAAATTCTGAATAAATTTAAAAGAAATGAAATCATAAAGATTATATTATATGACCACAAAGGACTTAAATTAGAAACCAATAACTAAAAGATTTCTGGAAAACTAATCTCAAAATATATGAAAATTAAACTTACCAGGGCCAAAAAAGAAATAACACATAAGCTTAGAATATATTTTGGATTAAATAAAAATGCAAATAAATCATATCAAACATTATGGAATATAGTCAAAGCAGTGCTTAGAAAGAAATTTATGGTTTAAGTGCTTACATTGGAAAGAAACAGAGGTCCAAAATCAATTAACTTAGGTTACACCTTAAGAAGATAGAAAAAGATGTACAAATTAAACACAAGTGAAAGAAAGAAAGAAAGAAAGAAAGAAAGAAAGAAAGAAAGAAAGAAAGAAAGAAAGAAAAAGAGAGGAAGGAAGACAGACAGATTAGAGCAGAAATAGAAAGTGGACAAATGATAGGGAAATTCAATAAGTCAAAAATATTTTTAAATCAATTCATAAGCTTCTTTCTAAAGCAGCAGATTCTAAAGCTAACGTGCATTAGAATCACCAGGAATTCTTATTAAAATGGATTGCTGGACTTTGACTCCAGAGTGTCTAATTCAATAGGTCTGGAGTAGGGCCCAAGAATGTTCATTTCTAATAAGTTTCTAAGTGATTCTAATGCTTCTGGGGATTACATTTTAAGAAGAAGAAAACTAGATGGGTCAAGAAAATAAAAGGAGGAGAAAATACAAGTTGCTAATATCAGGAATAAAAAAAGGAACATTACTATAAATTCTATAAATTTAAAAGGATAATAAGGGCTAATAACAAAAATAATAATACTATGAATAAATCTATACCAGAAATTTGACAATTTAGATGACATTGGTGACATGACTATGTGTATAGAAAATTTGAACAAATCTTCAAGAAAGCTCCTAGAACTAATCAGCAAGTTCAGCGAAGATGCGGCCTGAAAGTTTATATAAAAATCAATTCTCCTTCCGTATAACAACTAATAGTTGAAAATAAAACTCAGAACATACAGAAAGCATCAAAACATGAAATAATTATAGACAAATTTAATTAAACACATAGAAGTTCTGTACTCTGAAAACTACATAATATTGTTGAGAGAAATTAAAGAAGACTTTAAAAAAAAAAGAGAGAGAGATATACCAAGTTCATGGATTTGAAGACTCACTATTGTTAAGATTCCATTTCTCCTCAAATTGTTCTAAATATTTAATGCAACCCCAATCAAATCCCAAAAAGGTTTTGTTTTTAGAAATTTGCAAGCTAACTCTAAAATGTATGTAGAAATAAAATGACCTAAGGACCTAGAATTGCATTCATAATATTCATAGCAAAATTGAAAGAAAGGAAGAGAGTAATACCCTACACTATCTGCTTTCGAAACAACATTAAACTACAGTGACAAAGACAGTGTGGTATTGGGGTAAGGATGGATATATAGATCAATGGAACAGAATACAGTCCAGAAAGAAACTCACTCACATATATAGTCAACTGATTTCTTTTTTACTGAAGTATATAAATTAGGAAAACAATGGCATTTATAAATGCATCAAAAAGAAAAAAATATCTAAAAATAAATTTAACCAAGGAGGGGAAAGACCTACACACCGAAAAGTATAAGACATTGATGGTCAACTGAGTTTTGACAAAGATATCAAGGCTATTCAAAAGCATTTTCTTTCCAAAAACTGGTACTGTATATCCATTAAAAAATTATAATAATTCTTGGCTCTTACTCCATACTATTTGCAAAAGCTAAACCAATCATGAAAATGTAAAGGCTAATGTATAAACACATAGAAAGAAACACGGGAGAAAATCTACATGATTTGGGGGTAGTCAGTCATTTCTTACATAGAACACAGAACGTAAAAATCATAAAAGAAAAAACTTATAATTGAGCTATGTCAAAAACAAAAATTTATTCTCTTCAAGATAGCACAAGAAAATGGAAAGAAATGGAAAATAAAGAAAATGGATAAAGAAAATGGAAAGGTGGGCCACAGACTGGAAAAAAAATATATGCAAAACAGGTAAAAGCCAAAGGACTTGTGCCCAGAATATATAAATTCTACACATACTAATAAAAAGATAAGCAACCCAATTTTTTAAATGGGCAAAAGAGCCAATCAGACATTTCATAAAACAATATATACAAATGACCGAGAAACAGGAAAAGATGGTTAATATCACTAGTCAAATTAAAATAATAATGAGATAGCACAGGTGCATACCCAATAGAACGGCTACAAGGAAAAGGACTGGCAATATCAAATTTTGATGAGGTTGTTGAGCACCTGGAATTCCTGTGTATCTTTCGTGGGAATGTAAAATTGTACAACCTCTTTGGAAAACAGTCCGGCAGTTTCTCATGACGATAAATACACACTTACCATACAACTCAGCAATTCTACTCCTAGGTATTTACTCAAAAGAAATAAAAACATATTTCTACACAAAGTCTTGTACACATATGTTCATAGTACCCTGTGTAATGGTCAAAAAAGAGAAACTCAAGTGTCCATTTGCAGGGGAATGTTATATATAAACTGAAGTATATCTTTTCAATGAAATTAAATCTCATGAATAGATTTATAGACACGTAAGAATACATCTGAATGGTCCCATTTGTACGGTACAGAAAAGGTAAATGCAAACTAGAATGGCCTAAAGCTGATCATTAATTGCCTGGAGACAGAAGTGGGGATGATACCTACTGAAAGGGCATGAGGGAACTTTCTGGGTGATTCTATGTCTTGACGGTGTTGGTTAATTGGGTTCACACTTTGGTTAAAACTCACTAAATTGTATTCTTAAAATGAATGCATTTTATTGTACTTTATGCACCTCAGAAAAATTGAAGAGCAAGTGGGCATGGAATGGCAAAGAGGGTCCCAGGGAAAGATGATCAAGCAATATGGAGAAGGGTCAGGACTTCCGAGAAAGTCAACCGATGAGGAATTCCCATGATACAACAGAAAGCCCTTTAAAGATGGGACCATATAATATTATATTATGCATCCTTTAAGTGTAAAACCCAACTCCACGTACTTTCATTAAAATTAGTTATCCCTACATTTGCTTAATATGGAGAGCTGATTATCAGCTTTATGTACCAGTGGTCATGTGAGTTTTTTTTACAGTGAATGTCTATTCTGACTGGTGATAATTCGTTTCTGGTCTTCAGTGTCCACCTACATACTATTGTTCATTAATATGACCCCAAATGGTATGAAATATTTTTGTTCAAAAAGGATGAGTTCCATATCTGGATCAGAGTGGAGCGGAGGAAGGAAAAGCTGTAGAAAGTGAGACATTTCTTTTATGAGTTTGACATCTGTCAGATTCTCAGAGTCAGAAAGAACTGTGAATCCATGAGACCCTGAAAACTGACAGAAAATTTAGAGAAGGCACTGGCTGTCCCTTATTCATGAGCTTGGGGACGGGCATCAATTTTATTTAAATTCCAAGGACCACTGATATGTGAGCAATACCTTCACTGATCCCATGAACTGTGAAGTCACACTTTGTTTCTAGAGCTTCTATACCTGGTAACAGACACCTGGAGTTAAATCTATTGCACTGAATGAACTGAGCATGTCAGAGACAGACCCTGGACTAAGCAGTGAACTTGAGGTCTAATTAATCATTATATCCCAGTACCTTGCAGAGGACCTGGCATGGAGAAGTCAGATAATGTTGCTGTAAGGATCCTGCTCGGTAAGTGACAATGTGCTCTCAGAGGAAGAGACTTAGAGTTTTTAGGCTGAAACCTTTTCTCTATTAAGTGAGCCCAGAGTCTTCTCCCAGCTCTCATTTTTGCTATTTCCATATAGAAGTTCATCCCAATTCCCCAGAAGAATGATAACCTCAGTGCAAATTGAACAAACGTCAGAACAACTTGGAGTCCAGTTTTACCGTATTCCAACACACCTGTTATAGTATTGGCCAGTTCCAGAATGGCATCAGCCCCTGCTTCCTGTGTATGGTATCCACTAACTGAGGTGGAATCAATTCTCGGCATGTGCTTTGCTGTACACTGGAAGATGTCAGCTATAATTTTCATGGATGGTTCTGGAGGAAAAATATAAGTATTTCTGACCATAAACTCCTTTAGTATATCCTTTTGGGTTGTCCAGTAAGTTTCTTTTTAGGTACACCTTGCTCTTCCCCAGTTACTATAAAAGTTGCAAGAACTGCAATCATCTTTTGGTTCTTAATAAAACAAAGACTCCCGTCATTGATCATGTCATGGCCCCTATTCAACCGTCATTGGTACCAGATCAGGGTTCATTTCAATGCTTCCTCCTCCTGGCTTCCTCATTTCTTTATTTTTTCACTTACAGATGGTTCTGTGGTTTCACTTCCTATTTGGTTTCTGAACCCTGGGCACGAGACTTGGACACAGGGAAGCCTCTCACTCAGCTTTCGTAACCGTCCCTCAGGCTGGTGAGAACAACGCTGGCACTGCAGAATTGCTGTGTGGGCACATGGCGGCTCCTCCACGGCAGCCTTGCTGAGAGCTGCTATCCTGTGGAATGTTCTGGCCGGTGAAGGAGGAGACAGGGCAAATCAAATGACTTGGGTTGGAAGTGTCATGTGCGAACCATGGCCCTGTCTCTTAGCTGTTGTGAGAATTTGGGCAAATCATCTGGTCTCCCCCATCCCTCATCTTCTTTTTTTAGAGAGAGAGAGTGTGCGTGTGTGCGTGTGAGTGGGGGTGAGGGAGGGGCTGAGAGAGAGGAAAAGAAAAAATCTCAAGTAGGCTTCACGCCCAGCCTGGAGCCCCACTCAGGGCTCAATCCCACCACCCTGAGATGATGACCCGAGCCAAAATCAAGAGTCGGAGGCTTAAGTGACTGAGTCACTCAGGTGCCCCTGTATCTTCTGAAGGACTCTTGCCCTGTCTCCTCAGTAGCTCAGAGGCCACCAGTGACCCCGGGCTCCTCCTCAGCCTCTCAAGATTGTGTAAGTGTCAGCTTTTTGTACCTCATCTCAGGAAAAGGCTGGAATCCAAGCCAGGCTGAACATGACTCAGAAAAACAAACATGATGCTTTTGTACCTGAGTATGGAGGATGACGTCGTACTTTCCACACTGAAGCGCATGGGAACTGCGGCCTCGCCCTCATCTAGAGAGCTTGCTTTTCTCTCTCTCCACAAAACTCCGCCATCACATGTCCCTCTGCAGGGGAAGGCCGCCTCCTGCCCTCGCTGGGGGCCTGGTCGCGGTGGACCTTACGAGAGCACCTGAAGCTCTCCCCAGCACCAGCAGTCATCCTGGACCTTGACACAGAAAGACCAGGCAACGCTCACCGGTCATCACCACCTTCTTTTCAGCCCCAGCAGTGTGCCTTCCCCCAAGGCATTGCCTTCTCCCAACACAAAGCGGGTAGGGTAGGGTGGCAGGACCCAGGTGTCCCCTCTGTAGCTTCTGTGCTGGGTTGTCCCAGTCTAATTTTAATTAGAAGCTTTGCTCTCTAACACCTGAGCCTCCAAAGAGGCCTGTTTTCACTCTCCCTCAAGCCCTAGTCTTCTGAAAAGGCAAATTCAGCCAGAGAAGGAAGTGTTTGCCCATGGACAGGACGGGAAAGCTCCGTGCCCATGCTCTCAGAGGGGCAGAAGACGACCCCAAATGCTTATCCAACATACAGGGTTTTTTGTTGGTGCTGATTGGTTTGTGATTATTTTTAAACGAGTCAGATTCATTTCAAGAAACAGAAAATGGCTCCCATGTTGTCGTAGGCACTGTGCCAAGTATTTCAGACACTTATGAATGTCATTAGATAATTATCGTATTTACTGTCAATAGCACTCGTTACTCTCGCGTGCCGGGAGAGGAGCCCTTCAGAGCATAGCTGCTGCAAGCTGGAGCGGCTCTGCCCCGGCGTGAAGCGGTTTTCTGCACTCTGCCTCTCTGGAGTGGTGGCAGGACGACCCCATGGCCTTCCTTGAAGCCATCCTCTGTAGCCCTCCCACCCCAAGTCTATAACACCGCTGCCTTCTCCGTAAGCAAAGGAAGGTCTCATTTGATTGTGTTTTACCAACTTGACTGGGCTCCTTCTGTGTACCCAATACCATGGTTGTGATAGAGAACACACGTTCCCCCCCTCAAAGGAGTTCACTGCTCACGGTGCCATTAGAAAGACAAGCAGATACTGCTGGCTTGGGTGGGGTGCACAACAGTAGAAAGATGTACAGATATGGTTCAAGAAAGGGAAGGAAGAGCTCTCTCTGGAGGATTAAAGGAGGTCACAGAGACAGCACTGCCTGGGTTTTAAAATTTAGAAGTTTAGCATGCGGATGTACTGGAGAAAAAGTATTGCTACAAGATAACCCGTTGCCTCCCTTCCTCCCCATCCCTGCCCCTGCTTTGGTAGAGAGACCTGGGGCACTGGGCAGGTGGAAAAATAGCAAAAGAGAGTGGTTGATGGATTGTGTTTTAGAAAGAGAGGGTCCTACTAGCTGTTGGAAAGAGTAGACTGCAGGGAAGTGAAATGGGTGATCATAACAGTAAACACATACCTAGCCCCCACTGTGTGCCAGGCATGATTCTGAGGACTTTACGTGTATTAACTCATATGACTTTGTCCCTATTTTACAGCTGTGGGAAAAGACTAAGTAACTTACCAGGAACACACAGCTACGAATGAGAAGGCAGAGATTGTAACACAGGCAAGCTGGCTCCCCAGTCTGCAAACTGTAAAACCACAAAGTCAAGGGATTATTAGGCCAAGTTTGGGGAATGTTTTCACTGGGAACTGAGACTGAAAAGATAGAGATGAGATCCAAGTAAAAGATACTAAAAGCAACGAGAGTACCAAGAAGGGATTTTAAGGAAACATGGCTATTTCTTTGTCCATACCCCCAACCCATCACACTCAGCTTTGGATATTTTATGAAATCCAAAGATGAAAATTGTCTCTCATGATTTTTTTGCCTACTAGGCTACTTTTTCTTTAAGTGTGAGGTTACTTGCTGGGGGTTGGACGTATTATGAGGGTAACAGAAACCTTTCCGACAGAGGTGGCCCGATTGGGGGGAAACTGACAAAGAAGGAGGAGCAGGGTATTCCAGGGATGGGGGACATCTTGGGCAGGACATGGGAACAGCCTGGTTTCCAGGGAACTCACCTGTAAGAGATAAGGACTGAATTGATTTCATTTTCACTCCCTCCCAGATTCGGGTCAGCAAATCTACATCCCAACGAAACCCCACCAGATACCCTCATGGGGCAAGAGCTGGCAGATGTCCCCAGTGACACTTTCTCCATTTGGTGCCTCTTTTTTCTGCACAAACACTTGAGTCACACAACGGCAAGATGATACCCATTCATTTTCATGCTTTAGAAAGCATGGTTCATTCCCAGGCAATTAAACAGAAGACAACAGACATTTACTTTGTTGAGGGAGGAAGAGGAAATACAACTTTTTGATACCGAAGGAGCCTTTGGGTTTAAATTAAGAATGTTCAGATCATAAACCATGGGGTAAAAATAAATGGTGCAGAATCAGAGAGAACGCTGGCTCTCGATGTGGGGGTCCAAGTGGTTTTCCAAGTGTCAACAGACTGGTCATTCCTAGGATCGGTGTTTCTTCTGCGGTTGTGTTTACACATTGGTTTCTGGCAAGGGTGAAGTGTTTGCATATGACCTTAGTAAAATGCAGACATCACTTCATTGGGTCTCATCAAAAGCAGAACTTGTCCTCCCATTCATCTTTGTCAGACCAGCAAGAACAGCCAAACTAGGTCATCCAGGGCCACCATTTTTCTCCCAATGAAGCCTGTGATTCCATCTTTTATTCTGCTAATTAGACCCAGGCACACTTTAACTCTGTGAGCTGGTAACGCTTCATTAATCCCCAATGATCCCTTTGGATAGTTTCTCACTGGGCTCAGGGAATCCTATGGGCCATTGGAGTAAGTCTACAGTTGGCTTTCAGGGGGCTCAAAAGAGACAGCCCCGGGGTCCTTTTGTAATAGTTCATTATTCTGTTTAGATACCCCTCTTCTCCTTTAAAAGTGAAGTTTCTGCCAGAGACTCTGGCTCACAGATTTTCTGATCCCACATTATGGCCCTATCTCTGGCAGGCACAGCCTTCCCATAGGATGGTTTACAGGATATTGAAATGTGCAGAGAGAGCGTCCAGTGGGGCTGCCGCCCGTCTGCAAGTCAGAGGAGAACTATTTATCCTATTAGCAAAACCAACAGAGCCTTGCTTCGTTCTCCACTGAAAATTCCTCCCAAGGCACTGAGCAGGCTATGACAGACTGCTTTGGAAACTGCTAGAAGAAGGGATCTGTTCAACGTTATTTACAATTCCAGAAACCATAGCATTTCCCTGGTCTAGCCGGTTTCCTAACTGACCAGACCAAACTCTGCAAAGCCACTCTGCCACTTACCAAATACTGTCAGCTCACGGAAGGGCTGACTGTTCTCCACGCCAGCCTCCGCACCCTGGTACACAGCCACTGCGGCCCTGAGTGACAGGCAGACACACGCAGCCACGCTCAGTCCCGGTCCTATGGGGACGTGCAGACACAGGCTGGTGTTTGAGAACCTGAACCAAGGTAAGCCAGAGAAACCACCAGACACAGAGTACGGCGGACTTAGGTCCATCCTGCCTTGCGTCCTTGGCAGAGAAATAGCACAGGTGGTAGAAACTTGCTTGGATTAAAATAACAAGTTACCACACACACTATATATACTGAACCCTACAAACACATTATCAAAAAAAATTTTAACTTCGCACATAGTAGTTGTGACACTTTTCTCAACCCAGAGTCATCTAAAGAAGTGCTTCACAAAATTGCATGTGTATTCTAAACATCTAAGAGGCTCATGAAACAACAGATTTCGACTGGGAGGTCTGGGGTAAGGCCCGAGCTTCTGCATTTCCACCAACTCCCCAGTGAGGCGCTATAATGAGTCTAGCAAACGGGATAGTCTCCCTCTATCCCCAACCCACCCAACCCATCTCTCTGATTACTGTCCAGGCTAGATTATCCTGTAATCTGCTTTCTTCACCAACTATAAGGAATGCGTATCCTTCCGGGTCAACAACAACAACAACAACAAAAATGTACCTCATTCTTTTTACTAGCACAGAATTCTATACGTGAGATGCCATGATTTACTCACCTTGTCTTGCATCGATGAAGTCTCAGGGTGTTTCTAAGTTTGGGGCCATTTTTTAAGCTTGTCTCTGTTCATCTTCTCTGTTCCTGAGCCAGAAGGAGACCTGAGCCGGTAGCAAGTTCAACTGTGTCTGGCGCCGAGTTCTGTAGTTCTCTATTTCTCTAAGTGCAGAGAGGTAGTAACTGTGTCTCCGTGAGACTGACGAACACCTCAGCACCCAGAGCAGGACCTCAGGGTGCGCTCCCTCTAAGAGATCTTGCGTGAGCCAGGAGGCTCACGACACTGTGGGATAAACAGAGCCCGCCTTCCTTTGCTGTCAATCTTACGCGAACATTGGAGAGGAAAAACAATTCGTTACTTTTATTTTAAGGTGCACAAATGTCCAACAAAGAGGAAAACCCAAAATTCACAGGGATTTTGAAGATTAAATCATGAGCTCAAAAATGTTTTCTTGCTTGTGGCCAGTGGCTTTAGCTCCCTTCGGGATACATACAGGTCCTGCTTCTCTGCACGTAGGAGCAATTTGATGGATAATGTTGAGGGTCAGGTGTTAACCCAGCTCCATGCCCCCATTCACAGCTGAGGGCACTGAGGCTCAGGGTGGTTGGTTGACTAGCCGACAATATTGGATTAAGTAAAGCAGACTATTGAGGGAATCTAGAGCACTCAGATGAAAAAAATGTGTGAAGCTTTGAAAGCTGAGAGAAGTTAAATTTTTTTTAAGATTTATTATTTATTTGAGAGAGGAGTGAGAACATGAGAGAGGGAAAGCATGAGTGGGAGGGAGGGGCAGAGGGAGAGGAATCTTTAAGCAGACTCCCTGCTAAATGCAGATCCCTACACAGGGCTTCATCTCAGGACCCTGAGATCAGGGCCTGAGCCAAAATTAAGAGTCAGATGCTTAATCGACGGAGACACACAAGTGCTCCTGCAAAGCTGAAAACAGTTAAGAAGCCACCCTGTTAGCACAGTGGCCATCAACCCTTTCTACATATTAAAATCAGTAGAGAAGCTGTTAAAATCTCCTATGTTCAGTCCCAATCAGAACCAACTAAATTAGGGGCGATTGGGTGGCTCAGTTGTTAAGCGTCTGCCTTCGGCTCAGGGCGTGATCCTGCCGTTCTGGGATTGAGCCCCACATCAGGCTTGTCCACTAGGAGCCTGCTTCTTCCTCTCCCACCCCCCCTGCTTGTGTTCCCTCTCTCACTGGCTATCTCTCTCTCTGTCAAATAAATAAATAAAATCTTTAAAAAAAAAAACCCAGCTAAATTAGAATTTTGGGGGGTGAGACACAGACATCAGTATTTTCCAAAACTTCCAGATGATTCCAGCATTAAGCCTACAATTTCCAGGTCTAGAAAATAACATACAGGAAGCCCAGTGAAATTTGAATATCAGAGAACAAATACATTTTTTAGTATAAGTACATCCCAAATATTGCATAAAACATACTTCCACTAAAGAGTTATTTGAGCTTATTTGAGTTCAAGTTTGGGCATCCTTCATTTCATCTGTCCCCCCTAGTGCAGCCAAGCTCAGGAGCCAGGCTTAAGAGAAAAATCTCCGTAGGGACTCCATTCAAGGTCAAGGTACCAAACTCTGCACATGGATAGGTAACCTTTAATCCCAAATATGTCCAGCCTCAGACAGGATTCAGGAGCCATCAGGTGACATCTTGTGAATCATCAAGTTCCCAGGCCTAACATTTATAACTTTTGCTGTCAATTTGAAGAGAGAAACAAGACGTTATTTATTGGAAGGGAAGTGAAGCAGGTGGTAGGTATTAGCGGTTTGTGATGCTCTGTGGTGTGTGGCTTATGGCTGGCCAGAATATCCTTTCATCCAAACCCACACATATATACGGAGTAAAATAGGCCCCTGACCAGACCCTGACAGAGGCTAAATGCTCCGAGCAGGAGCAAATTCCTGCCATTAAACACCGATTTCCTTCACTCGGGCCCAGGAGCATCTTCTGAAAGTGACATGTAGGTTCTTGCTGTAACCTCGCTTCTTCCCACCAGCTTCTGGTCTCCCAGCCCTGGTGAACAGGGAGCTGAACCCTCAGGATTTAAAATGTACCCAAACCAGCAAGAAACAAGTGAACCTGTGTCTTAGAGTGGCAAACACCAGTATGATGAAAAGAGAAAGGCCCGCATTGGGGCCCAGGAGCTTTCCTCTGGGAACAGGGAGACCTGTATGGTAGATCAAACACTGTCAAGTGGCCATGGGAAGCTTTTGGAGCCAGGAGCCACCAGCTGGTGGCTGGATTGGACCGTGGCCATGCAGGAACAGTCTAAGGGAGTCATCCAATAGGCTTAACTTCCCAGAGCTCAAGAACTTCTAGACTCATTTGTGATTTGCAAACTATGAATTTTTTACATGGAATGATTCCTGTAAGCTGCCCTCTTGTAAAAGTGCTAACGTCCTGTAACCCAACCTCACAGTTGCACAAACAGGCCTTCCCAACGCACATTTTCCTATTTTGCTACTCGTGGCAATGGCAAACGGTTCCCATGGAAAACAAGGGGCTCTGCTCTGGGCGTTCAGACCAAGACCAACTCCCATTCAAACAGACCCCAAATCCAAGACAAGCAATGTGTGGGCGACGGGGAAGAAAGCAATGACTGGGACTTTCGGCAGAGCACATGGGAAGGAAGTGGGAAGGAAGGCTGGCCTTCTCCTGCTCGGCGTCCCAGGCTCCCAGCCTGGGAGTGAGCAGCTGCTTGGCCAACCCCAGGTTTCCAGCCAGTGTTCAGAGATTTCAGCCTCCCACCAGATACACATATAACCCATTAGCCCCTGTCTTCCTCCCCGCTGGCGCTCCAGATGGCCTCTGCCAGGACGCTACTGTGGTCTTGCTCCAAACATGACCAATTAGAGCCCAGAAAACTCTTGAAGACATTTGTCGCCTCTGAGGTTAAGACCATGAAATCCCATTTCTTCGCTAAGGTCCCCTCTGATCCTTGGAATCCACAAAATGCTTCCTGGGGCAAAGAGCCCATTTCAATAGGCTGCCTGAGCTCCCTGGCCGTTCTCAGTAGCCACAATGACTCATGTGGCAGCCGTCCACCCACAGGCCTCTGTGGGAAAGGCCACCTGGCCACCCTGGCGCTAGTCCCCGAAGGCCTTAGGAGACAGGTGCCCAGTCCCCTGGGGCACAAAGGTCCTCTGGCTCTGCTGGCTGCTTAGTTGGTTCATTCACCAAACATTCCCTGAGCTGATCGATTCTGGACCTGATGCTACACAGTGGGAACACCGAATGCCCGAGACAGAGTCTCTGCCTTAAGGGATGAGGCCCTTACAAGAGCCTTCAACCTCTTACCCACAAGGCCACCTCCAGGGAAGGAAATCCTCCGTGAAACTGATGAAGATTTATGCACAGAGATGGTCATTGGAGTTTTACTGACAAATGTGAAAAGTTGGAAATTCTTTGAATGTCCAATAAGAAACATAAGGTTCATATTTTAGAGAGTAGCCATTCGGTAGGCTCTTCTGTGGCCTGCATTTGTTCATGTATTCATTCAACAAATATTCCTGGAGTACCTACTCTGTGCAAGTCTGAAGCTCTAGCCGGAGGGGACAGGTGTGAGCAAAAGACAGGAGGGTCTCACCTTCCCACAGCTTACAGCCCGGCGGGATGTGCATGTGTGTTCGTCTATTTGGGAGCGATTAGGACTAGGAGAAAATTAAGTGGGAAGGGTGTTTAGGGAGTGGCAGGGGCTTCTCTTTGACACAGGTCTAAGTGTCTTTCCCGGGCTAGTCTTCCCGGGAAAGAAGTATTTGAACAGAGACATTGAAAACTATCCTTTGTGGTGAGCGCCGGGTGTTGTATGGAAGTGCTGAATCGCTATGTGGTAACATTACACTGTAAGTCAACTCACCGGAATTTAAATAAAAACTTAAAAAACAACAACTATACTTAAGGAAGGGAAAATGCTCCCAAAAGAATGTTGCATTGAAAAAAAAAAGGTTAAAAACAGTAATCAGTATAATTGCAGTTTTATTTGTACACCTACACGCACCTACACAGACGTACGCGGGTGTGCACACAGCATGCACCGAACCAAAGCCTGGGTGAGTGACGCATTCCTTCCACACACCAACCCGTCTGGTTCCCCAGTTGCCAAAGCCATCCCTTGGTTTCCCCCCAGGAATCATACCCTCCAGGAGACCTTCCCTGATCCCCTTACATCTGGCTCTAGTTTGGCTCTTACCCCTCGATCAGGCAGAGAGCCCACCTCATGCTCTGGACACATGACACGACATGGTGTGACCCCTGTGTCTCCTCACAGAGTGTGCCCTAGGATGGCTTTCTTCTTTTGGTGAGGTGAGGGGTAACCGAGTGCCTCCTCTCGTCATTGCTCTTTAAGCTGGCTGATCAAAGTCTTCTGCTCAGGGGCGCCTGGGTGGTTCAGGCGTTAAGTATCCGCCTTCAGCACAGGTCATGATCCCCGGGTCCTGGGATGGAGCCCCGCATTGGGCTCCCTGCTTGGCAGGAAGCCTGCTTCTCCCTCTCACACTCCCCTCGCTGTGTTCCCTCTCTCACTGTCTCTCTCTGTCAACTAAATTAAAAAAAAAAAAAAAGTCTTCTGCTCAATCTTTGGACGCATACCAATTCAACCTAACTTCACAGATCGTTTCCTAAAGTCCCATTCCCCCCACTCTTTCCCTCTCTATCCACCTTAGTCCTTCCTACCTGGCGATTTTAGGGCAGCTGTTGCCCCCACGCCTGGGAGACAGTGAACTTTACAGCTCTGAGATGTCATTCCTGAGATGTCACTCCTGCGAGGTCACCAGCTTCATTACCGGTGAATTCAATTTTTTTCTTTTCTTGTCTTATTTTTTTTTAATTTTTTTTTTTTTAGCATATGCACTTCTTCTGTAAATCATCTGTGTGCCTTCCTACTCTGCTGAATTTCAGGACTTCACATACGGACTTTTGTAAGCTTCGGATATAGTAAGAATATTACTGGTGCTCTAAGAACATTCGAGGAGATGGGCAACAGAAGACGGCACAAAGGGAGGGAAGAATTATTTGTGTAAAACACACAGTCTTCTGCATCTTACAGAAAAATCACCTAACACTTCAACTGCAAATGCATTTGGCAACTATATTTGTGGCAAGCCATTCTTGTAACGTACTCGTGCATCAGCTGGCAATGGCGGGAAATTTCTGGACATTTTGGACAATAAACAGAAATAAATCCTAGAGCTCACGGTCCAGGAGGGCTCAAAGAGCTGCCTCCTTCTCCAGAGAAGGAATCTGAGAATCAGGGAGACGCTGTGCCCTATGCTCCACCACCCACCAGGGAGTGACACTGTTGCTACAACCGACTGTGACCTCTCCTGGATGAACAAAAGGACTTCTGAAAAGGGGGAAGTGGTCCAATCGTAGCTTCTGCCTTCTATGTGGTCTGCAAAACCTCAGAACAGGATGCCCATGAAAACACCAGACCGTCCTCAGTGATGTTAGATGCCCATATTGTTGCCAGGGGGGAAACCCAAAAGGGGGAAAAGACTTGCAACCTTAGATGAGCCAAGCAGGGTGGGCCTTTACAGACCCATCGCTGTTACAGACCACTCCTGGACACAGACGGACTGTCCAGCAGAACGGTGTTCGATGGAGGATTAAGTACAGACAGAAGCCCTCAATAAGACCCATCGGATACATTCCAAGCTCTGTGCATGGTGAAGGGCCTGCGTGTCTTGACTTTGGAGAAGGAGGCCTTTTGTAAATACTATGCATGTGAGACAGAAGGTGAGTTCCTTAAGGAATATGGTTGTTTGGACAAGTTAGAGCTTGCTGGCTAACAGGAGGAAAATGGTGCTTGGGAAGTCACCCCTGCTTGGAGCCATTCTCTGGGGACACTGCTGGATGCTGAGGGGAGCCACCTGAGTGCACAGAGCATGTCCGTTTCTCATCGCCTTCCAAGTAGGAGGAGACTTTCTCTTGAATGTTAGGAGCAAACAAGATGGTTGTGTCTGTGGAACAAAGGCAAGAAGAGAGAGCAATGGCCTCCAATGCCTTTTATTTAATGGGTAGCTTAAAAACCAACCCATTTAAAAAACAATGACAGCAACAACAACAAAAAAAACCAAAAAGAACTAACCGGCTTCAGGTGCAAGACTCAGAAACCAAGCGGAGCAGAGTTCAAAGGCACAGCTGACTGCCAGGACCTCTCCCCCTCTAACCTCACGTCCCTGGATAGAGCAGCTACGATCACCTACGGGCATCCCCAAAGCCTGGGAGAAGCAAACCCAGACAAGCAGCCTTGCACTGCCAACCTCCCCAGGCCCATTTCCTTTGCCACAGAGGGATCTGAAATTAGTGATTTCAGTCTGACAGTGCTTTGAGCAGAAAGATCTATTTTTAATACAAATAAATGGAAAACTTACAGATTAAAATTCTGAGGTCTTTGGAAACTGGGAGATCGGGGCTATTTTCTGCCGCAAGGAGAGTCAAATGTCCGACTGTGCTGAAACAATTCTCCATTTGGTTGAACCATGTCCTTGGCATTTGCAAGTTCACTGCTAGTGAGAAAGGACCTTTAAAAAAGCCCCAAGGGCCGCGGCCCCTGAGGGTAAATTGCTCAGCCTGAATTCTAGGGCCAATCACTTGACAGTAGACGAATTAATGCCTAGGGTTGAAAAAGGACAGTCAGGGCTGGAGCAGAAATAACCAGCAATCATTTATCACTTGCTCTCGCAGGACAGAAGCCTCTCGACTCTGAGCTGACCCAGGGGTGCCGCGCATGCAGCAGGCCCAGCCTTGAGCACAGGGACAGCAGGGTCTGGCTTTTCAACATTCTACACCCTCTGCCCACCTCCTACCCAACGCTTTCCACACACCCTCCTCCCCAACTGCCATTCCTTGAAGATCATCAACCTGAGTCCATATTGTTCACCCTAAATTGTTAGAACATGGCCCCACGCAGGCCCAGAACAGATGTTTGTTGAATCATTCTACTGAGAAGGTCATGGAATCCATTATTCTCACCACCATGCCACTGATTCCCATCATTGGGCAAGTCTGGGAAGCTGTGATTTGATACAAACATGTGCATTTGGAATAATGGAAATAAAGGAATCAGGTGAGGGAGCATTAGGGTCTGGGTAGGTTCCCTGGTGTTCCTGGACCACCTCCAAATGAGATGGGGTGGAAGAGGCACAGGAGGGAATATGCAAGGATACCCACTCCACAAATAGTGGTTACCTTTGATAAGTGGGACAGGGAGAAAAGATGAGTTCCATCCAGAAGGATCATACAATGTAGTTGAGTAAATGCCTAAAGGAAACAGAAGAGGCCGAAGGAAAAGCTGTTTGGTGCCTTGGAAGCAATGAATCTGGGAATGAGTCTTCTTGGGAAGAAAGTAGCCAGAAACTGATCCTGTCCATGTGAAGCGGTGACTGCCTTCAGAAGAAGTACCATGAGGAACGGCATGGAGATCGCCCACCCCTTATGGAGAGAACCGAAGTGGTAATAGCCTCTCAAGAGGTCGAGTCTCCTGAATCCTGAAAATCAGAACTTGAAAAGCAACTGGCCCTGTCGTACAGAAATCATCAGCTTAACCACAGGCCTCAGGCTGACCCACCGCCTCCAAATGGGACAGTCCACACTTAAAACTGGTTGACCTGCGGTTCCTGTTCTGTTTCGTAAGTAGTTCTCACTGCTAGCATCTCAGGCGATTTGAGAATTAAGGGAAATCCACTTGTAACACACCTTAAAATTCATATGAAGAACAAAGGACACGAGTCAGCCCCTAGCTGCCTGATTTGAGGGAAGGAAGCCTCACCACACGAATATTATCTGTCTTGAAAGCTTTCTGCACTTTCTACACTCCCCTGAGTCCCCAGCTGAAGCACTCATGAGTCTTCTGGAAATTGAGTTGTACTAAAGTGTTCACGTGGTCAATGAGGAAAGTTACGTGAAGTAATTTCTCCTGAAGCCAGTTCCTGATTTCACTACATCCTACTCCCCAGTCTTCTGAGCACACAGCAGACCTCAGGATGGCCAGTGCAGACAAGAGCCCATTAGGAAGAATAATGAGTTACTATTTATTGTGTGCAACGTGCCGGGTCCTGTGCTGCTCATCCTTCCAGCCTCATGAACCCATCTTGTGTGTCTTAATAGCACTGGTGTCCCACTGACCTTGGGAAAGTCATCTACCACCCCTCCTGGGCCTCCATCAGCTCCCCTGTAGAGTGAGGGTTGAACAGAATAATTTCCTCCATAGAGTGTGTGTGTGTGTGCACTTGTGTGTGACTGTTGGAGTAGGTCTGCCTAAAACTCGGCTTAATCTAAGTACCGCTTTGTATGTTCATTACACCGTACGTCCCTCAGGGAGTTACGTGCTTCTCGCTGCAATTTGCGTGCCTCTCCATAGAAGTCACGTTCTGAAAGACCGCGAGAGTTGCTTGACTCCAGCAGAAGGAAACCACAATATAAGAATTTCAAATTGTTAAGCGGTATTTTGACTTGGGAAAATAGGAAGTTGCCTTATTAAAAAAATAATTTATCCATGGAATATTTTCCACATGGCCTAGTCTAATAATAAGAGGATTTCGATTTTGTGAACATCCTCTTGACAATTTGGAAATTTTATAATAAGCCAACAGAAAGATGACAGACAGTTGTCGGTCCTTTTGTACTGCCACACAGCAGTCTAGGAATGTGTCTGTGGGTGAAATTTTAATCTGTGGATTAGAAAATTTTAATAACTAGCAGAAAAATTCCTCCTAGCAAAACCTACGTCACTAACTCATGGAGCCGCTGATTCAATCCAGAAGCTGAGGTTTCTAATGCGCTGAGTTTCCTATCTTCTTGCACCCCTGCAGCACGGCCATCCTCCGCCACCAACGCATGACCCCTGCTTCCTCCCTGTCCTAGCATACCGGAAGTCCGCCCCCCACCCCAGAAGTCTTCTGATCCCTACCCACCTCTCCATCTTCAATCCACCCACTCGCCCTCTCACACGTTTTTTAAATGATCTTATTGTTTTTAAAGCTTTATTTTTAAGCATTTATATACAGTAAAACACACAGATCTTCAGTGTCGAGTCTGATGACTTTTGCCATACGTAGACGCTCTTGTTACTGTCACTCAAATCGAGACACAAACTATTTCCAGATCCCAGAAAAGTCCTCCTGGGCCCTTCCGGTCATTCCGCTGCCCTCTGCACCCAGAGGCAACTAACGTTTGGATTTCTAGCACCATAAATGGGTTGTGCCCAATCCGGAATCTCACATAAAAGGAAATCATGCATCATGTCCTCTGCTGTGTCTGACTTTTTGGCTCAACACCTACGCAGCATCTGGCAAGATTCAGACATATTGCTGCATACCTCTTTCCGTTTTATACTTTTAATCGTTTTCTAATATATTGGGGACTATGATGGAAAAGTTGCTATAAACATTCTTGTAGAAGACTATTTTAACCCACATTTTGGTTGCTCTTGGCCACTTACCCAGGAGAGAACTTGCTGAGCGGGACGCATTCATCTCGACTTTGCACGTGATGCTCTGGCCTGACTCAGTTGTTTGAATTCTTCAGAAGTGCCCACTCTCACTCTTGAAGGCTCCACATGATCTTCCCCTCCCATCACCTGGGTAATTCCTACCCATCCTTCAGGTCCTAACTTAGATGTTACATGTCAAAGAGCCTTCCCAGCAAAGGCCTCGTCCATGCTGAGTGCCCCATTAACGCCTGTTGGACAGATGGGTGTATTGACTGATTGGGGAATGAAGAGTCTCAGGGATGATTAGCTGGCCCAGTGTTTTTCAAATTGCCCTCTGTGGAACTCTTATCATTCTTCCGTCACCTCAGAGACCACTGGATGGGGACAGGTGGGGCAAAATGGGCCGGCATTGGGTTGAATCAGACCATCTTAGTGCATTCCCACTAGTGTCACTATGGAAAACAGTACTGAGTTTCCTCAAGGAATTGAACGTAGGTCCCTGTTCTAATGAGTAGGGTCAGAATTGGTGATCAAGGGCCAGCAGGTGCCAGCCTGACTGTGTGGAAAAGCGATGGGCTGTGTTTGGTACACATACCCATGAAACCAGCTCTCAACCGTTACAGTCACTTGGAAATCATTTCTCTGCATGTGCCATTTCCTTGCAAGAATTAAGAGCTGTGTAAAACTACAGAACGAGCTGGAACACCTCTGATGGCAGGGGTCCCTGTTGTAATGTATAGTTGTCTTGTCTTGTGAAAACCCGTGTTAGAAAAGGGCTAATGCCAGCTCCACTGTGGTATGAGACTATCTCCAGCTCAGCAAGTCAAATCCCTGGACGGTATACACTGTGGCTTGTCGAATGCTGTCTTCACAAATTGTGCCAAGTAGCAACTTAACACAATGGGAGAGTGTCGCACACACTCAGAGGAAGGGCACCAAGCTTTCGGGGGACCGGCCATGATGCCCTGACTACAGGTCACAGGCACAGCCCGCAGGGCGAGCCGACTGACCACTTGGGATACGGTCTCTATCTCATATAAGCACAGCAGCAAGAGCTAGCTTGCTGAATGACTGTGTGCTGGAGGTGAGCTGAGTGGTTCACATGCATTCTGGAACTTCATGTTCCCGGTGACCCTGCAAGGGGTACTATGGTTGTCCCCGTTTTCCAAACGGCGAAGCGCAGAGTTTCTGCCCCAGTTGTTAGCAGAGAAACAGTTGAAGCAAGATTCCAATCCACTCTGCTCACATCAGCTTCCACACGGCAGTTTACCTTCCTTCACCTTCACTGTGCCTCAGAAATGGGGGGTCTACGTTTATTTGTTTGGTGATTAGATGAGGTGCTGGTTCCAAAGAAGCTGCGACCTTGCGAGCCGGGTCACTTCCTGCGGCTCCTTTTGTCACCATCTGCCTGACGCAGAACGAATGCTCAGTGGGACGTCTTATTACTGAACGTGTGTGGTGTTGGCCCCCAGACTGTCCACTGAGGGCAGGTGAGCCATAACCTGAAGAAGGAGGCTCCCTTGATTTGCTTTAAAAAGACAAATTACAATCGAGATTGACACAAGATTTTCAAACACGTCCTTCAAGGGGCATCACAATGAATTTATGAATTTGGAAGGTTGAGACAATGGGCTGGTGCAGCTTGCAGAGGAAGAGACAGCAGCACGGACACTGCCCTTGGGCAAGGGGGGGGGGTCAAGGGGAAAATGAACTGAACTCCTACCTAGGTTCCTAGGCCCCTCTCCTGTGCATGGCCACACCACCCACAGTCTCCCACGAGGAGATGGAAATAAGCAAGGTCTGTGATGTTCTCACAGATGTTCAACCGACCGTATTCATATTTTGTTCTAAATTTGTTTCCGAGCACTTAAACAAACCAAAAATATTAACATATCACACGCTATCATTTAATAATCAAGAGTGTGGGTGTGTTGCTATGTTGTTTGCAGGATTGGGGACAGATGTTTGAGGGAAGAGACAGAAAGGAATGCATCTTAAATCCTTCTTTTTGCCTGAAACCCTCCCTGGCACCTGGTTTCAGGGCCTTTTTCCTGGTCTTACCCAATGTTCCTGTGTGTAGATAAGAAAAGAAAAGAAAGAAAAGAAAAGAAAAGAAAAAAGAAAAGAAAAGAAAAGAAAAAAGAAAGAGAGAAAGAAAGAAAGAAAGAAAGAAAGAAAGAAAGAAAGAAAGAAAAGAAAGGAAAAGAGAGAGAGAAAGAGAGAGAGAGAGAGGGAGGGAGGGAGAGAGAGAAGGAAGAAAGAAAAGAAAGAGAGAGAAAGGAAGGAAGGTAGGAAGGAAGGAAGNAGAGAGGGGAGGGAGGGAGAGGGAGAGAGGGAGGGAGGGAGAGGGAGGGAGGGAGGAAGAAAAGACTGGAACTTTGGCGCAGCATTTGGATGCAAAATAGAATTGAATACAGGGTGCTACAAGCTGCTTTCAAGCTCCTAAGGACCGAATTGCTGTCTGCTAAGACAATATCACTTGCCCTCCACTGGACAGCAGCGTATATGAGACATTTCCTGAGGCTGCAGGTGCCAGCACACGGAGCCTGGAAGCATTCCCGCATGTCCGTGCCCCTCAGCAGTCAAGGGTGCCGCATTTCGCTGGCAGGCTCTGATGCAAATACTAAAAGGAGAATTCTTGGGGGAGCCTGGGTGGCTCAGTCAGTCAAGCGTCTGCCTTCAGCTCAGGTCATGATCCTGGGGCCCTGGGATGGAGCCCCGCTTTGGGCTCCCTGCTCAGCCTGCTTCTCCCTCTCCCTCTGCCCACCCCACCCCCACTCATGTGTGCACACGCGCTCTCTCTCACTCTCTCCCTCTCAAAATAGATAAATAAAATCTTCCCAAAAATAAAAAATAAAAGGAGAATTCTTGTTATTTTTCTTCCCCATCTTTCATGTTTAAAGGAAGGTAGGGATGGTTCCCTGGCAATTAGGAGACGAGGAGGGCATAGGGAAGGCTCCTTGGCACAGTTGAGATGTGAAAACCAGTGAGACTGACAAGCAATATCAGACCCAAACGTTTTCTATAATTTTAAAAGAACAAGAGACAAGCTCATCCTGGACTTGGTAACATTTATTCGATATTCTGTGACATTAGCAAGAATCAGAAGCAGCACATATCAATCCAATACAGCCACAGACATGTCCGGGATATAAATAAAGATGCACTATGGAAATACTCACGACGGAAGGAACTAGTACTCTCTTATATTGACTACCTCTTAGCAACAAACAACTCCAACCTAAATTTAATTTACTCACAATATAAAAACCTTGACTTTTAAAAGGAAATAGAGATTCGGTGCAATCATCATTTGCCCCACGAGGCCCTTTCGCTGCAGGATTTCAAGGCCTGGCTTGACGACTGTTACGAAAATGACAAAAACGAACTCAAAAGAACATTTCCGCAAGGTTCAACGAAACAGTGCAGAAATAAGTTACTTACCCATGCACAGAAAAAGGCAAAGGCTAATTTCATTCGGGTTAGGAGTAATAAATGCAACTAGTTTCTTTTTCACGAAACAGACATTTCAGACTTTGTTTCAGGTTACCGGGTATACTGTTATATGGGTTATACTCCACGTGTGTTTCCTAACTACTCAGAAAGCCAGCACTCACACGTCACATAGAAACTTCTCTTCGATTAGACTTATTCTCTGTAACAGCCACAGAAAGCCAACTGCATTTCATAACGGCATCTACCATGGGAAGAGCACACACTAGTCGAAGCATACAGTTTAAAGAGCTGAAAGTACATTAAAACGTAGTCTATGGAGTTCACAAATTTCGTTTTTTTAAAATATTTTTTCCAAACTAAAAGCTGCAGAAAATTAGCTTTGATAGTCTCCCGAAATCTCTTGAGCAGCTACCATTTCAAATTTCTTAAGCTTTTTATTTTCTTAAAAATATTTAAATGAGGGTAGTATCCCATCTTTTTGAAAAATAATCCCCAAAAAAAGATTACAAATCTTTTGTTTTAATCAGTGTGACCAGGGGTTTGTCATCGGGGCTGTAGTCCTCATAGGCGATAGGGGTCACGTCGTACATCGCAGGCCGGGATTTCTTTCCAAACCTGAAACCACAAGGGAGAGAGGACCCTGGTTAGATGAACAGTGGATCTCAAGTCCTATGAAGGGCAAGTGGTGAGAATACCTTAAATTCAAGAATCAGATGGGACAATAAAAATACCCTAAAAAAGACATTCTCTAGCAAGGGCAGAAATTTAAGAGATCCGGATATCAACGCTGAACAAGTATGCATATTAGTCTCCAGTGCAGGACGTAAAAAAAGGATTTCACGAAACATGGAGTCCAAATGAATGTTGAAGCTTCTAGGTTAAATCCTGGCAAAGCAGTCAGGCCTGACAGCCGTACAGTAGGTTTTAAGACTCGTCTATCTATTTGTGTTTTTCTTCTGAGACCCGTAACTGTCTGGAGAGGCAAGTTTCTTTTCTTTCCATTCTAGTGCCTGGAACATACTCATCTTTCTGGGGACTTACAGGAAGGCTAGGAAGGCTCAGAGGTCATCTGAGATCCTGACATGAGGGAAGGGCGGAGGGAGGAAAGGAATTCAGATAAAGAGATGTTTGTCCACAACAACCAGCACCCACCATCCAACCCCACCCACCTGTTCCTCCCCACACCCCACGTACACACAAGCCATTGTTATTTTCTCTGATCACAAGCCACTGTCCCAAAAGATCTGTGTGTATCTCATTCCCCTCAGCAGCAGTACTGACGCCCAGAAGCCAGGGGTGTCAAAATCCAATTTCAGGACTTTCTCCAAACCAGTCTTAAGATGGAAGATTATTAAAATAAAGCCAATTCAACTTCTGGGTGGTCTCTTTCCATTGAAGGCCTCACCTTCCCTAAAGTCCCTGGAGTACCATGTGATTTAAACAATCTTCCACATTTACCCATCACGCCTCCTCCCTTGGATAGACCATATTTTTTAACTGTTTCAAGTCTATCTAACAAGGTTCAAAAAGGAAAAACATGTAAAGGACCTTACACTTTAAAAAGGTTGGTGGGATGGGCCCCAAAGACTTCAAGGGGCTTTATCTACCATGGCTTTCAGCCTACCTCTCGGGCCCCCATTTCTACTCTTCCCTTTGCTATCTTGGAAAGCCGGTCTTCTTACATACAGTGAGGAAAAGTAGAACGGAGTGGGAAAGGAGAAAATGATGCATTCTTCATCAGATCTTTTGTTTTTAAACAATCATCAATCTTTGTTCTGATTCACTCAAGATTTACAGGTCTTTGGGGGCACCAGGGCACAAACAGTGCCAGATGGGTACCAGGCAAAATGCAGACTTAAAGAGCTAACACATTCTGCCACCAAGAATTCCCAGGGTAGTACCACGAGATGAAAAAGCTTTCGATAGAACCCTGTCTAAGATGTGAAGCCTCCCTGGTGCGTGCATACACGCAGGTCGGCTTCCAGCCTGTGGTCTGTTTATCTAAATGGAGCGAGGCCTGCATCATCTGAGACTAGGGAAAAGGAAAGGGCAACAACGTAGAAGCCAACTGGACCTGAACACTTTCTCCCAAGGCTGAAACTTTTAGAAGCTACTTTAAGGGGCAAATATTTTGACAATCTATTTCTTATAAAACAGCAAGATACTTTGGTAACAATACACTACTAACAATATTGATTCATTTCCAAAGTCAGCCGATCCCAGGGAAAAGCCCTCCGGATCCTCAGTATTAGTCATGGGACAGTTTCCTGGGGGAACTTTCATGGGAGGGTCAGCAAATCACAGATGGCCTACTAATCAGTTGGCTGGCCAAGAGGAAAAATCCAAGCAACTTAATAAGTTGAATATGTGTTTAAAATATCCATTTTATTTCTTATATGATTTCATAGTTTGAAGAAGAATCTGGGTCTCCAAACTCTAGAAAGTTAAATGCCTCCACATTACACAATCTACCAAAAAGCTATCATTCAAAGGGCTGTCATCTTCAACTGTCATCATGGGGCTGACTATTGACATGGCAGGTTAGCAGACAGGTGTTTCGGATCCACTGAGCATAACGAGGCAAGGGCTGAAAGCAGTCAGGAGCAGCCATGCGACCTCCGTACTTGCACAAAGTCAACTGAAGAACAAGAACCTTGCTTCGTATCTAGACAAGTCACTGGCTGTGTGCACGGCGCTATTGAGATCGACTCCAAACCGGTACGGGTCATGAAGCATAATGCTGGTAACAGAAGTAACCTGGTCTTCAAAGGGCTAACACCCCCAGCGCTATCTTGGAGCTGGAATCCCTGTGCTATGACTTAACTAGTTCCTGAGAAGCGTTTCCAAATTCCTCAGGTGAGATACAGAGGTCTCCACACAAAGTGCAGTATCCACCACAGAGAAGGAAAATGGCTTTTAAAGCACAACAAATTGAGGGGCGCCTGGGTGGCTCAGTCACTTAAGCATCTGACTCTTGGTTTCGGCCCAGGTCATGATCTCAGGGTCCTGGGATCGAGCCCTGTGCCAAGCTCTGTGCTCAGCACCGCGTCTGCATGTCCCTCTCCCTCTGCTCCTCCCCCTGCCTGCCCTCTCTCTCTTTCTCTCTCACGAATAAAATCTTTAAAACACACACTAAAATGAAACAAGACTCTCCTTGAATCTCCTACACCTACCACAGTGGCAAGCTCACATCTAGCAAAAAAATGAATGTGCATTCCTACTTACATTTCTCATCCCAAAAGCTTTTTGTATTTCCTTTGTGTCTCAGAACTGGGTGGATGTTAAGAACTAAGCTAACACCCATAGAATTCCATTCAAACTCTCAGGCACTCAACAAAGTAAGAGCTTGCCCGTGTTATGGTGGGAGTATCTATGTGACTGTTTCTTTAAATAACACACTTTTGGTTTTTTTTTCCCTTATCACAAAGATACATTTTAAATGTAGAAAACAAATTTGAAAAAAGAGAAAATTATAATGGAGACCAGGGGCCAATAATGTATAGCCTGCAAGCTGATTACAGCCTGTTGCCTGTTTTTAAATAAAGTTTTATTGGAACACAGTTGGGCCCCTTCATGGCACATCTCTGCTACTTCCGCACTACAAGGGCAGAGCGAACTAGTCCCACAGACCCAGACGATGGAAGGTCTGTCAAGTCTAAAATATTCTGCAGGCGCCCAATGAAGACTAAGAACGGCCACAGCCCCCTCTCCAAAGGCCTCAGCACAGGGTCTGGCCACGTCAGCAACACCAGACACAATCACGGAAGCTGGGGTGGCAGCATTAATGTCACCGACATCTCAAACATAGCTGGTGACAAGTCTCGCGCACCTTCTCTCGCTACAAGGAACTGCAACCAACTGTACGGCAGGCACATCGAAGAGCGCGTTCTTCTAGTTCATCCTCGCCCGGAAGTCAAGAGCTAAATCTCCACCGGCTGGGAATGCGGGTGGATCTGACCTTGAGAAAGGCCCAAATCCCAACATGCTATTTGAGAAAACGTGACAGGATCCTTTCCCAGCTGTTCTGTCTTTGTGTTCTGTGATCGGGCCCTTAGGCTGCGGGAGCAGCGAGCAACCTGCCGCCCAGACGGGACCTCACTCCAGAGCCTGGAAGGCCCGTTCGCTCCCGCTGGTGCTCGCAAACTCTCTCCAGCCTGAGCGTCAGCAAAGCAGCCACGGAACACAGACTCTTAACAAGGGCGAGAAGGGAGCTCCGGCATCAACAGAGCGCTGACGCCAGAATCACCAGAGGCTTCCTCGGTCGCTCGTGAATGTCACAGGTGACCCACTCAGGATTGGTCCCTCGTGGCTGCTGAGCTGCAGTCACTCTGATCCAGTCACCCCAGGCCAGCAGCTGGGAGAGAGGCTGTGGGATGGGCGTTAGCTCTAGGTCACTGCTGGAAACTCGGGAGGAGGTAATACGGAAAGGGTTAATTTTTTTTCAATGCCTTTCTAGGGTTTCTGGGAAAAGGGAGCGCAAAGGGCCAAGCAGCCAGAGACCCAGCCAGGACCTCGAGAGAGCCATGCTGTAGAAACCACAGGTCGTAGCTGAATAAACGTTTATGAGGGAATGTTCCAGATATCTGGGAAGGTATTGTATTAACTTCAATGATTCTATCTGTAGTCACTGGTGCATGCAGGAGCTGATTGGTTGGGAATTCTGCAGTAAGTATTTTTGATAAAAATCGGCACCAAATAAGAACCAGGTTTGTAAATGCTTTCAAGTTTATTTTTTCCTTCCAAGACTATCCAGTTAAGTAACTTCCGAGCGGGCTATATAAGCTGGAAGCTCAGAAGAATCCACCTTAAGCTATTTGGAGGCTGAAATAAAATACCCCTCTTGAACACAAAAGAATCTTAGCCAGAGGTCCCTCTGGGGGTGGAGGGAACCTGACTCCTTGGGTCTCCCAATACATCCCAGTATTAACGCCCCCGATTCTGCTCCTTCCTGGTGAACTCAACACCCGGGAATGGAGAGAGAAGACTCTTCAGCAACAAAGAAGCGTGTCTCCTCTCCTCTCCTTTTTATACCTTCTACCTCTCTTCTCGTGAGTTCTGAGTACTGCGAACACTCCGGCAGGCCACTTACGAGACTGCTGCCCTAGAATGAAGCCACCTGTCAGGCAGGTCAAGACATCCCACACCAACCCCTGATAGAGATTGTCCTTTCCTTACAGATCTCAAATTTTAGTAAGTCAGGCCTACTGTGTGCCAGGACCCACTGAAGACAGGAATAAAATGGCCCTTTACGTACAGGCGGGTGGAGGAGTCAAATTACCATGACAGGCAGAGGGACTGGTCTTAGGGCTGCCTGGAGGCCGTGTTGGCAAGCTGGCCCTGAAAGGAAGTAGGGTCAAGGACGAGCAGCTGTGCAGGGCCTGACTTGGAAAGGGAGGCACCGTCCCCTTCTCCTTCAGAGTTCTGGAAGTAAGGTGGGTGCAGCTCTCAGAAAGAAGACACCCTTGCCCCACCTGGGCATCAGGGCAGCTGCCCCATGTCTCGAAACTTCTCTCCTTCCGGTGGCTCCTCTCCCTGGAAGCCAGGGTCGGGCTTCTGCCTCCATTAGAGCGGCAAGATCACAGTCAGATTGGCGTCTCGGGTCTGGGGGCTTCCTTGTGAAGAAAGCACACTTTCTGACCTCTTAGCTTCTATGCAGTTCGGACCGAATTTGGATGTGTACACCGTTGAGACCTGTACACCACATCTCAGCAAAGGTTATTTGGCTACTAGTTCTCGTGAGCCCCAAGCTTAAGACACCAAGCTCAGCCCACTCTTCACCACTGCACAGACTTTCTGATATGTGTGCTTTAGATTGTTCTAGCAATTAAAAGAAGAGATAGCTTTCCTTTAACAAACACTGTCGTTACTGTTCTGGTAGTAAATATCCTTTGCAAAAGTCAACAAAATATTAGATCAGCTGATTTTTTTTTAGTGTTATAATAGAAAAATAAAGATGGTGTTATCTGCTTACACAATTCTATAATCTTTGTAATTTAATTTGATTGCCTTAACTCTCTAAGCGGGGAGACTTATGTCTTTTTTTCAGTTGAGGGAACAGTATTTGTGGAGGCTTGACTGGTCTGTGTAAAAGAGAGTCAGGAAAGGGGTAGTTGGGACTCACTCTCTGTCTGTGGTACCACACGCACTCCTTGTCTCTCCAGGAGTCTTTCCTCCAGAAAAGGACACTGTGTTACGTGATATGAACACTAACAGCAGAATGACAGCCATTGTCTCTGCTTAAGTAAGCCCCCGAATCAAATGTTATTTCTATGCAGGCTGTTTGAAGAACGTAGCTAAAGACATTCCCAAAAAAGTCATCAAAAAATGTTCCCTCCACCGTGATTAAGAATCGGCTCTTTATGGCACAGATAAACACAAATTAAGTGAACGAACATATTCGATGACAACAGAAAGCTAGCGGCATATACAAGGGGGTTGCTTATAAAACAGCCTAATTGTCTGCCCCCAGGACGCCTTGAACTGTGCTTTCGTGTACGAAATCCTCTTTGCAGGTGTGAAGTCCTGTTCATAACATCATCCCGGTCCCAGGAATGCACAGTTCGAAGCAGGATCTCATCCTCCCTCTGTCTCCCTCCCCCTCCCCCTCCCCACGCAGCCCACCTGGCGTGCCGGATGGAGGCGATGGCATTGCTGAACTCGCTGTCGATGCTGCGACAGTTATAGAACTCCTCGTAGGCCGGCCTGGAAGAGCCCTGGTACTCGATGCGGCTGATGCGGCAAATGCCCACGATGAGGATGACCAGCATCAGGATGAAGGCGACGCAGAGCGCGCCGATGATGACGTACAGGGAGTGCCGGGGCATGTTGGTGAGACTCTCCGCCATGTGACCCGACTTCCACTGCAGGTCTGGGGAGAAAATAAGCAAACGCCTGGGTGTGAGACACGACCTTTAGAATGGGAAGGTCTTCACTGTCCTTGCTTCGGCAACCTCAACTATAAGGGCTGTCCAAACTGGGAAGAATTCCCTTCCATGGATAACCCAGATCAAGGGCTCATGTCCTTAATACATAAGGGCCTCTTACAAACCATCAAGAAAAACCAAGAACACGCCATAGAAAAATGGGCAAAGGATATAAAAAGAATCCACCGAAGAAATACAAGTAGAAAAGTGTTTAGTTTCATAGTTCTTTAAGAATGCAATTCCTCTATCGGTTCCCAAATATTATTTAAAATTTTTGATAACCACAGTTGACATGGGCACAGACGTGAGGATGTGTGAATTGATACACAGCCCTTGTGTAGACTTAATGGAGCATCTTTTGACCCAGAAATTTCAATTTTTAGAATTTATGTTGGGGAAATGATCCTATAAATGCATAAAGCCCTACATACAAGTATGTTCATCTCGGCATCCCAATTTTTGAAATATTAAATGATCAATTATTACACATTTGGAAAAAGGTTCATTAAATAAGCACGACCCCCAGGTACTCACCTCAAATTTGACACTGTTCAGAGTTAATAAAGTTCATACTCGACCATTTTTGCTTTACCTTTTTTTCAGGCATTTTTTTTTAAAGAAAAAAAATGTTACAGCTATAGCTAGAGGCCCCACCCCCACGCCCTCTCTCCACCCCACAAGCAGAAAAACAATTTATAAAAGCAAAAAAATGGGAAACCACCTAAATATTCAGCTCTCAGTGAGCTGGACATATGTTTTGTTCTAACAAAAGAACAAAAGCCGTTGACCAGACAGGACCTAGCTTTACAGTACAGTCACACGTGAGCTCAATGTGTCTCNGGAAAAAGGTTCATTAAATAAGCACGACCCCCAGGTACTCACCACTCAAATTTGACACTGTTCAGAGTTAATAAAGTTCATACTCGACCATTTTTGCTTTACCTTTTTTTCAGGCATTTTTTTTTAAAGAAAAAAAATGTTACAGCTATAGCTAGAGGCCCCACCCCCACGCCCTCTCTCCACCCCACAAGCAGAAAAACAATTTATAAAAGCAAAAAAATGGGAAACCACCTAAATATTCAGCTCTCAGTGAGCTGGACATATGTTTTGTTCTAACAAAAGAACAAAAGCCGTTGACCAGACAGGACCTAGCTTTACAGTACAGTCACACGTGAGCTCAACGTGTCTCTCCACACACTGAAAAGCTCAGGACAGAGTGATGGGAATGAGGAACACTTGTTGCCTTCCTACTATGTTAAGCTCTTTGAAGACATCTCACTTAATTATTACAACCAATCGAAGATGCATTATTTTCTCTCTCCACNATGGGAAACCACCTAAATATTCAGCTCTCAGTGAGCTGGACATATGTTTTGTTCTAACAAAAGAACAAAAGCCGTTGACCAGACAGGACCTAGCTTTACAGTACAGTCACACGTGAGCTCAATGTGTCTCTCCACACACTGAAAAGCTCAGGACAGAGTGATGGGAATGAGGAACACTTGTTGCCTTCCTACTATGTTAAGGTCTTTGAAGACATCTCACTTAATTATTACAACCAATCAAAGATGCATTATTTTCTCTCTCCATTTTATGGGAAATTGGCACCCTAGCTGCGTGAGTTCAAGTCCAGATCCAAGTCCTTCACGTCTGCCCCACACAGCCACAGGTGAACAACGGAGATCACTGGGAGGCAGGATTACAAGCCGTTTTTATTTCCTTCATTCCACTTCTCAGTCTTTTCCAGCTTTTTTCAAAGCAATAACATATTCCTTTTATAAAAATATTTTAAAATAAGCAATAAATATTGTAAAAAAAAATCCATGGAATTATCTTCTAACACAGTAGTGGAAGATGTGTGGGCCTTGGGATCACATCAACCTTGCTGTCAATCCCTGCTGGGACATTTACTCAACCTCCCTGAGACTTGATTTCTTCATTTACAAGGTGAAAATAGCAACAGCTACCCCATGGCTTGCTGGGAACAGAAGTTAGAGAACACGCAAAGAATAGGAAAAAGTCTGCTGCTGGGCAAGTAACGGGCAGTCCTAAAAAGGAGCAGGTGTGGTGGTGGAAGAGGGGTAAAGGATAAAGAGGAGGAAAACATTGTCCTCCAGAGCACACGCTGTGAGCTCAGGATTACTGAGCATTGCCCTGCGCCCTTTCAAAAAATACCAACCTGTCTGAGGTTGAAGAATGGGACATAATCTCCTGCCTGGAACAGGTCAAGAGTGCCAAATTATGTCCTGTTTGCAGAATGTTCTGGATGATGTGAACAGGACTTGAAAGGAAGTTTTGAAAATAAAAAGGGCTAGATAAGACCAGAGAGAGAAGTGAAATTCATGTGGAAAGAGGATGCCTTCTCTACGAGACTCACAGCTCCCCCCCAAGCTCCAGACCATCATTTGCACATCAGCATTTCGGGTGCCTAGAAATGGGATTCAGGGGTGGGTGTGGAAGGGCCTGTCTTCCCACGAAATGCTCAGACTCTTCTCATGGCCTGTACACCGTGAGAGTGTCTGCGATCTCCGGGTGCTCAGACTCTCCTCTTAGCTACATCTTCAGTGGCCACAGAATCCAAGAACCAGCTCTTCTTTACCTTGAAAAGTGACAATTGGAAGAAGAGCACGGGCAGATCCCCAAACAAGGGCCAAGTGTGCAGAGCCCTTTCCTAGAAGCCTAGCAGGGAAAGGCCCCATGCCCCAAGCCTGATGGCTCCTGAGAGTTTGAGAAGAACGAGATGAAGGAAGTGCGCTTGCATCCAGATCTTCTGACTGCTGAGTTTTTACCAAGACCCCGGAAGTCGGGTTTGGGCCTCTGAGGCTGCCTGCCCGCGCTCACGAAGCCCCTGCAGCAGGCGGCTACTTGCGCATTCACGGCTCTGTCCGAACCAGCTCACGGACGGGCAGACGGACCAAAAGAAATCACTGCAAGGGAAGGGTCGCCATGGATGGGAGAAGGTGTTTTTGTGAAGCTGGAACTAAGCCTCGGTCGCAGATCACAGCCGTTTCTTTGGCAATACCTGGTGCGTGCTGACAGAGACGCTCATTTTTCTGGCTGGAAGAGGAGAATGACTCACTTGATTTCCAAGTATTTCAACGTTCTCTGAAAAATGCAGTTGTAGGCTGGAGTCCAACGCTCGGAGTAGGCTCTCACACCCGTCTAGCGTCAACACGAGGAAAGCCAGCACTGCTTCTACTGGAGCTTGGTAGAGGGCTCACTCCCATCACCACGGCAGGGCTACACGCGTTCTGGATGAGCCCCCACAGTTGATGCCTAACTTCCTATAAATAGCTACAAGTCGGATCAACGGTGTATCTGCGCACACGCACAACCCCACGGCCATGCCCGTGGACAGACAACAGCGCTGGGTTACGCGCTCTGTGTGGTGTCCAGGCCTGAGCTGCCTAGACTGCTTACATTTCTGATCATCTGCTCTATTTCCCCAGATTCTGCCTTCCAGGCTGTTGGAACTTTTGGGAAAACTTTCTCGAAATTCCTCTGAAAAGCTCTGCCTCCCTCTTCCCCAGCCCCGCTTTTTTTTTTTTTTCCTCCCTACCTTACTGTCAGCTAAAACTTTTCTGAGAGAAGTGAGTGTGGCTGCTTGACACCCTCATCAGGTTGGAACCGGACTGGATCCGAGGAGATCCAACCTTTGGTCTGGAAGCGGCAAGCGTATCTGCACCAGGTGGCTGCAGCGGCTGCCTCGGGTCCCGGCCTAAGTCAGAAGGCCGTCGTGAGCTATCTCTCTGCTGCGTCCCAGGAGCTCTGTCGCATGAATCACTTACTACGCCAGCTACAGCACAGCCAGGGAGGAACCGTGCGCCACGGTGTGCTGGGTGGAACGATCCCACGGGCTCCAGCAGGTGATGTCGCGCCTATGGGTCTGCTAGACCAGTTATATTTAGGCTTCAACTAAATTTGTTTCAGGTTTTGTATTTTCCAAAGTGTTTTCACATTTCCACTTCAACTGGCCCTTAACAAAGCACCTTGTAGAGAAGCTGGACTTGGACCCGCTGCTCAAGGTGATAGAGGCCGTCGGCGGCCGGGCTGAGAATAAAACTAGACCACCAACAACCTCCACTCCACTGAAAGAGCTGTCACTAGATTTATAAATTTAATTCTAAAACACATTGCCTGTATATGGTTTTTAATTTACCTACGTGAATGCAGCCAGACTAGTTAATGTGTTCACCTACGTTATTTAAAAAGAGGGTGAGTGTGTGATGTGTAGACGTCAGACAGCTAGATAATTTTTGAGACCATTTGCTGCTAGACTACTTGGGAAGAAGGATTTCAAATTGCCTTCTGTTTCCTACAGCTAAAAGTTATCTGGACAAGCAAGGCAGTCAATGAGATTAGAAAATATTAACACTCTCATTAATCTTCAGAAGAGGAAGGCATAGGAAAGGAATGGAAAGAATAGCTCACCTCCTTTGTAGGATCCATTCGCTAAACAACCATTAATTCGGCACCTACTGTGTACCAGGCATGGTGCTGGGTGCCGGGATATAGAGTGAGGGTGTAGACAGTTGGATTCTGGAGCCCTCAGTCTTTTGAGGGGTACAGGGACCAAAAAATGGTCGCAAAGTAGTGGCAGACATACAAGTGTGCCACACCAATGAAGGACCACGTCTGGGTGCTACCGGAAAGGACAAGGGGAAGCTCCATAACAATGGGGAGTCAGGAGAGCTCCAGGGGTGAGGGTCTGGAGGAAGCTGGGGTCTACAGGTACATGGGTATTAACCAGGGACAGGGGAGAGGCGAGGGAACACGGTCCCAGGCCAAGACCCGGGAGGAGGTGGGGAACAGGACAAGAGACTGGAAGGGGAACAGAGTGGCCGCTAGTGGGAGCAAGCCAGAGGCTGGAGAATTGGGGAGGGGTGGTATCTCTCACAGGTCCCACAGGCCCCACAGGCCTGAGTGTGGCGTTCGGTCTTTAGTCTATAATACAAGCTTAGCACTGGCAGGGATGGAAACAGTGGTGGGAAGGAGGTCTGAGTATTCAGATTTGCACTTGGAAAAGATGCCTCTGCCAGTTGTTATCCCATGGAGGAGGCCGAGGACACGATGCGAAGTGTAACAGGTTAGATACAGAAGGACAAATATTGCATGAGCTCATTTATATGTGGAATCTAAAGAAAAAAAAGAAACCTGAATTCATAGTAACAGAGTAAAATAGCGGTTGCCAGAGGCTGGGGCATAAGGCACAAGGGGAGATTTAAAAACAGAAAGAAAGAAACAAAGAAACCAGAATGGTGATGGCCAGGGGCTGCGAGAAGGAGTCATGGGGAGTTATCGTTTAATGGGGTCAGAGTTTCGGTTTTTCAAGATGAAAAGAGTTATGGAGATGGACGGTGGTGAGGGTTGCACACAAGATGAATGCACTTCGTACCACAGAACTGAACACTCTAAAATGATTAAGATAGCTAATTTCATGTTATGTGTATTTTGCCACAATAAAAAGAACTGGAAAACAATTAAAAAGGAAAGAGACCATATATTTTTAGAAAACTAAAAGAAAATAAGAGATGCTTCTGGCCGCATATAAAGGGTTGGAGGGGCTAGCCTGGGAGCCACAACAGTGAGGGAGATCTGCATAAGCCAACATGCATACACATCTTATATATTATTCAGCATAAAAGGAAGATGCTAAACAGGATGTATAGAATGGTCCCATTTGTGTGGGAGAAAATGCTTACGATATTGACTGAATACATCCAGAAATATACACAATAAATGGCTAATAATTGTTACCTTTGGGGAGTGACGTGGAGGTCTAGAGGAGGCGGAAGACAATAAACTTTATTTTTAAGTCTCCTAGTTTATACAAAAATGAGAACCAAAGAACCCAACCGATTTGTACGATAAGGACTATCTATATAACATAATCATTTGATGGGTTTCTTCAAGCATTATGAAATTCCATGCCTGTGGGGGAGGAGAGTCCCGGGACATCCACGTAGTAGACCCTTCCCAGCACCTTCCCTGGGTCCCTAGAGCAGCCTGCGGAAAACCTACAGCAACCCCACCGCATATCATGACCCAGCCTTGGATTATAAGGTCCTGAAGGCAGGGGCTGCTTCATTCGTCTTCATATCCTGGGCCCAGTGCTCAGTGTTTGAGAGTAGGAGACCCTTGATTACTGATTGGATTACAAACCCAGGATGGCCTACTCATCTATTTGTCAACTGCAGAATACCATGAGTTTAATAGTTCAACCACAGATTCGACTGTTCAGTGTCCTTAACTGTCCAACTGTTTTTGGTCAGCAAGACTGACCACAACTCTAACTGTATGATATAAACCTCACAGCTCCTACAACACTACATGAACATTTATAGGAATTGTTGAGTGTTAGACCTTGAGACAGCTGTGCTAAAATCTGAAGGGTAAACACTCCAGACATAGGGCAGTGCACAGGCAACGGCCCTGAAGTCAGGAATAAGCTTGACCTGTCCATAGAGGAGAAAACAGGACAATGTTTTGGCTGGAGCAGACTAAGCAAGAGAGGGAGGTAGGCAATGCGGCCTCTGGAGGCAGAGGTCAGGCTGATGGGAGGCTCCTTTACCACTTTTGACAACTCAGGAGGTCTCTGTGCTATGTAGCTATGTGGGCTACAGTTCTCGCTCTTCTCTGTGCACGTCTTGGCCTTCCTGCTGGGTTCTACCCACCTGACCTCGTCCCACCCAGGCCCTCTCCTCTCCTGGTCCTTAGATCCATCCCATTTGATTCACATCCAGTTCTCTAGATGCTGGCCACCAGTTCCAGCTACGTGTCATGGCAAACCTTAACTGCACATTCTCCATTCTTACACTTAAGTCAAGGGTAGAAGCATCCAGCACCAGAACCTAGCAGAGCCTAACCTGTGATGACATTGATTTTAGCGCCTTTGACCTAACAGAGAGGTGCAAATGAGATCGTCATATGGAAAGTGCTATTTTGGGCAAGCAGAGGGCCAGAGCGTGGACCAAGATGAGTGATGGGCCCCCTCATACCCGGCCACTCAGTGTGGCCCGTGCCCTGGACATGCATCATCTAAAAAGACAGCTGCCGAAGGTTGGTCCTGCCAAGGAGTAGCTCATGGTATATGAGCCATAGTAAATTAGCATTTATTTAGTGCCTACTGCATAGCAGAAGTCTGCACGTATTTGCCTCACAGCATCCTCCCATCACCATCTTGTAAGTGAGAATGACAAGGCCCTGAGAGGTATATTTGTCTGTCCAGGTCACACGATGGAGCTAGAATTTGAAGCCAACTTTTACCCTTTCTATTATTCCATCTTAGTATATCTTTTGCCTATATCATCACCCCTGGAAGGAAGTAAAATTTTGATTTTTTATAATCATGGCACTTTGCTTAAAAACTTTAGGGCCTCTTGTGTGTTCCTGACTTCTTAGCCATACTCTCCCATATATTTATCTTCATAATTAAGATCTAAAAGTTATAAATAGATATTACTCTTCCCCAAGGCACAAACTTTGTCATTTCCAACAGCATTGCCAAATTTTAGAAGGAAAACTGCTCCCGTTTTATGGGTAAGTAAACTGAGGCTCAGCACAAGTCAGTGCAGCCACACAGGAGTGTCCTGCCAGGGGAAGAACCAAGGTCCTGCTGACACAAGTCTGGGCTGCTTTCCACCAACAGATCCCACCCGACTGCACTTAACATCCTACACCAGCTCGTAGCCGTTGGTCTTTCGGCCATGGAATTCCTTTCTGTGTCTTTCTTCAATAAGACTACTTCTCGCCCATCTTCAGCAAGGCCAGTTGGTCCTACGACCACTCCGTCCAGGGGTATTTAGGAAAGCTGATGATGGGGAGACTGGAAAAGAACTACCTTCTTCCCCTCTCAAGCTCCAAGACAAGAGCAAAAAGACAAAGAGTAAGCAGGGAGGAGCCCAGAGAGGGTTACCGGTCAAATGGGTGTTGGAGAATGGGGCCCCTACCTCAGGCCCACACTGGGAAGGAGACAAGCCCAATCCACCGTAGCCACTGCTGGACCAGCCGTGGGAGGTCGTTCTTGAAACATGGAACAAAGGAGTGGAGGCAGCAGGAGCAGGCCAGCTCCAGGAGACAGACAGACATTCAGACAGACAGACAGGGCTACGTGTATTATGTGTCTCCTCCCAAAGTCCCATAGCAGATGGGCTGTCTCTACGTGAAGAAAAGCAGGGGAGGGCTGAGAGAGCCCAGGAGGGGGTCCTTACGGAAGAGCCACTGCCCTGACAAATTTCAGTGTGAAGAAAACACCTTTCACGGTTGAATGTTTAGCAGTTTCCCGAACAACCGGAAAACCAAACTCCATGTCGGTTCTCATTTTCACCTTCACCCTAGCAGATCCATTCTTTTAATACATGAAATCTTGATTATGACATTTTCAAACATCTGTGGGCTCATCTTTAAGAGCAAACACTTCGCTCTCTGCAGCTCGAAATGTTTTCCAGCTTTTCTTTTACCCTCATCCTTGCTGGACTGTTCTCCAGGCAACGGATGGAACCTAATACGTTTGAAGACACTTGAAGACATAAATGCAAAGCGAGTTTATATTCTGTGTGTTTTCTCATGTTTTTAACACAAAGACTCTATTTTGTGATACGATTCTAACGCTTCTCTGTTCGGCATATTTTTGGCTGTCTTAGGAGCCGTGAACTCTGGATGACATCTGCGCATTTCTCATCCCAGTAGAAAGGCTGGATTCAGACTCAGGAAGAAGGGGGAGGGGCACAGAGCAGTGAGCAAAGGTACTCCTCTGGGACTCTGGAGACATGGGTGACTCAGGTTAGCCCTGGGCCTCACCGCCCAGCTGTCGCTGACAGGGGCCACCTGTATCCTCTTCTCGTTGAATGAAAATGTGAGGTTAAATAACAGCACAAAATACTCACGGATCTCGCAGTTTGCACCCACCCAACCATGGGGGCAGTGGCAGGTATAACCATTGGGCTGGTCCAGGCAGGTGCCGGCGTGATGGCAGGGGTTACTGTCACATTCGTTTATGTCGATGTCACACTCTTCACCTAGGGAGATCAAGAAACCCAGTGGTGACAGCTGGCTGCATGAGCGGCATTGTCACCCACCACTGCTCCAGCCAAGCTGAGATCTGAGGCCGGGGTCATGGTCTCCAGCTACGGAGCCCAATTGGCTGTGTACATAAAGTGCAGAACTCTCCCCAGAATGTCAGACAAGGGATCTTTTGCTTAAGTAAAACTAAAAAAGAAAAAAAAAATGGCACTGGTCAAAAGAATCTCCTTTATCTAGTCAAATAGTTAACTGAGGCTGATTCTCATGTCTGAATAAACCTTTTGAGGTTGATGGGAAAAGCGAACTGGGGTTCCTGCTTTTATTTTAAAAGTCTATTTTATTTTGAATTTCATCAGCTGAATCTTCTTATTTATTTTCCAGAAAGCCAAAAATTCAGTTTATGGTTTGTTTTTTTTTTATTTTTTTAATTAATTAATTTATTTTTTGTGGCCAAGTGTTTGCGTGTGTGAGTCTGGATATTTGACTATTTTCTGGATAGTTCTAGGGCACAGCTGTGTGCCTAGTCAGAGTCAATTATGAACATTTACTTCACTTTCCCAATCCCTGGATATGCTTCTGGGAAAGATGGAAAAGCACAGGAAGAGCATCAGTGTCCCCCCCTCCCAAAAGAAGACAGTTCTGAGGACTAGGGTTAGTCTAGCTCTGACTCAAATCTCCCCTGGGAAACGATGGCCCCAGGGAAGCTCACGTTCACTCCAGCCTGTCCTTCCCCCATGATGAAAAATGTGATCTGGAGCTCCTGACTCTGCCTAGACACAACATTTTGGGGCATCCCTGTCCCCATCAGAGAAAGCCTGGTTTAAACTAACAAACCAGACCATGGGCTGATGTCTCAGTGGTCCAAACTCCAACTTACAGGAAGTAGCTTGTTATCACAAGTTACAAAAACAAAGCCACCTTTACCGATTTTAAGCAATACTATGAGCCAATACAAGATGGGTATGCGTCTCAAACTGAAAGGCATCTCATCAAATGAATGGAACAGGATACTTCAAATTGAGGCAACCTCTCTTATTAGTTTGAAAATGAGAAAAAGAAAATTTCAAAATAGATCTCTTTTTGCTTAGATGCGTATAAAAGGTGATACTCAAAAAACAGAACAAACCAAAAAACCCTTTAGCGCTGCTATAGTCGTTGACTAAAGCAAAGGTGCAAAATCAAATATTTTGTCCGTTTTCAAAGGCGATGTTTCGGTGTACACGCGGACAGTTACTTCCAGCTTACTTAATTAGTATTAAAGTACTTTCCTGTCTGCTAGTGGTTTACCTTGCATTTATTAAACCACCATATGTGACTCCCAGCCCATTTTAGAGCAGGAATCTCATGCTGAAATATTCCGTGTCTGTTTCATTTCACACTTCTTACCTGGCATCTGACTATTTTATTTTTAACTAAGTGAAATCTGTCGAATAAAACGTTTATTACTTCGAGGCCCTACTAGGTTGATTGTAATTCAGTAGTGTCTACGTGAATGTGTTTCCCACAATAAATATAGTCATTTACATCAATGGCAAAGACATGAAATTGATTGCCTCTCACTAACCTATTTCAAAGGTCGTCTTGCTATTAATGGGGCAATCACTCCGAGTGTAAAAGGGCACAGACTTAACTATTAGAGCCTGCATTACAAGGTAGACTAGTTGAGAAGACATATAAACAAGAACGTGCTGAGAAACATTAAAACGATTAAATCAAGGGCCTTGACAAATATATATACATCAGTACTACTTTCCAACCATTTGGGAAGACAAGCTTAATTGAGGTATTTATTGGACAATGGCTGTCTCGAGCTGGCCATTGAAAACTGCCAAGTTCTGCAATAAAATGTCTGTTAACTTTGCAGCCACAGCTGCAGAAACAGCCTGACTTCTCCGTGCTTCCACCGCCCGGCAAAACTCAAAAGCTCCACGCTGCTCTGCAAGTCCAATGTCAGCGTCAAACCCTTCTAATCCCCTCAATTCTAGGCAGTCCTAGAGCTAGTCCAGCCCATCTGTTCCTGCTCTGGTGCAGAGCTTTTTGGACCAGCAAGGTAAACGCCCAATCCAGGGTCCAGACTAGCCCCTAAGGCAAGTATAGGTTTTTGGATCTCCAAGGGGCGCTAACGTAGTTGGGAGAAGTCTGTGGTCTGTAGGTTTGTCTCCTCCTGGGGCTTCCCCTTGATTGGAAGGATTTGATAGGAATAGAAAACTGACAGGCAAATAGAATGAACTCATAGGTATGGATAAACTATCAAGACTCAGGATCTAAAGGACTGGGAACCAGAGAGAGGCCCAAGCCCATCCACATCTGGATTTCTTCACCTCTGTGTTCTTAGGGCCATACTGGGGACAGATTAAATGACACTAGCTAAGAATATAAACTCCATGCCAATCTGGGGCGCAACCAGCCAGCAGCTATTTCCATAGCAACAGGTCCTCTGGCCAACCCCTGGGGTGATGCATAGGGCACAGCGACCCTTGGATTATTCTAGTGGTCTATCTTACAGACTAAGGCTCCTGACCTCTGGTTGAATTGCTTATCCTCCACCTGGCTCTCAGTTCGAGACCTTCACCATGCCCTAAGCTGGTGGTAGGAATATGGACATGGGGTGATTCTGATGGTGTCCCTTGAGGAAAATTTTCAACCAGAAGACTTCCAAACGTGACTGCTCTTGTCTGCCTTACAACAATCATGCTTTCTGACATCAGAAATACGCAAAGTACTTGAAGATTTATTATGAATTATAGAGAGCGACTCTGTTGTACGTATATTCATTTGTATGTAAATCCATTTCTAGTTCCCCATAGTAAGAGTATTACGTTTTTGTATGCGACTCAGCACCCCATCATCCCATTCAAGCCATATGCATTCTGGCTTATTTTAGAAGAGTTCTTGGTGTATTATATCACCTTGCCTTACTCAGAGTTGACTTAATAAATCTTTATGCTTTTGCTGGCTTGGGCCAGATGACTTTTTTGTTGACTCGCTTACTTTCTTTTTAAATTTGAGTTGGGGAAAAAATCAATTACTTTTAAATCACTGTTGTGCTTGAATAACATTTGTAAAGAGAATACATAATGAAATTTCTACTTGACTAAGGCTGGAAGTCGGAGTCTGAGCTTTAAATCTTTTACAATTTCTTTTCAATCTACTACTTTCTCAGGCAGTATGTAAAGCAGGTATCAAATTTGATAGTATTTATGCAAATTTACAAGTGCGCTCTTTAATCCTGTATGCTTTACTCAGATACATGAAAGTGAAAAAAAAATTTAAAAGTCACTGCTATGAGTAAATCCTTCAATTAATACAGCCCACACTGAATGATATCAATGAAAATCATTATAATCAGAATACCGAGTATTAAATATAGAGCTACTGTGTGCCAGGCGTTAGACTGGGTACTTTAACTATACCTCCTTCATGCTTCCCAGGTATTTTATTCTAGATGAAATGAATGTTAAAAACTATCTGGAACTTCTTCCGCTGTGATGGAGTTACAGAAAGATCTCTTGGCCTCCCACAGTAAAGCGGATGAAATATAAATTTAAGGAAAAACACTTTGAAGACATTAGACAACAGGCAATACACCCAAGAGAAGGAAAACAGAACAGCTGAGTGCCGTGATCGTCCTGGCTTCCTGCCTGCCGCCGACTGAGAACACAGTGTTTCCCTGAAACAAGGACAACCAGACTTTGTGGGAGACGAGTTAGCTGCAACGTGCGGGACAGGCTCCCAGAGAAGACAGAGCCATTAAAAAAAAAAAAAAAAAGCGTCAGAAACGCGCTGTGTCCCCTTGAGTTTGTGGCTGAATCCTGTGTGTGAGTACATTGGAACTCCATGGGCTTGGTAAACACCATGAAGGATGAGCAGTTCCCGGAGCTCCTAGAGGACTGTGTTCAAAATCTCACAAGTCAGAATGCAGATATTTCATTAATCACCCAGTGCTTCAGTCGGACAAGGTGGCAGAGCATCTCTAACCCTAGAGAAAAGGCGAGCACAGACCCACTCCCCAAAATAGAAAAGCAAAACTTGAAAGGATCAATCAGGTCAGCAGGTAACTTACTGCCAGGAAAAAAAAAAAAAAAAAAGGCCAGCACTTAAAAAAAGAAACACAAAAAGCCCAGTCACTCAGTAACTTAACTTACAATGACCATCCATCCACACAAGGACTGTTACCTGTGCAAAGAGATAGGAATATGTGACTCATAACCAGAAGAAATATCAGTCCAAAGACACGAGTGCAGAAATCACGGATGATGGTGAGTAAACAACGAATTTGTTCAAAATGTGAAGGAAAATATGAATAAAATTAGGATAGAAAGGAAAGATCTAGAAAAGAACCAAATGGAACACCTAGATATGAAAATTACAACATCTGAAATTAAAAACAATAACTAATGATTTTCACAGCAGACTAGATTCTGCAGAATAAATCAGTAAACTTGACAACAGCAATAGAAGCTAAACACACTGAGGCTCAGGGAAAAAAAATTATTTTCAACTCAATAGAGACTCCGTGACCTGTTGTACCATTTAAAGTAGTCTAACAGATGTAATTAGAGTCCCAGGAAAGGGGAGTGAGGCATAAAACAATATTTGGTGGAATAATGGCTAAAAATTTTCCAAATTTGATGAAATTATAAAACCACAGATCCAAGAATTACACCAAATCCCAAGTGAGATAAACACCAACAAAATCGCACCAAAGAACGTCATGATCAATTTGTTAAAAGCCAGTAATCAAGGAAAAATCCTAAAAACAGCCAGAATGAGATTTCTGCTTCCCAAACACTGAAACAGAAATATTTTTCCTACTCCTCCAACAAGCAAAAACTCTCGACATTATACAGGAAACAAACATGAGAAGCTTCTGAGAGGTCAGGAGGAGACAGACTGGCCGGGAAACTCAGGACCCATGCAACAACGTGGCGGTGAGCTCCTGAGTTTTCTTCTGGCTGCTTATGTTCCAGACCAGAGGCTGGAGAGGCCAGCAACTCAGGAGTGCCCAAAAAGTGCATGGAAAAAAAAGAAAAAAAAGCCCCAACTACATAACACACTTACAAATACTCCATGGATCAAGGAGAAAATCTAAAGGAACCCAAACAAAATTGAATGAAAATGAAAATTGACATAAAATTTGTGGGACACAGCCAAAGAATTGGGGTTTTTTTTTTTAAGATATTATTTATTTACTTTAGGGAGAGAGAGGAGAGGATCCCAAGCAGGCTCCACGATGAGTGCAGAGCCCAACACGGGGCTCGATCCCAGGACCCTGAGATCATGACCTGAGCTGAAATCACGAGCCACCCAGGTGCCCCCACAGCCAAAGAACTGTTGAAGGGCGAATTTATGGCACCAAATTATATAGATGAGAAATAAGGAAGAGCCTCAAATCAATAATCTAAGGTCTCACCCAAACACGCTAGAGGAAGAGCAGAATAAACCCGAGCTTAAAAAGCCGATCTCAAAAGGTAAATGAGCCGTTGGTTTGAGTGTCTAATTATACAACAATGATTGGCCTAATTCACTCCACTTAGTCAATTAGGGAGCTTTTGAGTGCTTAATAGTTGGCCAAGAGTAAGTTTTGCTAACTCTCAGGTAACATTAAAGAGTATTTGGTGCCAAAGTAGCACTTGAAAGAGGACAGGCAGCATCATTCCTTACGTGGTGGAAGTGCATATGTTATCAGACTTCCACAGCATGCTGATTCTCAGAATACTATAGATTCTTCTTAAGGGGGAAGAAAGGTTCTATGATCAACAATATTTGGAAAATAAACAAAGGCAAATAAAATTCTTTACTGGAAGACTTCTCAGAGCCTGTAGTTCCCAGACATCCTTTGTGAATCTCCACATGGTACCATGTCCCAAATTTATTTGGCCACAGATGATTTTCCAAGAAGCATCTCATGGGACCAGTGTTCTGTAAAACATATTAACAGCACAGCTCTCCAAACAACTTTGGGAACTGTTCTGCGGTCCTCGGCAGTCAGAACGGTTACCAGGGCTGAAGAGAAATAAACATTTGTTGTTTTCAAAGACCAATTTAGAGTGATGGTGGAACCTGCTTCATGGAGGAGTCCCACTGCTCCCTCTGATCAGGGTGAGTACCTCCAAGAGACACCTGGGGGTGGGCTGGGGGAACAGAGGAGACCAGGGGGCAGGAGATGGAGGGAAGAACATTACTGAGAAGATCGTGACTTGGGGTGCTCAGGAACCAACCAGGGCAAGGCAGGAAATGCTGGATGGGACCAGACTGCTGGGGTCTTGACAATCACGCTAAGGGCTTTGATCTTTCTCTTAAAAACAATGAAATGCCAATAAGCAACATTTAAGTAGGAAGCAACGGGATTAGAGATTCATTTCATTAGGTCTCCACAGTGTGGGGAATGTGTTAGGGGTGAAGGTGAAGGGGTGTGAGGAGACCAGTAAGAGGGGCTGCATTAATGTGGGCGGAGATGAAGGCAGCCCAGTGTCAGCTCCAGGAAGTGAGAGGATCTAAGAGGTTCTAGGATTCTTTGCTGGTTGGATGCAGATAAGGGAGAAGAGGATGAGAGGACAAAATGAGACCCTAATTTCTGGGCAGAACAACTTGAGGTGCTGCTAATACCACTTATTGAGCTAACAAACATTTCAAGAAGGAAGGGAGGGGACACCTGGGTGCCTTAGTCAGTTGAGCGTCCCACTCTGGGTTTCAGCTCAGGCCATGATCTCAGGGTCCTGGGGTCAAGCCCTGAGTAGGGCTCTGTGCTCATCGATGAGTCTGCTTGAGATTCTCTCCCTCTCCTTCTGCCCCTCCCCACCCTTTCGCCTCTAAAATAAATAAATAAATCTTTTTAAAAAAATGAAGAAAGAAGGAAGAAGAAAATCTATAGCTCAAGGTATCTGAGAGATACCAAAGACCGAATGCTGATTAGGAAGTTGGAGATTTGGCAAATATTCTGGAGAAAAGATTGCAGTTTATCTCCCATAAGATACCCAGATAAATTTGAAATGGATTAAAGATTTGCATGCACAAAATTAACTAGTATGTTATTAGGATAATATAGGAGAATGTTTATAAAATCTAGGGTAATATAGGAGAATATTTATAAAATCTTGATGTGTAGGGTCTTTCTAGCAAGAAACTAAAGAAAAGAGAGCAAAAGAAAATATCGAGATTTAATTATGCAAAAATAAAATATAATATAGGAAATCAAAACACTCTTATACATTTAAAAGGCAAATGGCAGTAGAAAAATATTTGCAACCTATGGAATATAAAATGTCATATATGTTAAAATGTGTTATATATGTGTCATATATGTTAATATGCTAAAACCTATGGAATATAAAATGTCAAAATGTTAAAAAGGGCTATTTCAAATCAAGGATCAAGATTAACATAAGTGTTAGCTAACTGAAATTGAAATAAAAATTTAAAGTAAAAGAAAGGAAGGTAGAAAGGTTGGTTAACATAAATGGTAGAAAAGCAAAGAAAGGCTATGAATAGGGAGTTTACAAGAAGAGACACAAATGACCATACATGTAATTTGAAAGTATTCAATCTCACTATGAGTCAAAGACCTACAAACTAAGACAACACTTAAAGGGCATTTTTGGCCACCAGAATGACAATTCTCAGTATCTGTGTGAAGTCAAGAAAATAGGTACTCCTGTACACTCTAGATAGGAGTGAATTTGGTACAGTGCTTTTTCTCAAGAGCGATATGGAAATATGTACATACTTTCCTGGACCCTGGCACTCTGGGAAATTAGCTCAAAGAAATAATCAGACAAGTCCACAAAGATGTACATACAAGAATACTCACTGCAATGTGGTTTATAGTAGGGAAAATTCTCAACTCCCCCAAAAGCTGAATTGGCGATGTGTTAGGGAAAAACATTTTATATAATGGGCTATAGGGCAGCCAGTAAAATGCTAAAACAGAAGGATATTTCTTCAGGTGGAAACACATTTATGATATACATGTATTTTCAAGTGAGAAGTAGGTTACAATAGTGTAGGAGCCATATGATTCCTTTTTGAATTCATATGCATATGCATATGCACTATACACTATATGTTATACACACAGACCTTCCAGAAAATCTCTGGATATATTTGTATCAAGATATTAACAATGGCTGCCTCTGAGCAGGGTGGTGCTAAGCAGTGGGGTTTTTTCCTATGGTCTTATATTTTCTAATCTTCCCTCCATGCTTTTTATGATTTGCAAGATAAAAATGTCTGGGAAAAGAAAACCCAGAATGCTTCCCCAATATTATTTTTGCATCCATTGATGAGTATAAATGTCTGTGTGTGTTTATAAACCAGTCAGCAAAACAACCATCTGCGAATCATTTTCTGGAATGAGCCCACTTCTCAGTCCCAGGAAAACCCAAAAGGAAAACACAGGATGTGACACAGATACATAGAAGGAAGATCAGAAGTCGCCTCTCCCACATCTTGACTGTTGGCATCTTCCCCAGAAGCACACAAGAGGCTCCGCAGGGATGGACCGGGAGCCCGTGCTCCGTGAAATCCTCCAGGGTTGGGGAGGTGGCCGCAGTGGCTCGGCAGGGGAGAGAGCGAGCACGGCAAGGTGCTCTCCAGCCAGTGATAACACAGGCTTTCCTGCAGCTGAAGTCCCCACCTTCTTCCATGGGCACTTTATATGTCAACCTTTCCCAACTTGCAAACCAGAGAGACCGAGATGTTTTTGTTGGTTGAGCAAGCTCTGAACACCTAGACTTGTCTGCATTTCAGGACTTTTGGGTTCTGATGAAAAAGCAAAGGATGGAACCTTTCCTACCCCAGTGATTCAGAGTTCCTTCTGAGAATATGACAAAAATGCGAGCCTCCTCTCAACAGAGACACATATGTACAATGTTTCACAACCAATTTCAGGGATTCAAAATCTTCCTGAAGCCCCCAGGGTAGGGCGTGATTTAGAAGGCTCCCTAGTCCAGAAATGACTCTGCCCACTCAGAGCTCAGCGGCCACTAAGGGTTCTCTTGCACCCAGCCCGGCGCCCTGCTCTCCTGATCTACTTTGCTCTTGGCAGTTCTGTCTCCCCATCCCCCCCACCTCGAGCATCTGTACCTTCACTAACAACCAACACTCTTCCCCTCACTGCCCACCACCACCTCTCCCCTTCGTTTTACAAAATCCCGCCACTGTTGTACCTTTCAGTAAAAATAAATGTGGTCACTGAATGCAGTTTCTAGAAAAGACACATTTGATCCTTCCTTTCCCCTTCTTCCGTGAACACTTAAACTTTCTCAGCTGTTGGTGTAATGGCTCATTTCTCATGTTTCAAAGCTACGGCTCTGGAAACGTAGAGCAGTGGCAATGTCAGCAAGTCTCTGTACCAAGTGCTGAATTCAGAAGAACTTCATTTAATGACAACACAGCCAATTGTTTTAAAATAGATTTTTGTCCAAGCAACGCCAGTTGCATTTTGCAATGGTATTCATATTTTGCAATAACGTATGCATAGAAATTTCTGAGTTTTTGTTTTTCTTTTAATTGCTGCCATCTTCGGGATTTGGGAGTAAATTTGAAAACTCAGTTCCCGGACCACTTGCCTGTAAACCCAGGTGTGCAGACACAGGTGCCATTCAGGCCCTCACTGTCACAAGTGCCTCCGTTCAGACAGCTGACATTGGCGCAGGGGTCCTTGTACGACTCACAGTGTATTCCTGCGGAGAAAAAGATACAAAAGGGGTCACTCGCTAAGGGATCTCCAGCCCCCATGGCCTCTGGAAACAAAGTGTTGGAACAGCCCTGAACTCTATGAAGGCAGATTCCCAGAGGCACACGTGTGTGTGTGCACGTGTGTGTGCATGCACACCCATGTGCCCATTCTTGACTAGACTGTCGAGAGGACACATCTGATGAGGACACAATAAATTCATTTTCTGCTTTTAGGACCCGCCATAGTCATTTTTCTGTACTTTCTCTGACTATGTGTCCCCAAGTCTGGGAAACAGCAAGTTAGAACCCTGAAAGATACCATTTATCAGAATGTTTTGAAAGTCTCCAAAAGAAGCAGAAAATAGCCAGACATCCTTTATAAGACACCGATATAATTAATAAGCGGCCTCCTGAAGGGAAAGATGGGGAGTCATATTGAAATGAGCTCTGGTTCTACTTTGGGGAACTGTGGGGCAGAAAGGGAGCCACAGGGCCTTAGACTTTATTCTAAAGACTAAATCCTATCATCATGTACGAAAGTTAACATGCGTTGTGCGCAAGCTCTGTCCCAGACCCCACACCAGGCTTTGCATCTCATTGGATCCTGGCAACAACACCAGGAAACCAATAGCCTCATTTCCCCTACCCCCATTTTGCAGATGAGGAAAGCATGCGAGGTCACAAGCCGGTGCGGGAGGCAGGTGGCATTCGAAACCACCAGCGATCTCAATCTGAGCCTGTGCTTGCTAAGTAGCTTGCTGAGAGGGAGCTCAGACTGGTCGTGGAAGCGTACGAAATTCCGCAGAGCTCAACAGCCATTTCACAAAAAGTAGGCACTTTCAAAATCTTTACAGCAAAAGCAGTTTCCCATGCGTGTAAAAAAAAGTTTATGTGTGCATGTGTGTTTGCAAAAGGAGGACTGAAGGACTGAATTATTTTGGCTTCCACATCAGGGATGTCTATATTGGTGGAGTTTCTTTTTTTCAATGAGTAATTATTGCTTTATAATTTTATTTAAAAACTTTAAAAATCCAACGTTATTTGAAAGGTAAGATTTCTGCTGTTGTTTCACTGGAAGGCCAAGATAGATGAATGGATTAATCTCTCTCTCATCCCTTGCCCTTTGGAGGGGAAGATAGATTATATTATATTCTGTATGAGAATGTATGTAATGATAGATTCACCCTTCCTGATGAAAAATAAGCAGAAAGCAAATAGTAACGGAATGGTATTTACTCAATTTTCTCTCTACTTCATTACTGAGCTCATATTGTGTAAAGGACTGACACACCCAGTGACTCATCATTTAGTCACTGAAATTATTCTTGTTGGGATTTTTGTCTATCATTTCTTTTTCAGCGTCTTAAGAAGCTGGGCTGAAAAGGGAGGAAAAAAAGTGTCAGAGGAAAGAGAAGTGCCTATCTGTAGTCATAGGAACAACTTCTTTGAGCCTGGCAAAGCATTTAGAATGGATGGTTTTGCATTCCATTTTATCCTCTGCCCCTCGTGCCCACCCCATGATAATATTCTGCCAGATATTTTCCTAAAGTGCCTTTCAGATCCTTGCCTGGCTTTTCTCCCTGCACCCACCACCCCGATCCCACTGCCTGGTGGGATGAGGACCCCTGAAGCCCCATCCTAGCTCCCTCCCTGTTTCCAGTAACTGGAATGAGCCTCCCCAACTTTCACTGTCCTTAACCAATCCAGGCAACCCAGGTGATGTATGAGATCAAACAAATTTAAAGATGTGCATAAACCGGTAATTTTTTCCTCACTTGGGTGTATACAGTCTTTTCACCCAGAAGCTTCTATTTTCTCACTGATTCCCAAGTAACACGGGCTCAGCCAAAAGAATAAAATGCAAAACAGTCTTTTCTGCTTCAAAGTGTTTATCAAAACACAAAGATCCACATATTTCCAAGTTCCCATGAGGCTGATCAATGGAAACCAGGTGACAGAAAAGGCTTTCAAATGTAATGGGAAATAGAGCTTTAACCAAATTCAGAGATGCCTGGAATCTGAAAAGATGTCCATTAGATCTAAAGAAAGAATGACCAACGATGATCTTTACTGGGTTTCTAGTAACATTAGCCAATCAAGCCTGCATACTATTAATACAATGAATACATTAACATGCAGAGGACCACATTTTTCCAACGAGGCAGAAAAGCAAATTGTAGGCTAAATAATTGAACATCTTAACCTTAAAATACTTCAATAAGATCGATTTGATGAAAACACCCAAGATAATAACAATTTCAATCTTTTGGGTGTTTTGGGGGGTTTTTTGGCAAAAATTTTATCCCTTGTTATTTCTCTTTTTCAAAAGACATAGGGTCACTTGAGATCGAGAGTTTTCTGGCAGCAAGATCGGACAAAAGCTCATCTTCACAGAAACACGATGGCTGTAAAGCAAGATGGTCTTAAAAGTCCCCAATGAGCACTTGGGTTCTATACTCTAAGCCTTGCTAATCCCTATATAAAAACTATGTGTCGTATTGCTCAGCTTGTCTTAAGAGCTGAACAACCATGAGCTGGAAACCTTGAAGACAGAGAACAGAGTCATGAACACCACTGATGTGCCAAGGAGCTCCCACTCAAACCCTCCTTCTCAGGCCCCTTCCCCAGGGGCCCTGAGCACGGGCAGCCCACTGAGTGCTGGACATCCATTTCCTCTGACAAGAATGCCTTCCTTTCCCTCTGCCCGGGCTGGTCTTCACCTGGCACATTCTATCTGTCAAAGCCTAACTCAAATGCTCTTTCTCTGGAAAGCTGAACCTGAGTCTCCCAAGAGAAAGCTCCATTTTTCCAGCACCGTGCATCGAGAGCACGCTGACATTCACGCTGTTAGAGTTTACCATGTTAAAGCAGGACTTATCCGTTCTCCTGTCTGACCACCCCCACTCCCCCTGACAAATCTCTGAGGTCCCTGAGAGCAGAGGCCATGATTTAACGCGTGGAAGAAATTCTGGAAGTATCACCAGAATCCTGTCCTTTCAGGAGGGGCGACAGTCAGTGTACTTTGGCTGACACACAGGTAGGACTGCCAGAGGAGTGAGAAGCCTTTCCAAATCTGCCTCAAAAACACCCTATTTTGTCAGGGAAAACCAGGTCCACACTTCAAATTAAGTCTGTGGAATGACACATGCATCACCCGTTGGCAAAGGACATAGCACGCACTATTACGAAACTTATGTTTAGTCTCAAGCAAAAATAAACTGTAATTCAGTCAAAACTAATAAAAATTCATACTTTTCATATTAAGGGATAGAGAGGCAATGTTTCTGAAAAGAGCTCTATTCCAACAGGGCTCTGTATAGAAATTAACTTTAGAATTAAAATGAGCAAAAATTCAAAGAGGTGCACGCCAATTGTAAATCTTTATCGCCATCACAATTTAGTCGTGATTAATATTTTGAAAACTGAAAGTCACTATTTTAGCTCCAGGAAAATGAAGTCAGGTAAAGAAAATTAACTCTAGGTGTTCTTTGAACTTAATATTCATTTTCAGACCTCATCTTATTTTATTCAAACTTACTTCTTCCACAAAAAAATTTCCCAGTATTTCAACCACCACAGAGGCCAACCTCTTCTAAACTATTTCAAAAATTACAATTGACATCTCGACCTTGGCCTCATTATTTCTTGTGTGTGTGCCAGCCTCAGCTGCTCCAGCTAAATAATAGCCTAAAAAAGGAAGAAGCCCTGACTTATTCATTTTTGCATTTATCTCACTATTTGAGAAGGGCTGTGTACACAAAATATCCAGAAATTCTTGTTCACTGTTACACAGAAAAGAGCAGTTTGGGCAAACAAAGAAAGTGTTCTCATCTTCAATAACAAATTTCTGTAGACTTTTAAAATAAGCAATCAGGTACAATGTGACCAAACATTGTGGGTACAATGTGATCTCATTTCTGAAATCCAATCCCAGCCCCCCAAATTCAGAAAGTATAAAAATTATACTATGAAGATGTTCATTTCAGAATTGTTTATAACAGCCTCACATCAGATGCCACAAGGGAACAGATAAATATTCTCCTATGGGAATATTACATAGCCATTTAACAAAGAACTAGTAAGACTTCCTAGTAATATCTAAAACAAATAGACTACAAAAGGAAGGTATGGGCAGAACAATATAAAAATTATAGGTATACTCCATTATATCTGTGAAAACACAGAATATTTAAAAAGGATGGAAACAACAGAGATGCTTACTGCTCTTGTGTTCTGTTGTAAAACTATGAGCCATCTCAAATTTTCTTCTTTCCAAAATTTTATTATTGTTGTTACATCATTTTCATAAATAAAAATTGAAATATTTTCTTTCTAACTTTGGCAACCAAAAATTCCAACTGAGTATACTGTTGATCACTTAGTTTTTCCTGCTAAAATAAAAGTCAACAGCATAGGGGCAACTTGACTTTTTGAAAATATTAAGTCGTGAACTAACCGAAGTCTTAAAAGTCTTTTCATGAACTAGCTCTGAGCTAATTTTGCAGGAGGGATGAGCATTTCGGTATGTCCAAAGGAAGGTTACTCCAAGTCCCCCCCATGCATTTTGCTTCTAACAATTTCATGACCTACAGAGGAAATTTTCTGGGAAAACATTCACATTGGTTTCCTTTATTTAGTTAGTATGTTAAGCAGCAATTTCAATTCAACTAAAAAGATGGCGATTGAGCAGGTGCCTTTGTGCAAGCCACCGCATCAAGAGCACAGAGAACTGATAGGGGGAAAAAAACCTATTATAGTCACTGCCTTTTAGGAGATGATGATTTAGCGTAAGAAAGGGGATTTCTACAAGGTTGACCATCAGTGTCACAGCCAACACAGAGACAAAGTTGAGAGAGGTCAAGAAGGGAGGTTTCACATGTTCGGGGACCAACATTGCAGTCAGTGGATGCACGGCTGGATGAGGACAAAGAGGAGGGGGAAGAGAGAGGGGACAAAAAGGAAACCCTGGGGGACCAAAGACATTCATGGCGTCCAGAGGGCAAGGATTCAGTGACGGCAGGGAGACAAAAGTCAGGGGACAGGAACGGGGCTGCAGAAGGAAGCTAAAGCAGAGTGAGTTTCAAGAGGGAGCCAGCAATCGGTGGGGCAAGGAAGTAGGAATCCACGACCCAGGAGTCAGAAGAGGGAGGGGTAGGCTTTGGGATCTCGTTGAAAAGTCTTCGGTTAGGTCACCACGAGATCCAGCAGAGCGGTGTGGACAAGACCCAAACCAAAGAGGATTAAGAAAAGAATAAAAGTGTTACAAATTGAGATGTTATCTGTAGCAACTCTAGGGGGGAGGAAGTAAGTACAGGAGGACACAAAGTCAATGAAAAGTGTTTTTTGCCAATTCGCATGGAATGTATTTAGAAGTTCAAAAACCTTTCTTTTTTCTGCATGGCAGCCCAATTTCTCCAACACCACTTATGAAAAACACAAAACAATTCCTTCCCATTTACAGCAATTCCTCCTTAGGAGTCATACATTATTGTAGATGGTGGTTTCTGGGCAATTATTCAGTTTGGGTTAGCTGTCCATTCTTGCACCCATAACACATGAATGTAGTAATAATAAATAATAATAAACACCTGGCGAAGTTCCCCTCATTGTTTTCCTTTTTCCAAATGTTCTTAGCTATACTTGCCTGGGCTCTTACTATACGCATTCTTTTTAGAAAGTCATATTCATTTACTTAAGTTCTATTTTAACATAAAACAGTAAAAACCACCACTTAAAAAATGCATATGTAAAGTAAGAGGCTGAAGTCCCAACCCCCTCTCCCCCAACACGCCACCCACCTAAGTCCTAACTCCAGAGGTAAGTACCTGTTAGGACTTGCTGCTCACCCGTCTAGTACATTCCTAGATTTATGCACACATCCTAGATGTAAATATATGTTCAGGGAAATGCTTCCAAAGAGGCACAAATGTCCATCCCCCAAGGACAGAAAGGCACAGGATCTTATGACTCACTTTTCCCCTGGACTGGAGGGCATGACTTAGCTCCCTCCACCTCTCTCTTAGTCCCTTCTACCACCCGCCGCCCCCTCCCCACCACTCTTACTTTACAAGTCTGACCATTTATGCTGCTGGGCTTTCCCTTCAGGAGTCTTATTTTAAATCTAAACCTAAGGGTCTCTACACATATACCCAAGTTAAATGATCACTTCACCTGCCCGTGGGGATGAGATCTTTAACACGTGTGTATGTCTTCCAACCCTTCCCATCCCCATCCCCTTCAACCCATGGATTTAGTTAAAATGATAGGAAACTTGAATGTGGTCATTTAAATTTTTCCTTATGAATAGGTATAATGGACACACCCTAGGGGGACCCCCAATAAGTCACACCCTTCCCTTGTGTGTGAGCTTTGAAACAAGAGCATCTGGCAAAAGTTAAGTGATTTCAAAGATGCAGTTGGGGTCCCTAATCAGTTTGTTTTGTGTTGACCTTAGGTGGGCCTGACTTAATCAGGTGAGATTTTTAGCAGGTGCAGGTTCCTCTCCTGATGGGAGAGGCATGAAACAGCACAAGCTCTCTCTCATCTCCCTTCTACTGCTACCTTCCAAGGAGCAAGCTGCCATGAATTCTTCAGCCACAAGGATATGAATTCTGCCAACAACTGGAGGGAACACAGAGGTTGACCCTTTCTTATTCAAACTTCAGATGAGAACTCAGTCCAGCCAACGTCTTGATTCTAGCCTTGCAGGACCCCGAGCAAGGAATCCATGAAGACATGCCTGGACCAACAGAACCGCTGGCAATTTAAAGGGTATCTTTTCAAGCCACTACTTTGTAGTGATTCATTATATGGCAGAACTAACTGGTAAAGCAGGTATACCTATTGTTTTCAAAAGACTTTTCTTCACTATTAAATTACCATCCACAATCACTTTAATATCATCCTTTTAGGTTTATCCATGCATTTAAAGGAGTTTGTTCAACCCTCTTCCTCCTGTTCTCTGTCTTCCCCTATCTAGTTATATTTGTTCTGATTTAGTTCCAGCTCAGTGAGAAGACTTTTTAAAATAAGTTTCTTAGAAAGGGGACATGGTGTTATGTCTTCCATATTCTTAAATGTGCAAAATGTCTCCTTTTGCCCTCAGATGTAAAGGATCCTGGACTAGCCACCCTTTGCACCGAGCAGCCTGGAACTCTGCTCCGGTATTGCTTAGCTTCATTACAGAGAGGAGCGGCCAGTACGGGTTTGACTCTCCTTCTTTTGTATGTTACCTGTGCTCCCTGTGACGACTCTTACAAGGATTTCTCTTCATCCTTAGATTTGGAAATTTTACCAGCAAATCTCAAATCATGTATCATCTCTTTCATTAATCCCTCTGGCACTCTGCAAGCCCGATTCGTTCTATGGGAACACTTTCGTTTTCTGCAGCTCATAGGCTTCTCCTTCCAGTAATCAGTCGATTCTGGTTTTATTCCCATGTGTTCCTTCTTCCTCTGGGGCAGCCACCATCCAGACGGAAACAGATCTCCTGGATCTTCTCTCCACTTGTCAGTCAGGATTTCCCTTTCCTCGTATTTTCACTTCTACCCCCAAACAGTTACTCTCCTGGCTTTTCCAGATCCAGATTCAAGTCTGAGTAATATACATTACTTTTTTCACTTCATCTCTGGAGTGGTTAGAGTTGTTGGTTGTTGTTGCAATTTCATTTTTTATTTTCTAGATTATTTTCCCTTTGTGGGGGTTGCTGGGACAGGCTCCCCATACTGGCCAGGGTGAAGGGTGACAATGTCAGGCAGAGACAGATGCCACTGGAGACTTCCATCCAGTGTTGGACAGGCCGGGCAACTGGTAGCCCTGTCTACTAAGGCACAGGGTGGAAGCCTCCCAGTTTGGGGTTCTCAGGGCTCTCCGGGGATGAATAGAGACCATTTTCTCTCAACCATACAGAAAATAAAGGACCAGGTGAGCCCAACTGTGCAGTTGTTTTAGAGGACAGCCAGTCTCTGTGAGATCCGTAAAGCCCCCCCACCCCCTGCCCACATCATGAGGTCACATGGAGCGTATTCACAGCACGTACTTCCTCTCCATAAACTGAGGGTCCTTGGAGCTCCCCTAGCCATTGATTCAGTTCCCTTCTAACCGTGTTGTGTGCAAAGGCTCCCAACACCTGCATCCTCTTCCTGAGAATCCAAATCCTCTGCTACACTGGGATACCCTCCAGAGTCACCTTCCTTCTTGGGTCAGCCCTCACAGAGAGTCAGTAACTGAGGGAGGCAAGTCCCCAAAAGACAGAAGGGGTGGAATTTAGAGCGCATACAGAAGGATCAACACACGTATCTGCGGCTCATCACGTGTAATTTTATTTCTTACTGCTTAGGCATGAGAGCACAAGCAATGCCTCAAAGACAGGAAGATGTATCATCGACTGAAGAATTTGGAATTTTTAATTGTGGAAGCACATCCACTCCTAATTTTGTCATTGAAGAATTTCAAAATGTCGGTAAGCAACACTGTCCTTACTTTATGCGGACATAATAAAGACCGGTCAGCTTGAGAGATGACTCCCGGCTCAGCAGGAAGCCAGAGGCACGATTCGGCTGAGGTACTTGGGTCTCCTGACTCATTGCTCCTTTATTCTTCTTTCCAGAATCAAGCAGACTCCCTATTTCTCAATACTCTGAAAACCCTGGAATGAAATCCACGTGCCTGAAGCCAGCACATCTGCCCTGGCGGAAGTGGAGGGCTCTGGCTCTAAATGGGCATCACACTCGGAGAGAAGCCTCAGATCTCCCGTACATAAAGCAAACACTTGGCCCAGCCTCCTCCCTTCCAGCCAGAGAGACCAGATCAAGTTCATCCGACGTGGCCTCCAAACCCTGAAGGCCCACCAAAAAGGCCACTAGATAAAGGTGGGTCCATCCGATGAGAAGGAACAGCAGCTGCAAGGCCAGGTTACCAGGCAGATGGATGGTATCAAGAAAGCAGTGGGAGCCAGAGGTTAGATGAAATGGCTATAAATAGAGCCCACAGAGGCATTACAAAAATCTAAACCCAGCCCTGAAGTTGTGGCTTAGAGAAATGTGCACAGCAGCTGATAAACACGGTTTCCTGGCGCGGTGCCGTCCGAGGGTGTCTGGGCTTGAACGGAGCCACGCCACTGAGCCCACCGCAGAGGCAGAAGAAAGGGCGTTAGGGACATGCTGGCTGGGCTTCTGAGGGACACCACTGCCACCTCACAGGATTATTGTGAGGATTTTGTGAGTTCATGCACACGAGGGCTTAGAACAAGGTCTGCACGTTATAAACACTCTGTCAGTGTCGGCTGTTTCCAGAGTGACTTTGACACGCGTCCACTCAAATGAGCTAACATTTCCCTTGCAACTGACTCATTTAATGAGAATTAACTTTATTGCCAAATGTGAGATTCCACCTGCGTCCTCTACCGACAGCCCAGCGTCCTGTCTCTGGCCAGCGAGCCCCGCAGAGCAGCAGGCGTCCCTCCCCCGTGGTCTCCCCAGCCCTGTCCTCTGATCCGTGTCCGACGGTGCACTTAGGCTCACTTCTTACCAGCAGGTTTTTCCACATTCAACAGAGAAAAGAGTGAGGATAAAGGAAGAAGGAAAGGGCAGGAGAGAGATTTTTCAGTTTATCAAGAGGAAACCCCAGACTTACTAATTGCTCTCTTCGATCCCATAAATCATCCCATCTCCAGCATTTGGTTTTTACTCTGAATAATGTAATGCTCCAACTCAAGGTGTGTGCATTTGAGTTGAGAAATCCATGATGTCATTTAGGCCACTCGGGCACAAGAAGGCCGAGCGGTGCTCACCTTTGTATTCCGCCAGGCACACGCACTCGTAGCCGTTAACGAGGTCCCTGCAGGTGGCGGCGTTCAGGCAAGGGGCAGAGAGGCACTCGTTATATTCCTCCTCGCAGTAGAGGCCGTGGTAACCTGAAGGGTAGAGAAAAAGGCTTGCAGTCAAACGGGCTCCATTCAAACCCAGGCTGAACCTGCCTACAAGGAAGGTGGTGGAGTGGGCATTGGAAGCATGGCACAGACAGACAGGGTTTCAGGGCTGGGTCCCCTGGTATGATTGAAATGTGGCTTTCCAGGAAGGCTAGGAAGAGGCTGTTCTCATCACCCTTTTTCAGGATCCCAAGTATAAAAGGAGTGATCCCATTTATCCCCCAGATGGTCTCATTACTCTATCGTGTCCAACGGCACTGGTGACCCGGAGACCAGGGTCACTGAGTACATCTCCTGTGGCCACAGGAGACAGGGATAATCAGAGCAGGGCTGACAGCATGGGAGAAACAGCTCCTTTCAAGGATGTGGACCACTCCTCCTCCAATCAGAAAGCTGTATCTAGCAACTAAAGAGAATTTTACTAAAAGAGAAAGAGATCCATGTATTTCCTTTGCTCTTTAAGTCAAGAAGAAAGTCAGTTATAAAGGCTTCACTGAAATTCCTGATAAAACGTGGGGCTCTTTTTAATTTAAAATTGTGATTAGCTTGGGGCATCTGGGTGGCTCAGTTGGTTGAGCAGCTGACTTCAGCTCAGGTCATGACCTCAGGGTCCTGGGATTAAGCCCCATGTCGGGCCCCGAGCTCAGCGGGGAATCTGCTCCTTCTCCCTCTGCTCTCTCTCTCTCTCTCTAATAGATAAATAAAATCTTTAAAAAAATAAAAACTACTATCTCAATTATAATAATTTTAAATCATACTTTAAAATTCTAGTTGTTAAAATAAGAGCAATGAAGAAAAAGAAACCAACGGTTTCCCAATAAAGATGGCTCTTACTCTGTTTACAACACAGGTGTTTATTCTAAAGGACAAGAAGACAACATTCTTTGAGATTCACTCATGAATGTTATACTGTTTTTAACTTTCAAAAACATGCATCAGTGCCAATTTGCAGTGAAACCAAGCCATTTTTTTTTTCTGGCCCTGTCCAAACAATGAGAAACACGTGAGTGCTTTCAAAAGTCACCCTGCCTGTGTCGGTTCTGAATTCAGATAAGCAGAAAAAATAAACCCTCGCTCAAATGAGAACTAGAATTACTAGTTTGTTTTTTGTTTTGCTTTTTTTTCCCAGCTTTCCGACTCATAGCCAGCCCTCAAACTCAGAAAGTTCCATTAGGACATGCTAATGTGTTGAACTGTTTTATTTCTTGTGCCTATTGCAAAAGTAGGTTAAGCTCATATCTGCAGTATTAACACAACACTTTTCACGTTTGCTCCTATCTCAGTTGTTTTTGAACTGCTTTCCCAAATGAGGCAGTGATAACAGCCCCTTTGCAGAGACCTCGACCTACCCGAGACAAACAGGCCATGGTGTTCAATTCTTCCGTCTTACCCTACTCTTTGTAATTTTAGGGAAATGTTTCCTACTACCCTTCATCAGTATTTTGATCATGTAGATCAGAGTTTCTCAACTGACAGCAACTCTGCCCCCAGAACTTGGCAATGTTTGGAGACGGTTTTGGTTGTCACAACTAGGATAGAGGGGAAGGAGCCTGCCACTGGTATCCAGTGTCAGGACGCTACCAAACATCCTACGAGGCACAGGATAGCCCTCCGTGACACCCCCCCCCAAAAAAAAAGATCCAGCTAAAATGCTAACAGAGCCAGATGGAGAATACTGCTCTAGATTAAGGATCAGCAAACTCTGGCTCACAGGCCACATCCATCCCAGTCTGGTTTTGTAAATGAAGTTTTATTGAGACACAGTCACACTCATCCATTTACATATTGTCTATTGTGTTCCCATTACAGTGGCAGCCTGAGTGGTTGCAACAGAGACCGCTGGCCTGCGAAGCCCCAAATCCTTACCAGCCAGCCTCTTAGAGAACAGGTTTCCGGACTCCTGATCTACGTTCAACAGAAAATCTTTCTTTTTATAAGAATTTTGTTATTAACTCTTTATCAAATAGATACTTTGCAAGCATTTTCTCCCATTCTGTAGTTAGCTTTCATTCAGTCGATTGCTTCCTTTGCTGCACTGCTTTTTACTTTGATAGAGCCCCACTTGTCCATTTTTGCTTTTGTTGCCTGTACTTCTGGTATCCTATCCAAGAAATCATTGCCAAGACCAATATTATGAAGGTTTTCCCCTATGTTTTCTTCTAGGAGTGTTCCAGTTTCAGGTCTTACATTTAAGTCTTTAATTCATTTTGGGTTGTTTTTTGTGGAAGGTGTAAGAATACAAATAGCCAGGAGGGTACACAAGAAAGATGCTCAATATCACCAACCCACAGGGAAACACAGACCCAAACCACAATGAGCTGTCACATCACACCTGTTAGAACGGCCGTTATGAACACACACACACACAGAGAAAATAGAAAGTGTTGGCAAGGATATGGAGAAACTGGAACCCTTGTACATTGCTGGTGGAAATGTGAAACGGTGCAGCCACTATGGAAAACAATATAGAGAATCCCCACAACATTAAAAATAGAACCATCATATGAATTATAATCCCACTTCTGGGATTTATCCAAAATAATGGAAAACAGGATCTCGAAGAGATATTTGCACTCCTGTATTCATTGCAGCATTATTCACAATAGCCAAGAGGTAGAATCAACCCAAATGTCAATCAACAGATGAACGGATAAAGAAAATGCAGTTTATACATATGATGGGATATTATTCAGCCCTTAAGAAAGGAAAGAAATCTTGTCATATGCTATGCCATGGATGAACCTTGAGACTATCAGCTAAGTGAAATAAGCCAGTCACAGAAGGACAAATATTCATGATTCCACTCCTATGAGGCATCTGAAATAGTAAAACTCAGAGAAGCCGAGTAGAATGGTGGTTGCCAGGCGGTGGGGGAGGGGAAAATGGAGAGTCACTGGTCAATGGACATAGAGTTTCAGTTTTGCAAAATGAAAATGTTCTAGAGATCTGCTGTATGACAGTGTGCATATCATGAACAAAACTGTACTGTACCCTTAAAAATGTGTTAATAGGGTAGATTTCATGTTATGTGATTTTTCTCACAATTAAAAAAAGTATATACATAATATATAACCTACATAACGAATTCTTTGTCTTTTGGCTTCTCAGTGCAGAGCAACAATCTCAAGGAGCATCTTTTCAATTGTATTTGCTCTCCTAACAGATCTTTTAAAAATCACTTGGAAGAAAAACAGATAACCCTACAAGCATCTTTGACCTCACAATTCAGGGGTTATTTACACAGACAAAAATCAAAAGCAAATTTCATGAAATCATCTGTAATTGTTTTCATTCTTCACAAACTGTATCATTCTCCTCTTCCACTAGTAACATGAAAAGCAAATAAGGAAGTTCTTTTACAGAGATAATTAAGCTGGTGATGTATTCTTCCTTGGGGGAAAAGAAAAAGATAAAGGTTTCATATTCTGAAACCGTTTCTTCAGGGGTGGTAACATTTCAACACCTTTATGGAAATGTCAAGGCGCTCCTTACGCTGGGTGCCAAAGAACCTAAATCGGACTGTTTGAATAAAAAGGCATTCCTTCCAAAAGAGAAGGCCTCTGTGAAAATGAGGCTGCCACCCTCTGCTAATAATTAATTTGGGCAAACAAATTAGCTCAGGGCAGTACGCCCAGGGTCTAGGAAAATTAGGCTAGTCCAAAGAACTTTTTAAATAAAACAAAAGATAAGGGTGAGACCAGAATGGCCCTTTCCAGGGCATCGTTCTTCACCACCACTCCCATCTTTGCATGACTTGCTCCTGAATATTTGACTCCAATATTCCTTAAATTGACAGAACACAGTGATCAACTGGACGTAAAGAGTGTGAGTTGTCAAGATGACCACCATATTTAGGCTGAGTGAGTGGATGATGTTGCCATTAACACGACCAACAGAATAACAGGTTTTTGAGAAAGTTGACCAGTTGGATTTTGTTTAACTTAGGGCTCACTTAGGGAGGTCCAGGTGGCAGCTGGAAAAATAGGCTTAAATAGTGTAGAAACAGCATCTTGGGAATTAGTGGCCTTGAAGTGCTGTTGAAGTTTCATCAAAGAAAAACTTTGGAGAGGAAAAAGGAAGGGATCAAGGTCAGATCTACATGGATGGGCAGATGAAGAAGGAGAAACCAGATCAGGACACTGGGCAGGGATAAGGCAAAGGAGAGGAGGAAGGGCCAAGGACAGCAATGTCATGGGAGCCAGGAGGGGGAAGGAAATCAAGGAGGGCTGCTCAAAGGCTCTAAAGACTGAAAAATGACATCTGAATTAGAAGATTAGAAAGTCGCTGGAGGGGCGCCTGGGTGGCTCAGGCAGGTAAGCATCTGTCTTAGGCTCAGGTCATGATCTCAAGATCCTGGGAAGGAGCCCCACATTGGGCTCTGTGCTTAACGGACAGTCTACTTGTCCCTCTGCCCCTCCCCCTGCTCCTGTGCTTTCTCTCTCCCTCTCTCTCTCAAATATGTAAATAAAATATTTTTTAAAAAACATCACTGGAGACCTTCAAAATCATAACTTTCGATGGGAGCTAGCCTGTCCTGTAGAGGTTGTTTTGAAAATTGGGGGAGGGGAGGGATTGCTTATCACACTGATTGAGGGGTTTGACTGGAATTTAGTGGGTAGAGGCCAGAGATATTAACCATCTTATAATGTCTAGGATACCCCTGCACAATAAAGGATGCCCTGCGTCCCTCACGACTTTGGTCTGTCCCATTAGAAATTCACGGAGGTGAAAACCCTGTCCGTAACCTTCCAGGCCTTGAACCTAAAGCTTTGTATGCACACTTACATTTATAGTTTTTAAGATATGCTGAGTCTTCCTGGAATGTAACTCCTGGGTAAATCAAGAGAAGATTGTACCAGGAGTTGTTCACCACTTTGGAAAATGACTTCACAAGAGCAACAGCTATTGAAGAACTTAAATCACCAACAAAGCACACCTGTATCAGTAAACAAAACAAAACAAGGCAAAAATCCCTTCTTCAGATAATTTTCTGACAACACTATCTAAAGCTTCTCCCACCAGTTATTAATCATAACACTTAATTGATTTCATGGCAACACTCACGACCATCTGAAATCATATTTCAACTTCTATTCTTGATTATTATTTCTCTTCCTCCACTGGAATATTAGCTTGAAGGCAGAGGCTATGATTGCAGTGTTCACGGCTATACCCACAGTGTCTGGGTAGCAGAAAAGATGCTCAAAATAGTTGTTGAATCAGCACCCAAAGTGCCATTTATTAAACCAACACACATTTAAGATGTGCCTAGAATGTGCCAGGAGCTTCCAGGTAGGTACTGTGGATGCAAAGCTAAAAGGCAGGTCTCTAGCTGCAAGAACCTTACAATCTAATAGCACGTTAGTGCCTTCTGCTTTTTATCAGCCCTTTCACATGTGCTAACTTGTTTAATCCTCATGACAACCCAAAATGATGGGCATGACTAGTCCCAATGTGTAGATGAGGGATTAAGAGTCAACAAGATAAAGAAACTTGCCCAAGGACACACAGTCAACCCTGTGTTCTTCCTGCTTTCCCAAGAACGTCCCCAGAATGCATTACCTAGTGTACCAGTCTGCTAGGGCCGCCATAACCAAACACCACAACCTGGGGGGACTGAACAACAGAAATTTATTTTCTCACAGTTCTGGAAGCTGGAAATCCTAGATCAAGGTGTCAGCAGGTTTGGTTTCTCTCTTTGCCTTGTGGATGGCCAACTTCTCCCTGTGTCTTGTCTCCATGTGGCCTTGTGTCTGTAGGCAAACCTCCCTGGTGTCTCAGACAGTTATGGGAAACCAGTCATATTGGTTTATAGCCCCATCCTTAGGACCTCATTGAACCCTAATTACTTCTTTGAAGGCACTGTCTCTACATAGAGTCACACTGTGGGGGGGGGGGTAGGACCTCAACGTATGAATTTGAGATAAAATTCAGTCTTTAGCACCCAAAATCAGGACTTCTCAACCACAATGGCAGTGACATTTTGGGTCGGGTCATTCTTGATGGTTGGGAGCTGTCCGGTACAATGCAGAGTGTTGGGCAGCCTCCCCGGCCTCTACCCACTAGATTCCAGCCGCCCACCTCCCCCCAGTCGTGACAACCAAAAAGGTCTCCAGACATTGCCATATGGCCCCTGGAGAACACAAACCCCCTCTGAGAACCAATGTTCTAGATCCTTTTTATAACATGAAAACAACTCAAGGAGATTTGAAAATGTGTAGGTTTGAATTTTTCATTGTGAAGAGTAAATTCAATGAGAAAAATGATTTTGGGGCAGAACTGAGGGGCCCATCTGTGACTATGGGTTTAATATAAAACCGGACCCAGGGTGACTTCCTCCAGCAGTGAGAGAATACGAACACTCAGTTCATCTGGAGCTACCCATATTCAAATAGCAAATGAATGGAATAAAGAAAAGGAGAGAAGAGTAGGAGGTACAGCCTTCGAGTTATGGACTGAATAAGTCACAGGGATGAGAGGACAGCGCAGGGAATATAGTCAATGATACTGTAATAGTGTTATATGGTGACCAATGATAGCTATACTTGTGGTGAGCCTAGAATAACGTACAGACTTATCAAATCGCTATGTTGTATGTCTGAAATTAATGTAACCTTGTATGTCAACTACACTTCAATAAAAATAAATAAGCAAACAGAAAGAGAGAGAGATAATAAATAGAAAAGGAAGAGAGAGGAGAGAAACCCCACCTGGTGATTTTTAAGCTACTGAGAACCCTGCTGACTGTTCTGCCAATAGGTTGGAAGTCCTCTGTGTCCTCCCATGAAGACCAAGGTCCTATATTACCGACTAACTTAGCAAAGGCACAGTGAGCCAGGATTCCACTCCCCGGGGTCTGAACTGTTCTAGAACACAATGGCCACCACCGGGTTTCATTCTGTCCACTGAAAGGCAAGGCTTTCTGCTGCCTTTTTCTTTTTCTGCTCCTTCAACATTGACCCAAGACAACATCACTTAAGTATTCATCTTAACAGAAGAGAGGCACTGGCCCCACACTGTCTTTCGACAGCTCTTTTCTTCCCTTGCCCATCACAGCTCACTCTGAAAAATCTCAAACTGGGGGACTCTGGTTGTAACCAGATGGCATCCACACTTTGTGGAACAAATTGGGGCATCTCCCCATGGCTACCACCTCTGCTGGGCCTCCTGTGCTCCCCGCTTCCCAGAAAAAGCAAAGAGCTACTTCAAAACACAATGGTGATGTGTTCAGAACAACAGGAAGGCCACACTGCTCACCCCCTACGTCAAGCCAAATTCAAGGGGAGAGAGAATTTGAGGTGTTTGAGGTTTTGTTTGTTTGTCTGTTTGACTCTAAGGTCAGACTGAAGCAAGTGGGGGATAAGGGCAGCGGTTCCTTTAAGGACATGTTGCAACTCAGAGGATGTCTCCACTCATTTCACATTGAATGATAATATGTGGAAGCCCAAGACCCCCTGATTCAAGTCTAGACCACCTCCTGAGAGATCAAATCTTCCAAACATTCTCTCATGGTAGTTAAAAATGTGGGCAAAAAGGAGAACAATCCTATTACCTTAATATGATTGTGAGTTTTCAAATTCTCGCTGAACTCACTGATTGCATAGAGACCCTTCAGCACCGTGGCGTGATGGGCAATGCAATCAAAATTTTACTCTGCCAAGAGCTATGTTTCAGGGAGAGTGTGTGCATGTGAGCTTGTGTGCGTATGCAGGCACATGCACTATGTATCACTCTCTCTGCTGATACGATCCCAATAGGAATCTTTTCAAGGACAGGAAAAAAATACATAGGTATGAATCCCTGCTCACATGAATCCTATCGAGTGTTCCAATGTTCTGTTCTAAACAGACGTGCTGATGTTCGTATCTGCACAGACTTCCATGGAGCAATCCCATTCCTGTCTCTTTCTTTCTCCCTCTCTCTCACGCACGCACACACATACACACACACACACACACACACGAAAAGAAAATGTCTGTAAAGGGGAGGAAGTTGTGCAAGAAGACGGAGCATAGCTGGCGTGTGCAGCACAGTGGCCGCTGATGCTGCTTCTTTCTTTATTCCCTAATCTCTCATCCTGTCATTGCTGGAGGCACCCGAGCCAGAGGAAAATAGATGTGAGAAGACCCAAATCAATCAATAACCATGGCTGTGGTTCTTATAAACATTAAATTGGAAGGACCATACATAGAGGCTGAATTAAAGTTTTAGACTCTCCAGCCTCCCTGTTATTTATATGCTGCTGAGCCATCTACAGGTTTGCACGTCCCTCCCTGGGCTTCTGAGAAAGATGGATAATGGAGAGCCGGCTATAAGTCACGTCCTAACAGTTCATGCAATGAATTAGTCTTGCCATCCCCGCAGGCTACCGCCTCCTTTCACAGTCATTGGGAGAAGGCTGGCCATGTTCCGGGTCTCCTGTTTGCCTCTTCAATGGATTCATTCTTTAATGCAACATATAGTTATTAAGTGTCTCCTATGTGCCAAGCACGGTGTGAAGACGGATGTAATACCTCTACTAGGAGCATTTAAAGGAGACAGACACTGAACAATCAGCCAAATAAATGTGAAACCATAACCGGGTGAGCGTGAGCAAGGTGGGGATCTGGGGGGCCAGGGGGAAGGAGAAGCAGGAGAACTGGCCTTGGCCGAGCTCCAGGGAGGTTGCCCCGAGGAAGGGACAGTGAGCTGAGAGGTGGGTTTTGTGCAGGTAGCAACAAAGTGGGACGCACGCTGGGAAATTGAAGGCAGGAAAGGCAGCGTGTGCAGAAGTCCTGGGGGGGGAGGGCAGGCTGCTACGGCTCCTTCCAGAGATGGGCTGAGGTCTACGGAAGAGCAGTGGGCAGAAAACAAACAAGAGGCACCAGCAGACCAGGTGATGCCTTCAACGGAGTGGGGGGCAGGGGGTGAAAAATCAGGTGCACCTCTCAGATCACTCTTTTGGCAAATGGGGGAAAGACCCGCGAGAAACCATGTGGAGAAATCAGCTAAGAGGTATGAGGGTGGTGGCAGGGCCAGCTAGAGAGGAAATGTCAAGAACCACTTAAAAAGGAAAACAGCAACACTTGGAGGAAATAGGATGTGGAGGGTAAGAAAGGGCGGGGATGAAGGTGAATCCCAGCTTCCTAGCTTGTCTTGCCCAGATGCTGCAATTCCTTTCAGAAGGAATGAAGGAACTGACATTTATTGGACCCCCTTCCAGGGGCCAGTTTCTGTTCTAAGCAATAGGACAGAATCTCATTCACACGGTGGGGCTGGAGTAGGGGATTGGGATGGAAAGCCGGTTAAACCACTTCCTAGAAGTAGACCTTAGTCGAACAAAGGGAATTAACAGTTTCTCCCAGGGAAAGGGAAGCAATATGAAGAAAAACCAGCTCATTTTAATGATCATCTGCAGAATTCTGACCATATTGACCAGGACTGAGCTAGGTACTGAGAGGATCTATTGCATGGTAGCTAAAAAAGAAAGGTATGGGGTCAGAAGAGGCAAGAAGTTGGGGAATGGGGGAGGAAGCAGAGAGAGAGAGGGAGAGCAAAAAAGAGAAGGAAGAGTGGGGGAAGAAGAGAGAGCAGAAGAGGAAGACAGGGACCCAGAATATCAAAGAGGAGACAGGGAAAAAGGCACAGAGAAAGAACACCTACAACGCCACAGAGAAAGAAACTGGTGGAGAGGCGATGGAATTACTACAAAATTTGTGGGTGCCCCGTGGAGCCACACCGCCACCTGGTGTAACTACCGATCAACGGGACCCGGAAACCGCTTTCAAGAGTCATGGAGACAGTGGGGCACCAGAGGGGGTAGTGATTTGAACATTTGAGAAAAGTTATTCTCGCCTCTCAAATTATCTTTTATTCCAATAAAATGGATTTGACACTACTTTCCTTCCATGAACCTCTTTTTGTAACCCAGTGTTAAGCGTTTACAGGTGGGGAGCTTGGGGCCATCCAGGTGTCACTGGCTCCATTGTGTCCCCCTGGTATGCTGACCACCGAACGAACCTGATTTTAAAAGACAACGAAGGTTCTAGAATTCTGAAAGAGGTGCCGGCCTCGAGCATGCCACAAAGGCAGTAAAGCACCATAACCCCGAAGGGCACCAGCACCCCGAGCCACTGCCTCCACTTCCGGGAAAAACACAAACGCTACCAGCTCTGCAAGCCCACAACCCATGAGCCCAGACTTCCCAGTCAGACACTCAAATACCTGGATTTTTCTAATGTGAAACAGAGTCAGTTTACATTTGGCTTTTTAAAAACCCACCCCTTTGCCTTCCCTCTGCCTCATCCCCTGAGACTCTCTGTGCTGGATCTGGTTTCTTGCCGGGCAGTAAAACCTTGACTTGCCGCTCAAACTTTGACGCCAAATTCTGTACTTTCTCTTTAACAGTGGGCCCGGGTCCGTTCTCTTCTCCCTTCCTTAGCACACAGGTTGGTGAATATAGGACGCTCAATCACAGCGAGTGAACTGAGTTTGCTAGGAGGATGCAATCACAGTGCACAACAACCTTTGCATAAATAATTGCAGCAAGGGTTCTTTTCTTTGCAAATGTCTGATTTGGACAAATAATAAAAATGCCTGGGAGTAGGTCTCCCGAAATTGATGGATTTTGTCAGGCAGAGAAATCAAAGGATTCTTTTTTATATTTTAAGTGTGCATATTCAAATTTTCTAATTTCCCACACTGAAAATACATTACATGTTTAACACAAAAGAAAAATATCACAGACGCTTTTATAGGTATTTTACTTGTATTATCACAACTCCAAATCACGTTGCTGGTTACCGAGGGAAACAAGACCCGTGCTCTCTGTCTACAGTTGTTTGGGTAACAGGATAACTGGCAACATTGGGAAAAGGCTGACTTTATTAAGGGGAATTTTTAGGTGGAGAGGTGTCTAGAGGGAAAAGATCCAGTCTTATTAGAAGAGAAGATTTTTTCAGACATGAGGAAAAACCATCCCAATAAGGTGCACTGCCAATAAATAAAACTCTTTTTTAAAGGAGAACTGAATCTTTTAACAAATAAAAAAGAAAATCTTTGAAGATGTTAAAAATTCTGGAACATATCTAGGTTTATTAAGAGTATAAATCATCATTAATTCACATGCAAAGGAAAAAAAGCCTTCAATATATGGTAGAAAAGCAAACCACCACGGTCCTGAGTTCCAGCCTTACAAATAGTTAGCATTCTCCTCCAAACACATCTAAGGACAAGTGAAAGAATATATTGTAGTTGACACAGCTGGGTCGTGATGTTCTAGAACTCAACCGTGAGCCTGCCTCGACAGCACCTGCAAACCAAGGTTCAGACCTGTCCCTCATCTTGGGGATTTTTCTATGCTGAGTGTTTCTAGAAGTCTTCTCTTGGATTTGCCTTCGGAACTAGGTCACAAACTAGTCCCATGAAAAAAATCAACCTCTTCGTAATTTTTTAGCTTTGTCTTTATAAATATCTTTTTTGTATGATGCTTTTCGCCACTAGAGGGTGGATTCTACCTATGATCTATGCCAGCTGAAAGAAGAGGGAAAAAATGCTACTCAGGAGTTTAACAAAGGAGGAGCAACAAAGAAGTGTTTTACTAAAGGGAAATGCATGCACAAGGGGATGCAAATATGTAAAGAAGAAATACTGTTTCCTTTACTAATAAAGTTTAATATTCATATATTTCTTTGCAGCTTACAAACTTGCCAGTATGTCCTCTAAACTTATGGTGGCTACAGTTAAAATTATCCTTTATTAAGTAGCCTGTTTTTCTTACTAACACTTTATAGAAAGTAATTTTTTAAATACAAATTCTTCTCACACTATGATTAAAGCACTAAGATCCAAGATTAAATGTAATGACCAGATAATATTTTACAACTCTGATTTTAAAGATCATTGTGGTACGTGTTTCCTTATAAACAACAAATAAAATTTTTTCCTGTGTTTTAGTTTTCTTTTTTTTTTTAAGATTTTATTTATTTAGAGAGAGAGAGTGAGTGAGCAAGAGAGAGAGAGCACCAGTGGGGGAGTGATGGGGGGCGATCAGAGAGGGAGAGGGAGAGGGAGAAGCAGACTCCACTGGATGGGGAGCCTCATGTGGGGCTCCATCCCGGGACCCCAGGATCATGACCTGAGCCAAAGGCAGATGCTTAACCAACTGAGGCACCCAGGCACCCACCAACAGAATATTTTAATGAAATATTCCTATGATCTCATCTGACTAGCATGTTTATAAACACAGGTTAAAATGGCATGGTTCATACTTGAGATGAGGAGAATGATGAAGAGATTTGGAAAAGAAAAGGTAGGCTCAAATCCTTCACATTCTAGAGGTTGTTCAATATGGAATGCATGCAGACTGACAGAGGACCCCACACGGGCAACAGGGAAGCATTGGAGCAAATCAAAGACAAAGGTTCTCTGACAGTGCTTTGGAGAGAAAATCAATCTTAGATGATTGTTTTCATGCAAGTATGTTCATGAACAAAGAAGAATTTCTAAAGGGGGAAATATAGGAAAGTTTTTTAAATGTTTCATCCGTTTAATTTATTTCACAAACTTACTTAAATTTGATTCTAATTTACTTACTCGGTTATCACCGAATAATTATCACCGAATATTCTTTGGAGGTGTTTGCCCTTGAAAGGGCTTGTGTCTGTTCATCACACTATACCAGTGGTTCTCGTGCAGTCTCCAAGCCAGCAGCATCAGCATCACCTGGAAACTCACTGGAAGTGAAAGTTCTCAGGCCCCAACCAAGACCTACTGACTCAGAAACGCTGTGGATGGAGCCCAGGACTCTGATTTCAAAGGCCCTCTATGTGATTCTAATGCACAGTGAAGTCTGAGAGCCACTGAGCTATACAAAGCACATACCTCACACAACTGCTGATTCGCAAAAGGGCAGGAAGTGGTAGGAGTCATCTATGACAGGTGCCAGATATGGCATGGTAATATTTTTTAATATCTATGGCTTCCCCTCAGCGTATCAAAAAAACCCACCAGAAAACACGTAGTCAGAACATGACCAGTCACAGGCATATAAATAAACCAACAGTGAAATGTGGTCAGATGATCTACCCATCGCAGATGGCATAGACTAAATGAAATTGTACTCCTCTCTGATTTGCTTAAGGGAAGAAAGCAATGCAAAGGAATCCCAAACTGATAGCAAATGCCAAATTTGCGGAGGGGTGGGGGGTTAAAATGAGGGAAGGTGATAAGGGTATAGAAGTGGGCCAACATTTATTTCTCCCTCTAGGACTGGGAGTCATATATACTTAATCAGAATGTGGAGAAACAAGTCAAAATTCAGATTAGTGAGTGCAGTTCCCCCCACATCTCTGATCCAGCTTCCTAAACCCATAAAAATAACATTTTAGCCAAGGGAATACGTATTCATCAGAAAATGGTGGACAGAACTCATAGAAACAGAGTAGAAGGGTGGTTTCCTGGGGCTAAGGAGATATGGGTCAAAGGGTACAAACTTTCAGTTATAAGATTAATAAGTTCTGGGGATCTAATGTACAGCATGGTGATTATTTAATAATACTGTATTACATACTTGAAAATTGCTAAGAAAGTTGATCTCAAATGCTCTTACCACAAAAAAGAACTGGTAATTTGGTGACATGATGGTGTTAACTATGCTATGGTAGTAATTGCTTTGCAATATATAAGTGCATCAAATAAACACCTTGTACATCCTAAATTTACACATTACATGTCAATTATATTTCAGTAAGTCTGGGGGAAATTTTTTTTTTTTTTAAAGATTTTATTTATTTATTCGACAGAGATAGAGACAGCCAGCGAGAGAGGGAACACAAGCAGGGAGTGGGAGAGGAAGAAGCAGGCTCATAGCAGAGGAGCCTGACGTGGGGCTCGATCCCATAACGCCGGGATCACGCCCTGAGCCGAAGGCAGACGCTTTAACCGCTGTGCCACCCAGGCGCCCCTGGGGGAAATTTTTTTAATTAAAAAGAAAAGCAAAAATGGCAGACAATCTACAATAATTTTTACAACCCAAAACTTGAGAAACATGAAACGACAAAGTTAGGCTGTTTTTGTTGATAAGAAGGAGCCTCACAGATACATAGTTTAGTACCAAAGTAGTGTGATGGAAAACAAAGCACTGTGATCAAGCCTATTCCAGAAAATTCTGGTACATGGAATCCACAATGCAGATGTACTTTTCTCCAGGTATATTTGCTTTCCCTCTCCTTTCACTGAGGACATTCAAAGGCACAGTACAAAGCAATCCTCGAACCTACCTCTTAGTCATTGTCATTCTCAAGTAAATACGCTGAATCCTTCAGATTGTTAAACACCAAGGAAATTTCTCATAGTCATTCATAGACATTTTTAGAAGCACACACTTCCCACTTGGCCACCATCCCTACGGGTTGTACACTCGTAAGGGCTGAAGTTGACTCTTACAGTCGTGATTTCAGCTGAAGAACTTCATGGAGAGATCTCTTTGTGGTTTTGATTCGCATGTCCCTGATGATCAGTGATGCTGAGCATCTCTTCATGTGTCTGTGGGCCATCTGGATGTTTTCTCTCAATAAATGTCTATTCATGTCTTCTATTTTTTAATTGGAATACTTATTTTGGGGTGTTGAGCTTTATAAGTTCTTTATACAGTTTGGATACTAAACCTCTATCAGATATGTCATTTGCAGATATCTTTTCCTTTCCAATAGGTTACTTTTTAGTTTTGTTGATTGTTTCCTTCACTGTACAGAAGCTTTTTATTTTGATGAAGTCCCAGTAGCTTATTTTTACTTTTGTTTCCCTTGCCTCAGGAGACACAGTTAGAAAGAAATTGCTACGGCCGATGTCAAAGAGGTTACTGCCTGTGTTCTTCTCTAGAATATTTATGGTGTCATGTCTCACATTAAGGTCTTTAATCCATTTTGAATTTATCTTTGAGTATGGTGTAAGAAAGTGGTCCAGTTTCATTTTTTTTGCATGTTTTCCCAACACCATTTGTTGAAGAGACTGTCTTTCTCCCATTGCATATTCTTTTGTTACAATGAGATATCACTCACACCCGTCAGAATGGCTAAAATCAACAACACAAGATACAACAGGTGTTGGCGAGGATGTGGAGAAAGGAGAACCCTCTCACACTGTTGGTAGGAATGCAAACCAGGAGTACAGCCACTCTGGAAAAGAGCATGGAGGTTCCTCAAAAAGTTAGAAATAGAACTACTATACAATCCAGCAATTGCACTACTAGGTATTTACCCAAAGAATGCAAAAATACTAACTCAAAGGGATACCTGCACCCTGATGTTGATACTGATAGCAGCATTACCCATAATAGCCAAATTATGGAAACATAATTTGCTGCTGCTGGCTTTGAGACTGCACATGTCCAGCAACTGATGAATGGATAAAGAAGATGTGGTGTCTATATACAATGGAATTATACTCCACCATAAAAAAGAATGAAATCTTACCCTTTGCAATGACATGGATGGAGCTACAGAGTATTATGCTAAGTGAAACAGGTCAGTCAGAGAAAGACAAGTACCATATGATTTCACTCATACGTGGAATTTAAGAAACAGAAAAAGGAGCAAAGGGAAAAAAGAGAGAGAAAGGCAAACCAAGAAACAGACTCTTAACTACAGAGAACAAACTGATGGTTACCAACGGGGAGGTTGGGGGGGGATGTGTTAGATAGGTGGTCGGAATTAAGGAGAGCACTTATCATGTATGGAAGTGTGGAATCACTATATTGTACACCTGAAGCTAATATTACACTGTGTGTTAACTCACTGGAATTTCAAAGAAAACTTTTCTAAAAACTATATAGTGGCTACACAGTTTTGTATATTATCTCATGTACTTTCTCACATTAGAAATTCAAAATGAGAAACAGACACACATAAAATAGTTCTTAATTAAGGGGGGAAAAAAGAACTTTGTGGAGAAAAGGAACCACCAGACTGTACCTTGAGGCAACTGGATGATAAAGAAAATTGCTCAATGCAAATGAACTGGAATCAGAACTCAATTATTTGAGTCAATCCTGAGTTCTGTTTCTATTGCCTCCTACTACATGATCATTAAGGATGCCTAAAACTAGGGCACTTATTCATTTAAGAGGTTAGAAAGCAGTGAAAAACCAAAAGGGTAGATCCTAGTAGACTATGAATATAAATAATCAAAAGTAGAAACTAAAACTTCCTTGACATAAAGCAGAGACAAGACTCCATCTACAGACTTGTGAAGAAATTTTGAAGTAAGGAAGCAGTTGTCTCCCAGACACTCCTTATCCCTTGAGTAGGCAAGTTCAGTGGGACCTTGTCTTTCACTCAAACCATCATAACCACACACTTGTTATTTTTCAACTGTCCTCCTCAAATCTGTTTTTATATTAAACTTATTCACATTCCTCACATATGTAGGTTTAAGATTATGGTAGATTATAAAAAAAAAAAAAAAGCCACAAATTCTCTGTAGCTCCTCCCATTGAGAAAAGAAATCTATGGACTTGGCCTATGACATGCCCCTGCCAGTGAGACGTTAGCAAACATAACAGAAGAAGAAGAAACTTTAAAGAATGTTTGTGCATTGGGCCTGTCCTTCCTTGATGCTTTTGGAACCCAGCTGCCATGTGAAGAAGCCCAGACTAGACACCCCCATCATTCCAGCCAAGCACGAGGCACATGCGTGAAGCCATCCAGGACTGGCCAATCCCCGGCCGACATGTTGGCTGACCACACAAGCATGAGTGAGCACACTAAACACCAAGTGGAACAGAGAAGAGATACCCCAGCTAAGCCCTGCCCAAGTTATCAACCACGGAACTGTAAGCAATACTAGATTGTATTTAAGCTACCAAATTTTGGAACACTTTGTCAGGCAGCAGTAACTAACAAATGCAGAGGTTTAATTACCAGAGACATTGCCTAACTTAGAGAAATAAAACCACAGGCATAAAATTTAGGCATCAGCAAATTATTAGGAAAGGCATTTTTAGGGGGTAATGGATGAAGGGAAATTGTCCCCAGATCAGACCACCAGGCAGGACATATTCCTTAGTCCACACTTACTTTCAGTTGGGCTTATCCCACCTAAAAGACATACTTTGACTAATGAATTGAACCTCGGACATTTGCTCTGATCTGTATCATCAGAAACCATCTGGCACTGAACAAAAGGAAACACGATCCTGAACGTATCATTAAGACTTCAGTCCAAACAGCTAACGATCTCTCCAGGCAACTCCTCTAAGGCCAAATGGGGTTTTAAATGGAGCACTGCGGGATTGAATAAGGAAGCACCTGACGACACGGGAAAGGACACGCCGTTCCACAAAATCAGGAAGTGCTTTGAGCTGACCATGTGCTAGAATAAAAAAAGAGGTCATGGGTCACTCTGCTGCAGGCACACCTAGGGGCTCCGAATCTTCATTAAAACAGAAGCAATTTTATAAAAGCAGTCAGCACATGCAGCAACTTTCATCCTGTGCTCTTAAATTGAAAATTATTGATGGTGATAGAAAACCAACGTAACAAATGCAGGGCATTGTCTGCAGGTTTTTAGACAAATCCAGATCAATAAAGAATTCAAAAGCGCAGTGAAGACTAAAAGACCAGGGGGAAAAAAAATAAAAGACCATGCAGGAAAGTCACCTTTTGGGTTGTCTATTTGGGACTCAGGATGCAGGCTGCCATCGGTCACGCTAGATCTCAGACATCCCCCACACCAGCACATTGGCACAGGGGCTCCCACCCTGGGGTTCCGGAGGCCAGCTGCGCCTCCACTACTCACACTGACAAGAGACCACTTCCGCAGAGCCACTCCCATGGGAAGGAGGGACACCGGAAGCTAGGACATCCGCACTCTCTCCAGACAAAGAATGAAAAAACAAAAGCCAACTGTGAAGAGGGAAGAACAGTTCGGGGTCATTCCCAGAGCCAGGTGAAAAGAAACGGCATCGAAGGTGTCCGGGGCCTACAACTACCCATGCGGGAGACATTCAGGTTCTGGTGGTAAGAAAAAAGGTCATATTGCTTCTGGGCATTGGGGCCCCCAGGAGTGAGAAACACCACCCATCAAGACAGACTACCTAAGCTGAAGGGCGACACATCTGTCACGTGGCCACGTCTGTATTTCTCATTTGAGCCACAGGAGAGCAGTTCTTAAACAGGTGCAAGCAGCAGCCCTCAGGTGAGATGCGGTCCTAAGTTTCCATCCCAGGGTAGCCCCCAGCAACAATTTCACAGGAGCTGAATCCTCGGTGTAACAAAAGCGGAAGGGGTCCCCCACACCACAAGCAATTCAATCTCTCTGCAAGTCAGAGCTGGGCTTCTCTGCGCCGGGAAGGAAGGAGCTATTGGTCAGGAGCCACTGGCTGAATCACAACCAAGGCCGCTTTTCAAGCCTCATCTCAGGAGCTGAGCTGAGACAAGTCTAGAAGTGTCTTCTCATGACTGGCTCAAACATAAGGGAGTGCCCAGGTTCACACGTAACTTGGGTGGTGGGCACACGTAGGTTTCTGCTGAGAACCTACCTGTTGGTCAAGAACTTCAGTGCTAGGCAAACCCAGCTAAATTTGGGGCTCTGTCACCCCCGCCTCCCGCTGTTTATACTCACTGCCCCAACTTTTTCATCCTTGAATTAAGAAAATAAGAATACTACAACCTGGGGTTAAGTCAGAGAGAATTTTGTCTGGTGACTGGCATGGAGTCGGATGTAGGCAGTTCTATAGACGCAAAGCTGCCTGGAGGAAGAGCATTACCTGGGCACATACAGCTGAATCGATGTCCTGATGAACCCCAATTGAATGTGTTCTTCTGAGGTAGCTACTAAGACTACTACTGCTTAGGAAATCTGGTTAAAATATTTCATTTTTTCAGTCTTTCACTTATCGCTAGTGAGTCAAAGCCACAGTTTGACCCCATTTCCTGTTACTTTGAGATAACAGAGGCTTTGGATGCCAAAAGCTCGGGGTTCCATCCTGGCTTCATCCTTAACTAGCTCTGTAGTCTTGGGCCCAGGAATGGCAACAACCATGGTCCCACTACTTAAGGACGGTGAGGATCTGAGTAGCCATTCCACTTAAAGAGCTCTGCCCAGCACCAGACACTTAAATATTTATCACTGAAGCCACCGAGAGCCCAGGCAGCAAGCAATCACTTAATCCTGTAAGCAGATGTGCCTGTACCCACTATGGCCATGAAGACGGATCCCACCTTTACTCCAACTCTAGCCTTGAACGTCATATGAAAAGAACCTGGGCACAGATTTAATCATTCCTCACCCCTCCTCCCCAGGTAAAGGCATAGCTGACATTTGCACAACTGCTTCGTGGTTTTATAGATTTCAAAGTTATGAGACTGTATGCATCACCTCATTTGGGCTTTATGGTTTATCCCCATTTCATAGAAGAGGAAACTAAGGCTGCCAGAGGCCAATTGCACAGCTGCTCAATGACAAAGCTGAGACTTGAATTGGGCTCTGCTCAACTCTCAGCTGGGCCCCTTTCCATCACAGCTGGGAGGAGAGGCAAGGATGCTGACTTTCCGTTCTCAATTCCAGATGCCCAGACTCTCAGCGAGCCGAAAAATGTTAGTGATCGGATGGTGATTAACTCCCAACCACAAAACAAAATAGGAGTCAATGGCTTAGTTATAAAAGAGCTTCAAATATGTCCCCATCGGACCTTCACAGCCACGAACTTCAAGAGAAATTCTTGCAATGGTGTGCCAGCAGCGTTTCACATCCTCAGAAATGCACGGCTTAGTGAGGCAAGCTATTATCAGCTCATTCCCGGCCTGCATTCCAGGTAAGATGACGCGCTTTCTGCTGCCTTCACAGACTATTCTAAAACCTCCAGCGAGTAGGTAAATCTCATTCCTTTTCAACAATAGTTCAGCCACGAATGAGTTCTCAACTCCTTGAATTTTAAGTGGAGCGGTGGGAGCAGAAGGAACAGAAATCCTCTATAATTAAAGGCCGGTTCATCAACACTTTCATACGTACGGATTAGCTATTTAAAGCGAGGTTGAAAAGCAGCCTTGTGAGTAGATTTTTAATGTCAAGAATCTCATAAAAATTCCATATGCTCCACCAACAAGTGCCCTTCACTCATTACCGGTGTCCTTTCTCCCCTTCTATTAATCCCTCAGGTCACTAGCCTAAAGAAGTCAAATATCACTAATTCTCCCCGAATGCCCCCAAAATTAGAGTAAAAACAAAATGGAGATGAGTATGGCCGTGGTAGCAGCCATGGACTCCGCTGGGCAGACTCCTCAGCATCCTATGGTCGCGAGGCTTAAGACTCCTTCTGCACACTCTCCCGTTTCTCCGAGTTTCCCAAGTTAAAGCAGGAGCGGTACCTTCGGCTCCATTCTGACCTTCGCTCCCTGCATTCAGCTGACAACTCTGATGATTCCACTCGTCGATCAGATTTTAGGTCCAACCTTTCATTCCCACTGCCACAAGTTCAAGCCCTCACTTCTACCTGCCTGAGCTTCCTGGCTCCTCTGCTGTCTTACTTACCGTCTCTTCTCGACTGAAAGTCTATCTATCTGTAATATCTAATTCTACCAGAATAATCTTTCTTCCCCATTCTTCCTAGAATCACTCATTCTCCCTAGAAATCTCCCAATTCTATCAGAATAATCTTTCTAAAACACAGACCAGTTCACATACAGTACAAACTGTCCCCAAGTCTTCATTTTGCAAACTCAGCATCCAGAGTCTCCCCAGTGTGCCCCAGCAAGCATTTCAGCCTTACCACCCATTACTGCACCCAGGGCACCTTATTCTGCAACCAACTGCATCTACGGATCTCTGAACCTCCCCTCTCTCCTCCCCCTCCGACCCTCACCCAGGACTTTGGTTCCATAGCATCCTTCCCCCATGTATAAATCCACAATATTTCCCTGTCTAACTCGTTGGAAATTCTGACTGGGCTATTGTTAACTCAATTGATTGAACTTTCAATATTTTGAACATTTCAATCAGTTAAGTCCAGTCACTGCTCTCCAACTAAAGGCTACCAGGAACACACCTATAGCTGAACAAGTTGGGTCTATCACTCTTTGCAGCAAGGGAGAACACACATCCTGGGAACCAGGAGGCGTCTCAGTAAAAAGGGGTTAGATGCTACTGCCAGGTTTTCAACTCCAGTTGGATGATCTGGGAAGGATTCACTCTAGAGTGGGCGTCAGAAAGCAGGAGCAGCTCTATGATTGAGTATCTCAATAAATCCGATCTACAGCAAGGGCAAGCTAGCTCAAGGCTAAAGCTCTAACTGGTAAAGAAGCAGCTGGCCCTCAATTTATCTGTGAGAGAAGGGGAAGTGTGGTATTGTGTGGGTTGCATGGTGACCTTGGTTTTGTCTGTATCTAGAATTATGAAATGGTCTTGTTTGTCTCACTTTATCATGGTCTAGGAGTGACCATATCTGATGTCAGTTTCTGTGGGATTGTTTATGTCCCTGTGTCCAACAGGAGACACAGTGGCCCAGATGAGAACACCAGGCCAGCTCCTAACACCTCCAAGGCCTACGTGTAATTGTCCAACAAGCTCCCATATGTCAGTGTTCTTACTGTCATCATGATGTCAATGTAGAGATGTAAATTTTTTTCTTAGGTACAGTACAGATCATGAAGAACTACTATGGCTGTTAACTAGGTACTCAGGACTCTATTTGAGATCCCCGTGGTGAAGGGAGATATCACATTTTGAAATATAACAAAAGGCATAGTAACAGGGTTGGGATGTGGGAAAAGGAGACAATATATTGTATACAATCTATAACTCTTAGAGATACTGTGATATGTAGATCAGGAACCCCTTAGAGCTTGTTAAACACAAGAATTATCTCCATCTTAGTGAACCTAGTAAAAAAAAGTTTTCTGGTTCATAAAAGATGAAAGTTGTCCACTGTACTTATCCAAGAATCTAAACGCAATTAAGTACTCATTAGCAAGCTAAACGTCTTCATATCTTGTAGGTGTGCTTTTTTCTTTATGGCTGTTGAATGGCTATTGAAATCCAAAGCAGTAAGTCTTATCTTAGATTGTGTTTCCAGAAGACACTATCAGAGTGCTGATATTGCAAAGTCTGAGTTTAAAGGAAGCAATGCCAGCTGCCTTTCAGGCCACAGAGACCAGAGGGGCAGCCCACACATACGGCGTATGTAAAAAGTATCTGAAATTCCTATAGTTTCCTTTTAAAAAAAAGTTATTTGGAAAAGAGTCTAAACTTTCTTTCTTTTATAGTCTGGATGATCTAAATGAGTTAGCGACCCTCTGGTGGAGAAGAATCAGCAGAGACACATGATTGGCGACTTTCCCCAGGTCTTGTTGGTAATAATCAACGAGAATCTGTTATTCACAAAGAAAAAACCTGATATTTGTATAGCCATGTAAAAATCCTCTGATGCTTTATATTTTAAATCCTTTAAATAGTAACTCAAGGCATATTCTATAATGGCATAGTTAATTCAATTCAACAAACAAGGTCAGAGTAACGATTCAATTGCATTAGGCAAAAGCCAAGACCAGTGAACTCAGGCAAACCATCTCCAACCAGGGATTCCTTCCAGTATGGGTCATCATCCAAATGACATCTACAGATGCTACCATTGTACTGAGAGCACGTGAAACACCATTGCTCCCACCTGCAAGCGTGCCCCCCGAACCCCCGACAAGTTCCTCGCACCCTGGCACTCCCCCCCTACAATGCTTACAGGGCTCCAAGTTCTCACATTCTCTGATCTTGGGGAGATTTCAATTTGCCTTTTTTTTTTTTTTTTTGAGTATTTGTGGCCTATCACTTAACACTGTCACTGAAAGATAATATTTCAGTGATTACTCAGTGCTGACATTTTATTATTTAATATTAAAATCCCATCAGAAATCCCTAGCCTGATAAGCTAAAAATGAGGTTTGAAAATAAAGCACCTGGCAAATCTGATTTGCAGTCATCCAAATGACATTTTGTCAGATGGGAACTAATTATCAACCTGACATGATTTCAATCTGCTGTCATTTTATGAAATGGGATCAGTTTGCTCTCTGTAAAGATGAGCAGGCCTGCGGCTCTTCAGCTAGACGCCCAATTTCACCTACTCTCGTGAGATTCTTCTATTATGCAAACTAGTGGTAAAGCAATTACATGCTCCAAAAGATTAAGACTAAAATTTTCATATTCAGAGAATTGTCATTTTCACCTCTTAAAATGTAAATTCTTCCCAGATGTTAAGATGCCTTTTTTATTTCACACAATGTCACCTAATGATCTGAGGAAACAACCCCTCTGAAAGCAATTTTATCTCCCAAGTTCGATGAGAGAACTCTGACAGAACTCCTAGGCTCTGCCCCGGGGAGAGACCACCTAAGAAATGAAGGAAACATGGAAGGAAATACATGTTTCTTCAGGCTTTTCAAGGCTGCTTAGTGGCTGGACATTTAACTATTACCAAGCTAAATGCTCCAGCTAGTCAGGAATGAAGTTTGAGTAGAGACCAGCGGGAGAAGAAAGTGGTATTTAAACAGGAGATACGTTACCCTTCTTCAGCTTGAGAAGAAATGCTGGGGGGCAGGGGGCAGCTGGGTGGCTCAATCGGTTAAGCAGCTGTCTTCCGCTCAGGTCATGATCCCATAGTCTTGGGGTCAAGTCCCACATCGGCTTCCCGCTGAGCAGGGGAGTCTGCTTCTCTCTCTCTCTCTGCCCACCCCCACCCCACTCGTGCTCTCCCTCTCTCTCAAATAAATAAAGAAAATCTTGAAAGAAAGAAAGAAAGAAAGAAAGAAAGAAAGAAAGAAAGAAAGAAAGAAGTGCTGGAATGTCCATGGATGGAAAGAAAAGGCAATAGCTCTCACTACTCCATGCCAGGAAACGTGCCGCATGCCATATTTAACGCTCTCATACACAGCAGACCACGGTCAGCAACTTGTCCCCGTCTAGGCTGAAATACCAACTGCCATTGAATTGACAGGCATCTAAGATGTTCCTCATAAAAATACAAAAGCTGAGGTCCAGAGAAGTCCTGTAAGTTTCCCATGGTGACAGTCAACGGGAGGGGATCTCACAGATCGGTTCTCACCTCCCAGTGTGGAAAGAGAAAGAGTAGGAAAGACATTTTCTATGTAGGACCCATGTAAGCCTGCTCTTACCTGTTGATAAACTCGTATTAAACAACATTTTCATAACAGCCACACAAAGTAATGTTTACTTTAAATATCTACATTCCATTTGAAGTTTTAAAAATTAGCCAACCGAATAGAAAGAAAAAGTTAATAACGATTAAGAAAGGAAATCTGAAGAGAAGAGGAGAAAACAAAGCTCCCTTCTGGCCCTGTGATAGTTGTTTTCCTTCGGGTGGGGCTTCACTGGCGGAAGCAGCGCTCCCAGGAATCTGGGAACGCAGTCGGAAGGAAGTTCCTGACAGAATGATTTTGCTTCCGGTGGCTGCCGGAGGGGGGCGCAAAGATGCTGCCCTGTACGTTAGCACACGCAGAGCGCCCCCGTGAGTCACGACGTGAGGGAGACCGTGTTCTCCCCAGCACCACCGCAGCTGGCTTCATTCGCAAACACAGCGGTCTTGGTGCTTTGCGTGCCCACCAGGCAAGGGTACAGCCCCGCGCTGCCTCCTCCCGAGCACGCCCAGCTCCCCGGCACGCACACTGCCCCACACATGGAGGAGAACTGGCCTTCCGGTGCGGAAGCCGTGCCCATTTCCACCGTGGCTTTGACAGGAGAGGGCGGGGGTAAGCACAGGAAAGTATCTCATGGCAGACGGAGAGGTGGAGAAACTCCTGCACCTCAGAGTTTAATGGGAAACCCAAAGATGGTACTGTGAGCGTTAACTTCATAACTTGGCCAAGCCACAGCACCCAAATATGTTGTCAAACGCTAGTTTAGGTGTTGCTGTGAAGGTACTTTTTAGGTGGGATTAATTTTTAAAGGAGTAGGCTTTGAGTAAAATGATTACTATCCACAATGTGGGTGGGCCTCATCCAATCAGTTGAAGGCCTAAGAGCAAAAGAGTGAGCTTTCTTTAGAAGGAATTCAGGCTCCAAACTGTAACAAGGAAACCCTGCCTGAGTTTGCAGCCTGCCACCTTGCACTATAGATTGAGAATTTGCCTGTTCTCACAATTACATGAGCCATTCCTCAAAATCAATCTTAATATTTCTCTCTTTCTCTCTTCATATATAAATTTCTTTTTTTTTAGATGTTATTTATTATTTATTTGAGAGAGAGTGAGAGCATGGGTAGAGGGATGGGCAGAAGGAGAGGACAAGCAGACTCTATTCTGAGCACAGAGCCTGACATGGGGCTCGATCTCACGACCCTGAGATCTGATCTGAGCTGAGCTGAAATCAAGAGTCAGATGCTTAACTGATTGAGCCACCCAGGCGCCCCTCTATATACATATATATTTCTCATATACATATATGAAATATATATATATATAAAATGTCATCTTATAAAATGTCAACCCATGATTGCTTACAAAACCAGAGAATTAAGAGTCTTCATGAAAAGGTTTTTCAACACGCCTCAATGCTTGGTTGCATTTCCTACTAACTCCTTCATTGATTCATGAGTATGCGATGTGCCCCTTCAAAGTTCTGGGCAATGGAACCACAGCACCTGGGTTGGCATCTGCATTCAGCCCCCTCCTAGCTGTGTGGCCACAGGCATATGACTGAAGTATGACACAATTCATAAATGTGGCTCAGCAATATCTAGCTTGCAGGGAGGACACTGAAAGGACCAGAGATGTGATGCACCCAGCTCGAAACCTAGAAAGATTCGTGCTCACTAAATGGTGGTTTGGAGCTATTATGGTTACATGAAGGTTACTAATAAAATATACTTCCTCTGCCCCCAGTGGGGAGAAAGACAATTAATATAATGTTTTAAAGACCAGGCAAGTGATATGGAGGATGACTGCTGGAATTCAGAGGGAGGAAAGCGTTTTGGGCCCAGAAGGAGAAGTCTGCAGGTGAAATGGGGTGACAGAGGAGCAGGCATCCATGTGGAAGGAACTGCACGAGCAGAACCAGGACTCCAGCAAAACCAGGGAACTGGCCTCCACATGGACGGGTCAGGCACACGTGTGAGGAATCACGCTTCAACGCATTCTGATTAGCTAGCTTGTGCAAGTACGGAGAGACGTAGGCAGAACAGAAGCCACCATAAAGAGTCACCTATGTGTGTTCTTTTCAGGACCACACAGGTAGGTTGTGCAGACACAAATTTTGACTGGGAATCACTGTGACTTCTGAGTCTCAAAATTTACACAATAAAAAAAATCAGTACAATGCAGAAGAACTTTGGAAAATAAATGATGGAACTTCTGAACATTTGCAGAGGTCGTCACAGGTCCGATAATACATACAGTACACACAGTAAGAATTTTAATAGATGATAACATTCTAAACAGATTGCATCTTGCTTTTTTATGCCCATTAAAATAGGAAAACATACTCCATTAACCTAAGAACACAGTATTAAAAGATACGCAATCCAGTAAAACTCTGGAATGACCTCTAGTAAATCATTAAAAAATAATTCAGCTGTTCAGAGATTAAGCCTGTTTTTAATTTTCATATTTTGCTTACTTGTATTTTTCCTATTTTGTCATAATGACTGTGACCTGCTCACGGAGAGGGGAAAGGGTGTTTTTAAAACCCTGCCAAGAATAAGCCTAAAGAGAAAGCACGTCACAAATGAGTGGCGTGCACGCCTATGGACAAGTGAACACATTCCACGAGTCAACATCTGCCCAGATGCAAAAGACAAGGTCAAAGTCTGACCCTGGAGGGAGCAAGGATTTGTGTCCCATGACGGTACCAACCTGGGTCACAGAGACATTTGTAGCTGGTGCCCACGCTGTGGCAAGTGCCATGCGCGCAGGGGCTGAGTGCGCAGAAGTCCACGAGCTGGGCGCACGCCGGCCCCGTGAAGCCCGCACTACAGCTGCAGCTGAAGTACATGCCTTCCGCGTGGCACGTCCCGTTGTTCTGACACGGCGACGAGGCGCACGGGTCCACCTTCTCTTCGCAGGCCGCGCCGAAGTAGCCTGCCAGAAAACACAGCCAGAGGGATGGGTAAAACAAATGAAACCGTGTTCACACATCCTAGCTCATAAACTGGGTCCATGGGGCCACTGGGTGGCTCAGTGGATTAAGTGGCTGCCTGTGGCTCAGGTCATGATCTCAGGGTCCTGGGATCAAGCCCCATGTTGGGCTCTCTGCTCACAGGGAGTCGGCTTCACCCTCTCCCTCTGTGCTCTCCCCTCCTCTCTCTCAAATAAATAAATAAAATCTTTAAAAAATAAATAAACTGGGTCCATTCTTAAATGTTCCCCATTGTGAAGTGATTAATTCATTTAAGTTTCCAGATACAGACAACCCAATGATATGGGTAAGGCAGGTCTTCTGAGCTTTGGGAACCGGAAGTTAAAATAGTAAGCCCCGAGCTTCCAATTTGTTGCAATGTAAGATATACGACCACTTCTATGTACAGACATCCAAGGACATGAATATATTTATAGGTGTATGTGTGCACATGTATGTCTGTGTATGTAGTCTAGAAAGATGCCAAAAATAAATTCATGGTGATTACCTTCAGGAAGGTGGGATTGGGGTCAGTGGAGGGCTTTGTCCTCTTATTTTATCCATATTGCTGGGGGAAAGGTGTTCCTTACCTTTGCTTCAAAAAAGACAGAATCCTGAATTTAAAAAAGTAAACCCATTTAAGTAGTAGACAGTGAAAAGATCTCCCACCCATATCCCGTACACCCCATTCTTCTCTCTAGAAGAGCCACTGTCAGCCGTTTCTTGAATATATACTTTTTTACGTTGGTGACTGTAATGGATAAACAAGCTATGTTGTGTCCATATAATGGAATACCGCCCAGCAATAAAAGGGAGCTAAGTTCTGACTCGTGCTACAGCGTGGATGCACCTCAAAAAATTACGCTAGCTGAAAGAAAGCAGTTAAAAATGCCACATGTTGTGTGAGTCCACTTATAAGAAAGGTCCAGAAAAAGCAAACCTACAGATATAGAAAATAGATTGGTGCTTGCCTGGGGCTGGGTAGGAAGAGGGACTGACCTTGAATGGCCATGAGCAGTCTTTAGGGTCGATGTAAATGGTCTAACATTGCATTATGGTGATACATTTACTAAAATGCACTGAGTTATGTACCTAAAATGAATGAGATTTATATCTAAATTATACCTCAGTAAAGCATTAAATTTTTTAAAAATATTTAATGTGTTAATTGTATAGATGATTTTTATTTTTTTCTGTATATGTGTTTCAGTATTTCTCAATTTTGAAAAATGTACATACATATATGTGGGTCTGTAGGTTTGTACATCCATGTAGGGATTTCAAATGTTTTAGTAAAACCCAGTGTTTTCACAGGATAAGAGCAGCTTGAACATTAAATGAAGATGGTTCAAATTTTTGAAACTAAGTTAAATAATTTTACTAATAGCTTTTATTCCAATATTCTCTTCAACTTTTCTTGTCTACATTTTTTAAAGATTTTATTTATTTATTTGAGAGAGGGAGAGTGCAAGCACATGAGAGAAAGCACGAGTGGGGGCTGAGGCAGGTAGAGGGAGTGGGGAGAAGTAGACTCCCCGCTGAGCAGGGAGCCCAATGTGGGGCTCGATCCCAGGACACGGAGATCATGACCTGAGCTGAAGGCAGATGCTTAACCAACTGAGCCACCCAGGTGCCCCTTCTTGTCTACATTTAAGTTGGTATCTGCCCATCTTCACACAGAACTCCTGGCAGTATTAGCAATCTCTGTTGTTACTGTTAAGGGCAGAGTGAATATATAAAACAAACAAAAATAGCTCCCAGACTTAATTACCTGAAGCATCCCTCATAAATTGGCATAATCAGCTTGATATTTTTCCATACAGAAATAGAAAACCTTTTCAAGATCCACTACTATTCAACATTTTATAAAGTTCCAGTAGTTTTTAAATTTTAGAAATCGTACTAAAAATGTCCCACATCAGTTTTAATAACACTTGAATTCTCCAAAGAATCCCTTCATGGCCTAGAGTGGAATATAATTCCACCTTTCACGAGACACACTCCATTCTACTCTGACTGAAAAAGGAGATACTTAAATACTTATACCATGGGACAAACAGCGACCAAGGCAAGCCTGAACTCTCTAATCTGCTGCCTCATCCAGGAAAGAGCTGAAATTATTTTCTTCATAAAGTCATTGTGGGTTCTAAAAAGATACATAGCAAAATTCCTGAAAGACCTCCTGATCCAATGCTGAACAAATGAGTTAAATAAGAATGGTAAGAATAACAATAGTGGACATCCCCTGGGGCTGGTGTGCACCAGATGGTTCTAAGCCCTTCCATGCATCATTTCTCTGAACCCCACTGTAATTGTGTGATAAAAGAACCCTTAGTAGCGCTACTTAACAGATGAGACCATGGTGACCCAGAAACATAAAGTAGCCCGTGGAAGTCTACGTAGCTAGTGGATGGCAGAGCTGGGACACTAAGCCCAAGCTGTTGCTACTCTGCAATACAGCCGGAAGAGAGGTCAGTGATGGGCCAGTTAAGGTGTTACGGTGTAGAAACATAACCGGGAATCATGTTTCTATCCTGTTTGTATCTGAATGGAAAAAGAAATAGAAGACCCATCAATCAAGTCAAAATTTTAAAAATTACAAATTTTAGAAAGGCAATCACTCTAGATTCATGTTGACAGACTCCCTTACAAATATTCACATAATCCACATAGACTATTCCAAGTAGAGAGAAAGATGAGTAAATATTCAAAGAGATGTGAAGGGTCATGACTGGGGAGAGCCCATATTTCCATAAGGTCAAGGAGAGGGTGGAAAGTGAACATAAATGAGGCCTCTGGTCAGAGGCCAGATCATGGACAGTCTGGCATGCCTCCATAAGGAGTCTCCATTTCATTGTGCAGCTTCTGGACATCATCTATTCCTGGTTTTTTGATATCCCTAATTGCAAGCAGTGTGGAGAGTGAATTAGTGGTGATCAAGACTAGAAGCTGGAAAGCAGGTGTTTACTAGCATAATTGGGGTGAGAGGTTAGAAGGAACAATTTGTAGCACTGGGGATGCAGAATGTGAGAGAGACAGTAAATGATTTCACAAGCAACAGTGTCAGTTCAGGGACCAATTAGACGGTGGAAGAATGAAATGGGGGGGAGCTTAGGGACACCAAGGTAAGAGGAGCCTCAAACTGAAATGCCAGCAAGAGTCAGGCAGGCAGCGCTGATGACGGCAGTGGGCCCGTGGTAAGACAGCAGGGAGTGGCGGGGACGATGCCAAACTGGAGAATGTGCGCCCCCAAGTACATTCCAAAGGGGTGGCCGCCGCTCACCCATAGCCCATTGCTGCCATTTGGAAGGTGGATCCCGTTACCAGCTCTTTGAATTTTCAAGAAATATCTGGGGGTGCCTGGGTGGCTCAGTCGTTAAGCGTCTGCCTTCGGCTCAGGGCATGATCCCAGCGTTATGGGATCGAGCCCCACATCAGGCTCCTCTGCTATAAGCCTGCTTCTTCCTCTCCCACTCTCCCTGCTTGTGTTCCCTCTCTTGCTGGCTGTCTCTATCTCTGTCAAATAAATAAATAAAATCTTTAAAAAAAAAAAAAAAGAAAGAAAGAAATATCTGAAATCTAGATTCTTGTTTGAATCCCTCCTAGTTTCAAATGTTGATAAGTCATTTCTCTGGTAACTAAAACACATCTGTGGGCCCTGTGTGTGTGCCTTCTGTGTGTGACTTAATGTGAAGCATGGGCTTTGGAACCAAAAGGAACTGGGCTTGAATACTGTCTCTGCCCACGAGTAACCACGAGACCTTGAGCAAGTCCTTAATCGTCTTGACCTTATGTCTCTGCGTTCATGGAATGGACATGATGATGCCGACAGCATGTGGTTTCTACAAAGCTTAAATGAAAAACTCTGGAAAACATTTGGCACGGTGATTGGCAAATAAAAATGTTCAGTAAGAACATAATACATGATACTGTCATGCCCAGAGAAACCACTAAATAAACCACTAAATAAAAACAAAAAATTAAGAACCAAAACAACAGCAGAAAACAAGGATATCACTAAAAAGCCAACCGACAGAAAAAATTTTTCTAAATATTCAATTTTCCCAAAAGAAGGAAGGAAAGGAAGAACAAAACAAAGACCATGGGAGATGAACAGAAAGCAAGCAGCAGCCAGTCCTATCAATAATTGCATTGAATATAAATGACGAACAATGCAGAGACTTTCAGACTGAACAAAGTGGACCAAAGTACATGTTCTCTAAGAAAAACACATTTTAAATAAAAAGACATAAAGATTGATGTGAAAAGATGGGAGAAGATACATGATGGGGAAAATAGAGTAAGAAAGCTGGTGTGGCGATGACATATTGGCACACCTAATAAGAGAACTTACAAATACACAAAAGAAAAAACTGCCAGGGGGAGAAACGGACCCCATCAGGGAAGGACCTCTTTCTTATTACCTGATAGAATAAATTGACAGAATGAGATCATGTCTACAATATTTCAAAACACTATTGAACCTTCTTGACCTAATAAATATTAATATAAAACCCCACCCAAAGACTCAGAACACAAATTCTTTACACTTGCACATGAAACAAGTCAGTCATTTCGATAGATGTGAGAAACCCGTTCGACAAAAATCAATATCCATTTATTATTTTTTAGAGGGGGGGACTACCTGTGAACTAAAACAGAGGCCGTTTCCTCCATCAGACAGGGCATAAACAAAAAATTTGCAGGTAACTTCACATTTAATGGTGAAATATGGGTAGTCTCC